>NW_026889793.1:0-600000 GCF_033153115.1 Saccostrea echinata
CTCTTTTATATTCATATTAAATGACACAATTTTACAAAATATAACATCAAGATATCTGTATTGACTAACGACTTCCAATTATGGTACTTCATTATATCAAAAAACAATACTGTGATTCACTTTACCTCTAACAAAAATAACAATTTTTGTTAATATTCACCTTTAAATGCCTTTTTAACAATATTTAGAAAAAAATTCTAACTGATGCTGAAAATCATATTGGTCTAACAAGATATACAGTTTCATCAATAAGCTAGTATTCTATTCCATTTTATCTGACAATGTTGTTAAACCATTGACATCATTTACAACAAGAAATTCTTCTAAATCATTGAGATACAGTGAAAACAGAATATGTGACAAGTTATCACTCTGTCTTACCCCATTAGTACAAGGGAAAAAAGTTGAACTCTATTCATTACAAAATTCTTCAGACGTGATATTTTTGTACATATTTTTAATTATTCTAAAACACTTTCCATCTATATTACAAAATCTTCTTCCATAAACCTATATGCCAGAAAGAATCCAAAGCTTTTTCAAAGTCAATAAATGCACAATATAATTTCTTCAATGATTTGTAAATTTCTATTTTAGAATACAAATATAAATGATCCTGAGTGGAAAAATATTTGCAGAAACCAGCTTGATTTTCCAATAAAAGAGAAATGTTTCTGTAGTAGTAGTAGTAGTAGTAGTAGTTATAGTGACATGTGTTACAAGTAGTTCTTCAGAAGTAGATATTTTCCTATACATTCTTTTTTATTGCAGTTCTTCAGAAGTAGATATTTTCCTATATATTTCTATATAAGACTTTGATCCTCCATTGTGGCCCAGCCCTAACCCCGGGGGTCATGATTTGAACAAAATAGAATCTACACTACCTGAGGATGCTTTCACATAAATATGATCAATCAGGGCTTTGCTGTTCCTGAGAAAATTTTAAATTTTTCCTTTATATTTCTATGTAAAAATTTGATCCTCCATAGTGGCCCCACCTTACCCCCGGGGGTCATAATTTGAATAAATTTGAATCTACACTACCTGAGGATGCTTCCATATAAATATTACTTAACATGGCTTTGTTGTTCTTGAGAAAAAGTTTTTTAAAGTTTTTTTCCCTTTATATTTCTATATAAAACTATGATCCTCCATTGTGGCCCCGCCCTACCCCCGGGGGTCATGATTTGAACAAACTTGAATCTACACTACCTGAGGATGCTTCCTTATAAATATAACTCATCATGGCTTTGTTTTTCTTTAGGTTTTTCCTATATATTTCTATGTAAAACTTTGATCCTCCATTGTGGCCCCGCCCTATCCCCAGGGGTATTGATTTGAACAAACATGAATCTACACTACCTGAGGATGCTTCCTTATAAATATAACTCATCATGGCTTTGCTTTTCTTTAGAAGAAGATTTTTAAAGGTTTTTCCCATATATTTCTATGTATAACTATGATCCTCCATTGTGGCCCCGCCCTACCCCCAAGGGTATTGATTTGAACAAACTTGAATCTACACTACCTGAGGATGCTTCCTTATAAATATAACTCATCATGGCTTTGCTTTTCTTCAGAAGAAGATTTTTAAAGGTTTTTTCCTATATATTTCTATGTAAAAATTTTGATCCTCTATTTTGGCCCAGGCCTACCCCGGAGGTCATGATTTGAACAAAATAAAATCTACACTACCTGAGGATGTTTCCACATAAATATGATCAATCAGGGCTTTGCTGTTCCTGAGAAAATTTTAAATTTTTCCTATATATTTCTATGTAAAACTTTGATCCTCCATAGTGGCCCCACCCTTTTCCCGGGGGTCATGATTTGAATAAATTTGAATCTACACTACCTGAGGATGTCTCCATAAAAGTATGACCAATCAGGGCTTTGCTGCTCCTGAAAAGAAAATTTTTAAAGATTTTTCCTACGTATTTCTATGTAAAAATTTTGATCCTCCATTGTGGCCCCGCCCTACCCCCGGGGGTCATGATTTGAACAAACTTGAATCTACACTACCTGAGGATGCTTCCCTATAAATATTACTCATCATGGCTTTGCTGTTCTTGAGAAAAAGATTTTTAAAGTTTTTTTCTTTTATATTTCTATGAAAACTATGATCCTCCATTGTGGCCCCGCCCTACCCCCGGGGGTCATGATTTGAACAAACTTGAATCTACACTACCTGAGGATGCTTCCATATGAGTTTCATCTTTCCTGGTCTTGTGGTTCTTGAGAAGAAGGTTTTTAAAAGATGCTATTAATTTTTCACTAATTCTTTATTATCTCCTCTTGAAAGAGGACTTGGCCCTTTATTTGAACAAATTTGAATCCCCTTCCCCCAAGGATACTCTGTGCCAAGTTTTGTTGAAATTGGCCCAGTAGTTCTAGAGAAGAAGATGAAAATGTGAAAAGTTTACGACGACGACAACGACGACGACAGACAACGGACAAATTTCGATCAGAAAAGCTCACTTGAGCCTTCGGCTAATATGATATAAAGAATTAAATAAAAAGGAATAAATAAAGGGGAAAATATATTTCGGTGTTTATTTTAGAGTGAAGCGATAAACACCATGCGATTTTATGAACATTTATTTTATGAACAATATGTCGGCACGATCTTAATGCCGTCAGCTAAAGTAACCGTATGCGTCTCTTTAAAGCACAAATCTGAATAATATTGATATAATTTTTATTTTACAGACATGTAATATTCTAAATAAAAAGAAATTGAAAGAGATAAGAATGTTCGCTAAACACGCTGAATTTCTTCTATCATGCATTTAACGGGTCAATAGATTACATGTTTAAGTAAACTGTTAATTGCATCATGTGGGTGAATCGTAACTTATTTTTAGTGAAAAAGGTAATTCGCTTTGCCGAAAGTGGTGTGCCAGTTTACATGCATGCATCACTTAAAAAATTGAAAACATTTTATGTATTTTTTTTTTCTTCTGAAAATTTCATTACCCGTGAATAAAATATTATATAAATGCTACGTTTGATTTAGTTTTAAAAAATTGCAGGATTTTCCGATTTGTTTAGTTATTTTTCAATTTTTCATAAGCGTTTTAGCCATTTGCTTTAAACAATGCATATTTAGTGGTTATTCACTACTAAATGTCAATATTTCAATATAATTTATTTATTTTATAATTTATTGTTTTACATAAAGACTATTTTCTGGAAAACTCTTAAAGAGAACTCAATATCTCTGTTTCGTCACATTTTACTATTAATTTTCCAGTCTTTACAGAAGAAAGTGTTATTTGATAGACTGGACGTAATTTATAGTCTTTCGGGGGAGAAGCACCACGCACGTTTACAACAGTCATCACGAGAAGAAAGAACGGGATTTCATTAAACCACTTTGTGTTTGAAATGCCTCATTATTTCACTTTCACATGGGACCGTACGCGAAAGCGCATCGGTATGATAGGATTTTTCACCCGAACTATAGTAAATTTTCCTTGATAAGAGTTCACAGTGAGATAGATATTTAGAGCATTGTGATCTTGCAATCTAAATAACAACTTTACAACAATTTAGTATAATGAAAAGACACTTTGCATCTCATGATCTAATGCTGCACCAGAGAAATATATCTATTTCAAAATGTGCTTCTATTTAATCGCATTACGTGTGTTCTGTGGAGATTTGCAAAATTAGCACTTGTTATTTTTACATGTAAAGATGCGAAATTAATTAACATGATGAATATAAAGAATAAGTTTTGCTATTCATATTACGAGATATACATTTAACTTTTCAACAACGGATTTTGAATTTTGAATTTTAAAAATAGTGTAGAGAGAGAGAGAGAGAGAGAGATGAAAATACTCGTCAACTCTCCGGGCCCATGAAATACATAAATACAGATACATTCGAAGTTTGTTTTTAAATTAAAATTCAGAAGAGATTCGAGACCTATGGTGGGTAGATCAAAACATTTGTTTCTGTTACATTGATACACATAAATACAGTAATTGTCCATCTCTGTGAATCATGACTTAAAAGTGAATGGAGGGCAGGAAGGGGGGGGGTGCTGTTAATCAAAACTTGCATGCTAATTATTATTCAGTGAATTTATTATCGTTAGAGGCCATGTCTCCATTAGAATAGGCTGTTTACGATATCGTAGCATTGTATAAATTAAATGTTATTGTGTATGAACTAACGTTTTTTTTTTTCTTTTAAACTGATTTCTATGTATTAAATTATCCAACAAATATTCCCCTCTCCCCCACTTTTTTTTTTTCAAACATACAAATTTGAAAAATGCGCATATCATGGAAACGGAAAAATCTAGACACTTTGAGAATGTAATTTTTTAAAATTGGAATTATATAATGCATAAGTGATCTATGAAAGGAACTCTTCAGATTTCGCCGGTACAAAATAAAATATGGTGCATATGTTGAACTTTTGAATCGTTATATCAATAAATTCACATTTTTTTTTTTTCAAAAATATATATAATTATATATATTTTCATAACAAATGTACAGATACTAGTATTTTTTGTTCGGTCAAATTAAAACATGCTTATTTTATGTGGGTGTCATGTCATTTCATGACTTTTTATGCCGGGTAAATAAAGAAATATATGTTAAGAAAAGTCTTCGATCCAAAGATACTTCACTATTACCCATCCCGTAGCAACAGCAAGGAAATTAGAAAGTTGGTACAGTGAATATTTATCAGCCGTAGAAAATGAACCATTTCAACTTGCTCCCACTCGGGAAAACACCGTGTATTTGATACTATCAGTAGAGCTATAAAACGAATAGATGATCCATTATTTTCATTCACTTAGGTAATTTGAGAGAATTTATCAATGAGTATGGAACTTTGAAAGTAATTGACTAGAAACTTGCAAGAATGCTGAAATTGCATGATCATTAAATTCTCAGTTGCTTTGACGTGGCATGTAACATTAATAAAGAAACTTTTTAAAGTTGTATGTAACGAACGTCACAAAATTTAGATCTTTCACGCTACTGTATTCTCGGGTGTCGCAAAATGCATGTACATGTTTTGTTAGAAGACGTAAGTATGAAGGATCTTATTTAAACTCGTGTTTAATAATAAATAAATCATTGAAATAATGCAATCATTAATTCTGTAGAAATGCATAAGGTTTTTTTCCTCACATCAAACAGTAACATGTATATATTTTACAGTTATCAAAACTTTACACGTTATATATTTTAACCTATCCCTTTTACATGTAAAAAAAAAAAGTTTCAACATATTTTATCAGTAATTAGCTTAGATTTTTGTAAGTTAGATTGTCCTCTCCTATATACAAAGAATATAAACAAAAATGCTCGTTACACGAAAAATGTAAATAAATATATTTAGAGTGCGGGGTATGAAATGGTTTATAAGAACAGAAAAATATTGCAGAGGGAAGAGGGTTGTAGAAGAAAGAGAAATGATCATCAAAATCAGCAAAATCTTTTCATTTTTTTTTTAGATTTACTTGTGCAAAGCTTTAAAAATGTTTGATATTCAGGCGCCCCACAAATGGGTCCTCATGGAGGATAATATCAAGGGCTAATATTCATTTATTATTTCTTATGGTGTGAAATAAAACGGATCTTAACTCATTGTACATTTTAAAATGCAGAAAATAAATCTCGGTGTTTTCGTTAATTAACCCACAGGAAGACTGCGTTTATCTAAAGGACTTATTTTAGATAAATCCGATTTTATATTTATACATTGATGGTAAATGATAAAGTTTTAGCGTAACAAGATTTCATATTCCTTGAGAAATCGTTTATTTAAACCCAAATATATTTTTATTAAAATATTTTAAGTACGTCTTTCAGATTCTAGCATTTTATGCGATGTCAATTATGCGACGAAAGAGTAACAGTTATTAGCGGAGTACCAAGCTATTCAATGTTAGGAAAATCTGACCCTTTGATGTCTGTGATGAGTGTTTCGGACATCTGTCTATACAAGTTAAAGGCGACCCGTCGAAATGATTCTAGTGCTGCCATTGGTAGAAATTAATGACAGGCTTCAGCCAGCCCATCGTATGCAAAATAAGATTAACATGGTAACATTTCCCGCGAAAACTTACACTCTTTCAGAAATTCTATTATCCTGTGTTCTGTTGGAATCTCCGAACGTTCTCTATACATCAAGGTAAGATATCTTTTAATTTCTATTTTTTTTTTATGTAAAAGTAAATTAGATAGTTCATCGATTCATTAAAATCTCTTTAGTTCATGAGGGATCAAGCTTAAATAATTTTGAGGCTTCAGGTTGTACCACATTATCAAAATTTAGGACATCGTCTTAGCAAAATTGTAGAGCTTTAGATGTTAATTTATCATTTTAAATAGATAATTTAAAACAAACGTCGTGGAAGAAGTACTCCTGTTCACATTTTTTTAAAACAATACATTATATATACATTTGTAGTATATCTCTATGATATATACATGCAGAGAGCAAATATCTTCATTTTCACAGGCCACAGGTCATTACTTGACCTAATCACACTGCGCAATCATGCACGGATCTAGAAGGGGGGGGGGGGGCGGGACCCCTGGAATTTGCAGAGTTATTAAATATATATACTATTCCAAGTAAAATTGACCTTGGACCCCCCCCCCCCGAAAACACGATCCCTCCTCGAAAACGCGGATCTATGTGAAATTGATATGAAAAGTCATAGCTCTCTATGTGAAATGGGTATGAAAAGTCATAGGTATGAAGCTTTAAATGTCAACAAACACGACCCAACCCCACCCCCCACCCCCTTCACGAAATAGGTATTTCACGTTTGGGAAAAGAGTTGAGTTTTTTCTTTTTCTTTTTTTTTTTTGTCTGTTTGTTTGTTTGTTTTTCTTTTTTAAAATATATTTCTTGGATGGAAAAGTTTTTTTTTGAATGGGGTGGGCGGGGGGGGGAGGGGTCCACCCCCGTAAAAAATTCTTGGATCCGCGCCTGGCAATAATATCTACCGGTACATAAAATGACTTGTTTAATTTAACAATGAGCATGCTTTTCATGTATAAAAAAAATAGGGATGGGTATAGCCAAAAATTTCATATCGCGATATATCACTTCAATCCTTATCATGAACTGCCATTTTTTTTACACAAGAAATTTGAAAATCTGTTGGAAAAATCAATGCATTGCAATCAAGCCAGGAACAGCTGACAAACACTTCTGTCCCTGTTTCGGGCTGACACGCCATTGATTCAAAGGGGAATTCGTAAGGTATTTTGCTTCAGCCTTGTTTCGACGTACATGTAAAACTAGGGGAAAATTCTGGTGATTAGTGTTTTACATGTATCTTCACATTTAGAGTAAGATGGGGAGGTTTTCTGAAAAGGGAGAAGTAAGTTTAGACGTTTGAAAAATAATAAAGTCGTCATGGTACGTGGTAATTAGATTCTTGATTTTCCGGCGGGGGGGGGGGGGGGGTCAAGTAATAAATTTGAAATCAAGGTCAACTCAATAGGCAAAAAAGGGTGTGGAGGATCATAAAAGTCTGTGGTGCAGAGTGCCAATATATATTTCATAGGAAACTTGAACTGTGCACATCGAATTAAAATGGACTTATATGTTAAGATGATAGAAAAGGAATAACTTTACTGGTATTTTTTTGTGTGCAATTCTTTTAAGCTTTAATGAAAAAAAAAAAAACCTGTAGAATTTCAAGTTGACACACACTCACCTAAACAACCTCCCACACAATCCCACACCCTCCCTCTCACACACAGAGACACCCTCACGCCCACACACCCACACTCACAAACATTAAAATACCATCTACTGGCCGTTTATAGTACAAACATCTTCACATTAGGTAATATGTAATTATTGTATGTAAATAGATTAGATTCACTTACTTTGATCGTCAACAGTAACTTCTATGTCCTTGCCATCAGTATCACAAAGAGGGAGTCTACTGTGCGTCGCAATTTGTGGGATCTTCTTTATAATAAAAAAAAATTAACAAAAAATCCGTCGGCATAATTGTAGAATGGCTGAAACATATCACTGGAAATCGAAATATTTGCCCTCAATAGTGTATTCGAATTCGATTGGCTATATCCCCAAAAATCACCAATCAAATTAAGAATAACTGTTTGACATGCGCAGAAATAAAGGAGCGGAAGTTAAATACTCATTCAAACATTTTGTTGCAGATCAAGAAAAACGTATTGAAGATGAAGATCTTTTGCATTCAAGTGAAACTGTCAATTCAGGACTAGGTAAGATATATGATTTTGACTTAAAAAGCATGTGCCATTTGTACAAAGTATTTAAGTTTTAAAGAATGATTGAATGTTAAAAGTTAAATGTTCAGCATACATGTATTAAACAAGACAAGATATAGAAATGATAAATAATAATAATAAAAAAAACTTGTAAAAGAGTGAATATATATACATATTTTTGGTCCTTTAATACTGGAAAATCGTAACGTTAAGACTAAAAGGACCGGCATTTCTTTTAAATTATACCAACATTGTACGTACTTAATGAATTTTTTTAATCGAAAATTTATTTTCCTGTAAGTTTTAATTGATTAATTATCAACTGAAATGAATTTTTAAAATCCTATAGTATGCCGTTTTGTTTAAATCTCTAAGCTTCCAAATTATGAAGATATCTAGACTGAATGTGTAACGAGAATTTTTGATTGCGCATTCGATAACTTCGGATAATTCCCGGCGTTACTGACATGAAACAGCCGAGATGTGTCGAATGAGTAATTGTTAATCCATTCCTTACCCTTGAGGTTATTTTTATCAGTGTCCATAAAACAAGAAGTAGTAAGGCTGATTTTTCCCATTAATATAATTTAATCCGCAACCATCGTTCTGTTCGCATCACGGAGTACACACATGTAATGAATAATGGTTCAAGGGATAATAACAACTGTGTAGATAGAAAAGACAATGCTTTCTGCCCTGTTTTAAAATTATTTTCACAAATGCCGCTTTTCTAATTTTAAACTGACAAAATGTCAGAAATACTCAAGCTGTAGAAAGTAGTTACAAAGAAGTGTCATTAATATTCATAATCTAAAGTAAGAAATAGGCTATTAAGTATTTTCACGTGCTTGATAAATATAAGAAAGAGTTAAGAATTTTTAGTAACCTTTTAACATCATACAAAACTTAATATTTCATTAATTATTCTTTTACGGACACACGTCTTTTAAAAGTTATTTTTATTGAGAATATTTCAGGAATATCCGTGGAAGCATTATTTTCTGTTGAACCCGTCCGTTTTAAGCAAATTGCTTTTCCATGAACGTATTTTTATATGCTACATGTATTTATATTATTCAATTCACTTACATGTAATATGTATATCCTAAAGACATAGCAAAATATGATCTATTACACCAGTATTAAGTTTCTTTTTTAAATGAGAACCCCCCCCCCCGAAAAAAATCCCTCAAATCGATTAAAATTGGTACATCAAATTCCAGTCATTTTTCCTTTTTTTTTTCATCATCTTCGCTTTTCTATTATTTCCTTTAAAATAGAAATTTACCAAAAAATCGGCATGCGATGATAATCCCTAAAACTTATGAATTATGTTTTATCGAATACAGCCCGAGAAATTAATAACAGTTCTATGACAGGGAAAGAATTTACGACTTTGTAATATTAAAATATGTACAAAATTGTTGTTACATGTAAACTGGAATAGAGTAGTCAGATCAATACACTGTTTTACCGACGAAAGATTAACCTGTTTCACCTTTCAACAGTAACCAATGAACTCGTCCGTTGACGGTTGTGGGAAATTCTACGAAAAGGAAAAGCAATCGTCGGTAACCAACGGGTGAATCACGTCGAATTTCTCTACCTTGTGGACTGGTTTTGATAATTTGAAATTTTGTTTTGTTTCCTTGATACCTAACAAACGTGTGAATATGTATTCAATATGCCCGGAATAGGTACTCAGAATAATTACCGTGTGTGTTGTGTGTGTGTTTGTGTTTAAATAATTGATGTGTAAAGTTTTTTTTTCATAAATAGATAAATTATTCAGTATGCTTTCAAGTAAACATCATCTGTCTCCCTCAGCCGCGCTTACTCTTTCCTCGCATATTTAATAAGGCCACCTAAAAAATAATGTTCGTTGGACTTCTCACTCAAAATGAAATCGAAGTACCGATATTCTTCACTGTCAACCGGAACTAATCCATTTACTAAATATAAATAACAATGAAATGTAATGATTCATTGAAATATCTCGTAATAAATGTATAATCTTGGTTACAGATTCTGATACCCTAAAAGAATATGAAGCAGTGAATGAAAGAATGGGATTGTCTTGTGGAGTTTTAAAAAAACGATCGAATTTATGTTATACTCGATGGCATCGACTAAGATTAAAAACCTAAGGTAATCTCTCTCTCTCTCTCTCTTTCTCTCTCGATCGACATTAGGTAATCTTTATATATAACGGACTCTTTGATCTGTTATCATGACACAGAGAAAAGATAGGACTGGACAAATATTTCCTCATATTAAGCAATACAAGTTTTTAAAGAAAAATCTGCCAAATCAAGTCTAATGCTCATTGTCATAATATAATAATAGGAAGTGGTGCCATATAAATCTATGCTTTGATTTTTAAAACATATTTACAAATTACGTTCATATGAAAAATGTTTGGTCTTTGTGAGGTAAAGCATTTGAACGCATGTAATTAATCAACAGTGTATTTCATACCCTATAAATGGAATTCGTTACAGGAACTATAATACAAAGTGACTTTACGCCCTAAAGTGGTAAAGAAACAATATTAAACAGCTATTTCTATTGACTTCTTCAAAATTGTCAAATGGACGATTTTTTACGCAGCAACTGGTTCACTAAGATGTCATAATTCTTTTCTTCTGCTGTAATAAAGCTTTCATTTTGTCAATTGAATGAGGATATTTGAAATAATAATCTGCCTGAGAATTATAATTTCATACGCTCATCTTAAGGCAGGGCATATTTTGTTATGGCGTTTATGTTTGTCCATATGTCTGTCTGTTTACTTTTTCGTGTCCGGCTCATAATTTTTATACTATGAGCATAGAATTAAGAAACTTTGTTCGCTGGTACATCTTGTGTAAAAGGTGTGTTTCACTCTAAAAATAGGTCATTGTGACCTTTAATTAAGATGTTATTGTCAAGAAAGGGGAAAATCCTGTTCGGCTCATTACTAGATAACTTTTAGACCAAGAACCGTAATACTCGGCCATTTGATGCATCTTAAATAGAGGGTTTGTCGCATCCTATTTAAAGGGCACTTTGACCTTCATTTAAGGCAAAATTTAAATATATATATATATATATATATATATATATATATATATATATATATATATGTCTTTACATTTTAAATTATACAGTCCCAAAAGATGTAAGAATATTGCAGATATTTAATAAAATGTTTCATCAAGAAAATACACAGTTTTTTTCTCATTGCTAACTTTACAACAATTTTTAATAAATATGATAACGTTTTGCTTGTGTCAAAAACAAGAGAGAAATTCCACATTGGTACAATTATCAAGCAGTTGTCAAGAAGAATTTTAATAACAAATTAGATGTTGAATTAGAGATAAATTAATGAGTTTCCTGTGAGGAATTAACTGGTAGAGCATCTCTGATCAGGCAGATGTTATCTAGATCTCTTGGGACTTAAGCAAAGGAGTTTAATTGCTCAGTCTTGGATAAAATTATCTTGTTGTCTAGCCTCTTTCATAATAAATCCAGTATAAAGTAATGGAAACTAATTTGAAATTGTACAGTGTGATTTTTTTTTAATATTGTCCAGCAAATGACAATGGTATTAATTGCTTAGATAAAGACTTTTTGCAATACACAAAGTCTGGAAAAGGGAACAAATCTGATGGCAATTTTGGCTGCTTAACGTCTATGAGAAATATTTGGGGGGGGGGGGGGGGGGATCTCCTGCAGGGTCTTGGTTTACTCATCTCTGGGACTTGTCCTAACCTCTTTTATTGGATGTTTCCATTAGGAAGTACTGGCTCATTTTGCCACATTTTTAGAAAAAAAAATAAAGATACAAAATGCAGTTCTTTATTCATATTTCTTACCTTTTTTTTAAGTATCTGAGGTCAAATTCCATGTTTACCCCATCACACTTCTCTGCCTAAATCTGTCCAGCATTATGCACAAATATAATAAATTTGTTTGGTGAATGTAAAAATTCAATTAATGGTTTATTTGATAATATATTAGATAGAAAAAAATATCAAAGAATGTGAATTTTACCACTCAAATGATGTATATTTTTTACAGGGTATTACAGAAGAGGAATAGAATATTACACTGTGGCAGTTGTTGAATACTTGGGAGTAATAGAGAAGAACAAGTAAACCTACTGCAAGACTTTTTTAGGAAAACTCGATGAACAATTTATCATGTCTAATATTAATATGAAGGTGGAGCTTAGCTCTTGCCATTTTGCCGGGAAATCTTTCTGATTCAGAATTGAACCTATTTTACTTAAATAAAAGCATCTAAATACAGAAAAGAACCTCCCATTTTTGTGAATATGCATAGGAAATATGGCCAAGTGACAGGTATCCAAAGCTGAATCTCTAAGGTGTCATATATTTCTAGCTTTGGCAGATTTTGTTGTGTAATGGGTTTTTGACTTCTACTATAAAGTAAGATCAGACAGTGTGTGGTATTATTTCAAAGGATTCAGCTCCCTTATTTATTGACCAATTTCTCTGAAAATTGGATGGGTTGCTTCTCAAATGTGTGTTCACAAAACCGTATCTCAGATTTTTGATATCTAGCTTAGTTTTGGAATTATTGAGGAAAATGTTAAATTAGGCTAATAAATTGATAATATTGAAGAGCAAATGGCTGTAACTTTTGAATTAGAAGATTTATAAAAAATCTGAGATACAGTTTTTAAGTTCAATCTTTAATCTACCTTGAGGCAAAATGACCACTTTGAGGGGTTAAATACAAAAAGGTTGATTTATAAAATATTTATGCACTAAAATTTACATTAAAATTTAAATAATTTTTAAATAAGTTATTAATTAAAGTTTAAATTAGGATAATTAAATAGTAAATTTAACAAGCTTTCAAATGATATATACCTTTATTATGTTATCTTTGATAATGAAAGAATTACATGTAAATTAAATTCTGGCATTTGGAAACCTTTGGTGTATCCTTAAAAGAATTGCATTAATTGAAACATAGCTTTCTTAACAAGCAGTTGTTAAGAAAATATCTTGAACATACTCCTAATCTTTTTATTAAAAAGTTAAGACATTTTTCCCAATGTTTCCTGAGTTGTCTAGCCTTGGTCCTCTAACAACTAGTTGTTAAGAAAAGAATATTTCATTAAACTTGTATGTGCTATATTTGCTTAATAATTTTAATTGATTGTCAATTGTCAATTTTTATCCCGGTTTTCTAGCAAATTTTAAAAGGATTCCATGGACCTACTTCTAGCATCCTTAGCAAGCAGTTGTTAAGACTTTATTCCGTTTGACTTCCTTTCCATTTCTAACAACCAGTTGTTAAGAATATATCCTGTGAAATTCTTCTGGTATTCTTAACAAGCAGTTGTTAAGACTTTATTCCGTTTGACTTCCTTTCCATTTCTAACAACCAGTTGTTAAGAATATATCTTGTGAAATTCTTTTGGTATTTTTAACAAGCAGTTGTTAGGACTTTATTCCGTTTGACTTCCTTTCCATTCCTAACAACCAGTTGTTAAGAATATACCTTGTGAAATTTTTTTGGTATTCTTAACAAGCAGTTGTTAAGACTTTATTCTGTTCATCTTCCTTTGCATTTCTAACAACCAGTTGTTAAGAATATATCTTGTGGAATTCTTTGGGTAGTCTTAACAAACAGTTGTTAAAACTCTGTATAAAAGTGTAACAGTTTTACTTAATTTTATTTAACAAGCAATTATTTAAGAATTCCTTCAGCTTATTTTTCATGTTCTTAACAAACAGTTGTTAAGACATGCCAGATATATAATGGTTTCTTTAACAAGCATTTGGTAAGAATTGGAAAATAAATTGTTTAAAGTATGCATAGATTTCAGTTGTCTTTTTTGTACTTAACAACCATACAGAGCTTTTGATCAAATGGAATTGATCAAGTTAAAATGGAAGGTGTTATAAAAAAAACATTCAAAGTAAAATTAAACATGTTAAATATTGTATTATAGAAGTGTATGACATTGTATGTATAATTGATGGAACAGCCGTTGCTCAAGAAATCTTTACTGGTGGCTTGCTTAGTGTTGTTTACTCACAGATAAACAGCAATGGATTTCTTAAGAAATAAAGGAAATACTATTCAGTGGATGAAAATATAAGGTAATAATTCGTAACTTTAAAATATAGATATTACATCCCTCCTTTTCTTAGATAAAGAGATTCATTAATTTTAATCAAAAAAATTATTAAATCATCAGAGAACCATTTTAGACTAATAAAAAAATAACAAAGCAAAATCTATTAAACAACAGAGTCACTTATTCACAGAGTCACTTAGACACAAAGTCTTTCAATACATTAGGTCTTCTGACAGTACGACCGGACCTGGTGACGTAAGGGTTCGAACTGGGTACGACTTTGGTTTGACTCGCGACACGTTTCTGTGCTTCAGGGGTTCCTGGTACGTTTGATGATGACGTATCGTTTAACGGCATTTCTGTGCTGGCCCTCCGATATACTATCTCTTCCTCCTCCGGGTATTCAGTCTCGCGCGATTGTATGTTCCTTGGACACGCAATTCTTTTGAAGAAGGACGAGTTGCGCGTAACACACTTCGTCGTCGGACTGGAACAAGGGGAGGCTGATATCATTGTTCCCTTGGTGCTCACTACGATGTGAGGTTCCGGGTTATAAGCTGGCGTCAGCGTATTTCCAGATTCGTTTTTGATAAGGACGGTATCTCCACTGTTTATCTGTTGAGTCCTGTTTCTGGTCTCTGATCTCATCTTACGTTTGGCGTATTCATCCTGCTGTCGCGCGATTTCGTCTCTGGGACGATCTGTTGGTCCTGATATTTGTGGTAGTTTAGTTCTTGTATCTCGGCCAAACATCAGCGTGAATGGACTTAATCCTGTTGATGAATGAGGAGTATTTCGATACTGTCGAAGAAAACGGAACAGTTCTTGTTTCCAGTTTTTCCTGTCAACATGAGCAACTCGGACTGCCTTCATCATCGGTTTGTTAAAGGATTCTGCCTGAGCATTCGCCCGAGGCCAACGAGGTGTGATTCTGCGGTGATGAAATCCCATGTTTTCCGCGAATTCCTTGAATGTGGCAGAGTTAAATGGACTTCCGTTGTCCGACTTCACGATCTTAGGTAATACAAAAGTAGAAATGACTTTATCCAGCACAGGAATAGTAGCACTTGCTGAGGTTGATCGCATTATTTCGACGACTGGATATCTGGTAAATTCATCAGTGATCACGAATAAGTATTCCCCTGCTGGTAAGGGTCCACAAAAATCAACACTTAAGTTTTCCCATGGACGATGTGGCATATCGGACATCTTGAATGGTTCAATTCGATTAGGCCTTTCAGTAACGCTCTGACAAGGTAAGCAGAATTTGAGCGAGTTTTCAACTAAATCGTCTAATCCAGGAAACCATACTTTTGAGCGTAGCAGTGCCTTGGTGCAACTGATTCCCTGATGTCCTTCATGAGCAATGGTGACGGCCCGTTCACAGAGAGATTTAGGTAGGACTAAACGGCCTTCTCTAAGTAAAACATTGTCAGAATACACAGCCAATCCGTCTTGAACATTCCGTAAAGCTTGTAGTTCTAGCAAATCCACATCTTTATCCTCCAGTCGCTTAAGTTCATACCATTTTCCTGTGCGTACATAGTCAATAGCCTTTTGCATTGTCTTTTCCTCATTTGTTGCTCTTTTAACTTCATCCAAGGTCATAGCTTTAGGTACGGCTTTTTCGGCAATGAACTTCACATAGTGTTCTGCTATGTCCTCCTCTCGTGAGAGTTTTTGTGTCAAAATGGGGTGTCTTGACATATAGTCAGCAGGGTTATCTTTCCCAGGACGGTAGACAATAGTCATCTTGTAAGGTTGTAATCTGAGACCCCATCTCTCTATCCTGAGTGGCGGTTTAGCTCGCTTCCATATGGATTCCAACGGCTTGTGGTCTGTCACAACTCTGAAGTATGGTGCACCTCGTAAGTACATGTCGAAGTGTTCACATGCCCAGACGATACCTAGAGCTTCACGTTCCGTCTGGCTGTAACGAGACTCTGTGGGGCTTAATGACCTGCTGGCGTATGCAACAACCTTGTTCTCCTGAGTGAGAATTGCACCCAAACCCACTGGGCTAGCGTCCACTATTAACTCAACAGTTTTATTTGGGTCATAGTACACTATCAAAGTATCACTTGACAAGAGTGATTTCAACTTGTCAAAAGCAGCGTCCTGTTCGGCTGTCCAAGACCATGACAAGTCTGCGCGCATCAGGCGCCCCAAAGGTTCACTTACTGTTGAGTAGTCTGGAATAAATCTAAGGCAATATGAAGTCATGCCAAGGAAACTTGGGAGTTCACTGATGTTGGACGGTTTCTGTGCATCGCGTATAGCAGATACCTTTGCTGGGTCAGGCGATATTCCGGACTTGTTGAACACCAAGCCAAATAATGTGATGTGGTCACGATTGAACTCACATTTCGATTGATTTAATTTTAAACCACTGGCACTTAGTGATTTCAGAGTGTCCTCGAGAGCTTTATCATGCTCCTCTTGGTTTTTACCGAATACCAAAATATCGTCCGAAATATTCCTAGCACCTGATACAGTCTGTATCACACTGTGCACAGTCTCCTGAAATATCTCAGATGCGGACGAAATACCAAAGTTCAAACGTTTATACCTGAAGATTCCTACGTGAGTATTGAATGTAGTGATGGAACGACTCACGTGGTCCAACTCGAGCTGATGGTACCCTTGTCTAAGATCAAGCTTGCTGAATACAGATGCGCCGTTCAAGTCATGGATGAGTTCATCTACGGTTGGCATTAAATGTCGTTCAAGGATGATCGCTTTGTTTGCCTCTCTCATGTCTACACAAACACGAATCTCATCAGGATTTTTCTTGGGGACGCAGACAATAGGTGACACCCATGGTGTTGGTTCGTTTTCTACGCGTTCTATGATGTCATCATCTAGCAGCTTTTGAAGCTCCGCGTCAACTTTCGGATGCAAATGAAACGGTATACGTCTGCTGCGCTGCGCAACTGGCTTCACCGAAGTATCTGTATGAATGTGGACTGTTTTGTTTACAAGTTTACCAATTCCTTTGAACACGTCTTGGTGTTTCCAAGTGACATCAGCATCAGACAGCTGGTTCACAATATGTACAAGTTCTAGAGAATGGCACGTTGAATAACCTAACAATGCTCCATTGCTCCCACGGACAACATAGAATTTGTGTTGTTGCATGATGTTTTTCCACTGAACATCAAGTAAACATGAGCCAATCACATCCAACGGTGCATTTCCTCCATACGGCATAAGCTTGGAACCGTTTGTTTCGAGTCTGGGTTGTCCCAACTTTAGGTAAGTTGCTTCGTCCAAGATATTCACTGACGCTCCGGTATCAAGGAGAAAATCGCAGTAAGTTCCGTTGACCTTAAGACACTGTTTTGGGCCTTTGCTACAATTAATAGTATACAAATATTCTTCATCAGTTGAAGACATATTTTCAACATCCAACTCTCGCACAACTCGCGTTTTGTGTTTCTTTGGATAGCTTCCCTTGGCACCATTACTTTTCTTTGACCGGCATACTTTCTCAAAGTGATTAGTTTCTTACAATAGCGGCACTGTTTGCCTTTAGCGGGGCATTCTGCAGTGTGCGGATATGGTCCCCCACAGTTCCTACACGTGTTCGCCACAGCAGCGCTCACGGCCGTGCACTTAGATTGACCTTTCGGCTTCTCACTCTGTCTGTTCTTAAATTTCACACATGGTTTGTTTACAAAATTCACAGCACGCTCACTCTGTTCTTCCATTGTTTGCGCCTGTGTTTCAGCCACTTCCATCGCTCGGTCTAAATCCATTAGATTCTGCAGGGTCATATCGGGCTCACGTAGTGCTCTCCTCCACAGGCGGTTTGAGCGACAGTGTTGAATGATTTGGGATAAGATTTCTTTGTTTACATCATTAAATTCACAGTCTTTTGACAATCTACGGAGTTCAGTTACATACTCATCAAGTGTTTGAGTGCCCGATTGCTTACAGTTTCTAAACTTGTACACAGCCATTTGTATGTTTTTCTACGGAGAAAAATATGTAGACAGTACCTGTTTCGTTCCTACGTATGTAGTTGGCGAATCTTCCTTTTCGGCGTTGTAGATGTCGAAGACACGTTCTCCAGCGTAGTGTCATAAAAGCGCTCTTCTCCGGCTAGTATCGTCAATGTTCATTCCAGTGAATGATAGTTCCAATCGCTCAATCCACTTCTCCCACTTTGGTCCTGCATCAGCCTTGTCTGCATACTCAAATGGGGGAAATTCTGGTAATCGGTCCATTACCAATCGTTAACAGTATTTTCCTCGTCGCCAGATATGTTATCCTTGTTTTAAAGGATATTGAAATGAAAACACGTGTTGTGTGGTTCACTTTTTATTGGAGACTCCCTGGTCATCAGTAGTCAGATATTAATACACTCAAGCATCACATGGTAAAAGTGCGGGAAAATAGGGAGTGATTTGGTTATACATACATACATAAAAATAGTACTATTAATTTGCATAAGAACATAAGGTAATAATTCGTAACTTTAAAATATAGATATTACAGAAGTGTCACCCATTATAAATTATACAAAACCATACAACATTCATCTTCTCCATTTCCAGTAAAAAAAACCAAAACCACACCAACATGGGGCGCCAAAATGTCACAGTTGGTGAAAAACCAAGTCTCAACTGGTACTCAAACCCAGGGCCTTTGGCATACTGTGCCAGCGCTCTAACCAACTGAGCTATTGAGACCCCATATATTGACCGACTTTCACACACCTGTAAACCCATTGACATCAGTTTATATTTGGCCTTCTCTTCCATACACTACTCATCCTTTCCTTTTCTCTACCATACACTACTCATTCTCTTCATTTCCAGTCAGTATTAGTCTTTTTCCCTCTCTACTGTGTGTACACTAATCATCCTCTTTATTTCCAGTCTATATCTGTCCTTCTCTACCATACACCACTCATCCTCTCCATTTCTCTACCAAACACTACTCACCCTCTCCATTTCCAGTCTATATTTGTCCTTCTCTGTCTCCACTGTTCGTAGCTGCATTTTGATTTCCACATTTTCATCCATTAGTCTGTCGTAGGCTGTAACCTTGGTTATTACGTCACCTGATAACTGTTAGAATGAAAAGAAACTCATTTTAGGGCTAGAAAAGGCAAGGCTGTCCAAGCTGGTGACAATTAACATTTAAAAATTGGTGACTTTGTAGTTTTAAATAAAATAAGGTAAAGATAATTGAATTCACATGGAATGGTACAAAATTTAAATAATTTAAACAGTATTACTTATTTGAGCAATTATCTGCATTAAATCTCTACAAAGACACTGTTTCTTGCTGTATCTCTAATTCATTCTAGCAAAATTCATATACACCAACATTCCAAGCCTCAATGCTGCATAGAAGTATAGCTTAGGGAATTTAATTTTTACATATATCTTTACATCCTACTATTTGTACATGTGTACATGAATTACTTACAGGATAAACATTGTTGTCTTATTTTACCTGAGTCCCTCTTTACATGTACATGTATTATTTACAGGACAAACATTTTTGTCTTATTTTACCTGTGTCCCTCCACCTTGCTGCTTGTATATCTGAAGTTCATGCTGTATCTCTTTCTTCTCATTCTCCAATCGTTCTATAGTCAGTCTGGCAACAGTGTGAAGAAAACAAAAGTAAATTTCAATTTTATCATCAGGATATAAAATACAATTTTTATTAAGAAGACATAATAAATTTTAGCACAAAATTTACACGAGTTAACCTACTTTAAATACTATAAACAATAGTGTTATTAACTAATTCAATTTCATTTGTGGAAAAACAACTCTATTGACTCAGTACCTGGCTTGTTGGAAATCTTTTGTTAAACCCATATCTGAAGTTTTAGCACCATGAGGATATTTTTCCAAGATAGCATTCTGAAAAGGGAGGTAAACTGACTTTAAACATTAAATGTGGTCTAAATTTTCTGAGTGTTTAAAAATCTGGTCTTAAATATAATAAACAGGAACACAGTTTCTAGAACTGCCATATCTACCATGAGTAATTAACATTGATACTTAATTACTTTATATACCTGGAATTCTCTATGGAAGAAGTATACCTTACCTTCTGTTTGAGAGCCTGGTTCTCTGTCAGTAACCTCTGTTCCCTCTCTGCTGCCTCCTTCAGTAAAGTTTTAGTATCACTCAGTAACTTGTTCTACAAAACAAAAATACAGAACATTCTTGTTTTAAATCAGATAATATCTATTTTTGCAAAAGATCTAAAATGTTAAAAATCTTGACCAACAAAAAACATTTTATTGTGATGCATATTTACAGTATCTTGTAATTGCTTTGGACTCAGGATTTCTATGATAAAATATGAAGTTTAAGATTTCAGAAACAGAAAAAAATCACCTCCTAGTCAACAATATTGATAAAATTTGAAGGCATTGAAATGAGTATAGCATATACTCCTTGACTGTATCCTATATGTACATTTATACCTTGAGCCTTCTTACATGTAAAAAGCTCATAAGAGTTATCTACCTTTTTCTCCATTTCTTTCTCTAGATCTTTCAGTTTCCCCTCATACATCCTGGTGACCACAGCAGACTTCCAGCCCTTGGAGTCCATGGTTCCAGATCCACCTGGACGTTCTCGCTCCAGTCCAGTCATAGACTTGGAATCCTGGAGCTGGCTGTTCAATTGTTCCTTCTGTAGCTCCAGATTCCGGATCTCCATTCTTAACTTCTCATTGGACTCAATTTCCTGCAATATTAGCAGTTAAGTAACAAACAAGTCACATTAAACACTCACCAAGTCATATATATAAATACATTACATAGCACAGCCCCTTGTCAATCGAGACAAAGACACATTTTTCTTTATTTCAAATTTTTGTCAAAGTTTCTGGAACAATTACAATTTTAGTCTTGCAAATTAATCATATTACATAAATATTTCATCTCTGTTTTGATAGCCCTTGACTTGGAGATAAAGTTTATATATGTAATTTGTATTTTCTTATTCCCATACCTTCATGAGATCTTTCCTCATTTTCTCGTAGTCTGTCATCATTTTGGCGGTACCCTTCTGTGTGGTGGTGTACCTCTCACTAAGTGTGGCACCCATTTTCATTCGCAACTCCTCCAATTGATCCTGAAAATGTAACATCATTTACTGTAAATATAACACTGTATAACATTTTTTTTCTGTGTATCATATTTCTTGCATAAATATTCCAAAACACCACTAATTTAATTCTTCATGGTCCTATGTTTGCAATTCTCCAAGTGGTTTATTTGATTTTTCTATATGGTAAATAACTAATTTTTTGCGATCTTAAAAAAAACTCCAGACATAGCAAAAATTGGATTATCATGAAAAATACCCATTATACGGTAGTGAGGGACTCTCTGAAGAAAATTTAGTCAAGGAAAGAGCAAGGGGGAAAATATTGGCTCAAACACTCTTCTATACTTTACAAAGCTTAATTCTTACAAAAACATCCACTTTCAACACTGTATAAACATAATTTTGTTGCTTTTACTTTTCATATTCATATCATTTGATGTCCATATAAAAACAAACCTTGAGTCCAGCATTTTCCAGCCTCAGTTTTTGCAGTTCCTCGTTCCCTGTGATGTGGGGAGCTTTCTTTAATTCTTCATTCTCCAACTGTACACGCTCTACAACCTTCTTCAGGAGAGCTATTGTCTTCTCTAATTCTCTCACACTTTTCCCACTATCCCCAATCTGTTCATCAGAAAGTAAAGTTCTCAATGTGATAAAACATTTTACACTAACTGTTTTCCCCTACTGGTATTTGCATGCAATATTCATATCTACAACTTATGTGTTATTTTTTGTTAATTGGAGAGTCTAATTACCCTTCTGATCCCACTGGAGCCTGACGAGTCAAAAGATCTGGCTGTGTTCCCTCCAAGTTGCGAGTTTTCCTGTTTAAGGGCCTCCACGTAACTCTGAAGATCTGCTATCCTTTCCTACAAACCAAAGCAGAGGCTACATAACAGTGATAGAGACTAGAGAGAAGAAATTCTTTAAACATTTTGCTTTTTTGCAAAGAGAATGTAAAGAAAATAACTGTTAGTATATGTAATTGTAAATGTTACCTTAAGCCTTGGAGCATCTTTCCTGTACTGCTCATTCTCAAACTTGAGTTCAATATTTTCCTCAGACAGTGCCAACATTTGTCTCTGTAAGTTCTGATTCTTCTCAAAAATGACCTGGAATTCCTTGGTAGACACTCCTGTTTGATCCGCTCCTGGTTGTGTAGAGGTGACGGACACTTTCTGTGCCACTACTTGTTCCATGGACTCCAGCTGTTCTGTCAGGTATTTATTCCTGACCTCCACCTCGCGTACCGCCACATCTTTAGCCAGAGTTAACTCCCTTTGTAACTTGGTTACCTGAAAATAATAGCAAGGAATTCACTCAGAAAATCACACAAGTATTCTAGATTAGGGTAAAACATGTTGTGTTTTGGGAAGAAAAATAATTTCATCTTCAGTAATTAAGGAGAGTTTCAATGTAGTAAACTGGTGTTTACAAATTGTTCAACAGATACATAGTACCCCATTTATCAATGTTTCTTGGTTTAACTGTCATCTGTAACCAAAGTTTTATATCTATTTGTCCATTTGACTGATTACCTTATCCTGAAGCTGATAGTTCCTCGTCTTGAGTTCCTCCACTACATGGTCAGGTTTGTCTGAGGGTCCCCGGGGGGCTGGTACTGGGCCTCTCTGGGCATTACTTAACTTCTTCTCAGTCAGGTCTTTTTCTCTAATAGCTCTGTACAAACATGTAAGATTTAACACAATGAATTAATGAAGCATAGTTTAACTCCTGCACATTGGCTATTTATGCTTTTTCCAGCCCCCCTCAATTTTGAGATAATTAAGTTTGACTGTATTTCTTAAGATTTTGTGTGGATGTACATGCTCTCTCTCTCTCTCTCTCTCTCTCTCTCCTCTGACCTGTCTAGCTGATCCTTCAGAATCCTATTTGACTTTTCCAGCCTCTCCACTTCAGCCTCTTTCTCTCTCACAGCCATCCTCATTTTCTCCACAGTTTTCTGCCATTTCTTTTTCTCCTCCCATTTTACTAATTCTTCCGACTGGAAATACATGTTAAAGAATTTTGTGACTCCAAAAATTGAGATTCTGTTAGCACAATGACTTTTATAAGTTCCTATAATAAATGTTGGATCTGCAAGCATTATCTTCCTTTGAGGTAACTCTTTATCGTTAGAAGTTTCATCCTTTTTCACTTAAAAATTTTCATGAAGTCTTGTCCATATACCTATTTGATTTATTATGTAAGAGTTACCTTTTCCTTGGTGAGCTCTTTAATGGGAGGTGTTTCCTTGGAGATCTCGTACGGTTTTTCTGGCTGCTGTTGTTTACGTTTGAGTTCCTCCTCCAGCATCCTCACCCTCCTCCTCATCTCCTCATACTCCTTCTGTTTGGTCTCCTCACCTATCCTCTGTAAGTAAATACATTATACACTGTACATAATACAACAGAAATATCCTCATTTCATATTCCTTCTGTTTGGTCTCCTCACCTATCCTCTGTACAATAAGTAAATACATTATACACTGTACATAATATAACAGAAATATCCTCATCTCATACTCCTTCTGTTTGGTCTCCTCCCCTATCCTCTGTAAGTAAATACATTATACACTGTACATAATACAACAGAAATATCCTCATTTCATATTCCTTCTGTTTGGTCTCCTCACCTATCCTCTGTACAATAAGTAAATACATTATACACTGTACATAACATGATAGAAATATCCTCATCTCATACTCCATCTGTTTGGTCTCCTCACCTATCCTCTGTACAATAAATAAATATATTATACTCAGGGGTGGATCATGGATTTTAATTTAAGAGGCGGCACCAGCTCATTATATTAGGCAGAGGGTCCTGGGGCTGCCCAGCACCCACAGTGTATCCAGGGTGAAGGCCCCGGAAATCCTGGGTTCTTGAGATTTAGTGCATCAAAAATGAAGTTTTCTTTGGAGATTTTTTGTACAATTTCTTGTCCTCATGATTATAAAACTGTGAATATTTCAAAGTCTGTGAAAACAATTATTTGTTTATTATCTGAACATTGGGTATACCTGAGTGCCCATCTTGCCCATTCTCTCCACTTTCTTTTCTAGTTCCTCCACTTCCATCTCTAACCTCTCTTTGTCTGACTTGTATCTCCGCAGGTTTTTGTCTTTCCGACCTGTCAAGCAATTCAAAATAAAAGTAGGCTATATAATGAATTTTCTTGTGTATATAGAACAACTACTGTGACAAATTTTTTTCCTAGCCTAAAGATTTACAGCAAAACTTGTTTAATCAGGATGTTGTTTATTCCAAAGTCTTGCCTATTACAATGTAAACTTCCAGTCTCTTTTAGTAAATTCAATTGTTTACAATGTCATCAAATCAGTAATGTCTAACCGTTATGTTTTCGGGGGGGGGGGGGGGGGGGGGGGGGGGGGGGGGCATAAGAAAGTTTGCAGTTGATAGTAAGAAACCTATTGTTACTGACCTATTTCCTCTCTGAGATCATCAATATCTGTCTGTAGGGTGGCTTCTGTATCTTTCCGTTTCTTGATCTCCTTTCTCTGTCTCTCCACAGTCGACTGAAGATCATCCACCTTCTCCTATTCAAATCAACAACCACAATTCTTACAAGACAATTCAGATAAAGTATTGAATTTTATCCTTGAATTCTTCGCACTCATCTTGCTAACAGCTCTTACATTCAACTTCCTTTCAGAGTGTCTACAATTTCATCTTATATTTCATCTCCATGTAATATAGCACTTACATTTAACTCCCTTGTGTGTGTGTCTACAATTTTCTGGATGTTGATTTCCTGTTCTGATTCAGTAACTTGGTGTTTCACGGTCTCTTGTGCCTGTTGAACCATGTCTGCCCTTAGTTCTGTTAGAGCTTTACTGAGGGCCTGTCAAGGGAAACAATTCTAGATTAATCTATCATAATTTTTTTTCAATCAAATCTGCAATACCAAATATACATGAATTTTGCAATTCTTTACAATTATGACTTTAATTAAACACTTATTTCTCTAAACCTACCCATTAAGAGATTTTCTGCAATAGAAGTGTAATTTCAATAGTATTTTATCTAAAGGTAAAATTTAAATGATTCTAAGACACAGTAGCCCCTCCTACCTGGTGTTGTTATAGTATTTTATCTAAAGGTAAAATTTAAATGATTCTAAGACACAGTAGCCCCTCCTACCTGGTGTTGTTATAGTATTTTATCTAAAGGTAAAATTTAAATGATTCTAAGACAAAGTAGCCCCTCCTACCTGGTGTTGTTATAGTATTTTATCTAAAGGTAAAATTTAAATGATTCTAAGACAAAGTAGCCCCTCCTACCTGGTGCTGTTTCTCCTTCAGAGCCAGCTGATTCTTCAATCTCTCCACCAGGTTTTTCATTGTGGTCGTGGGAGCTCGATTGTTCTGCTCTTTGACCGCCTCAATCTCTTCGTTAAGTATCTCAATTTCCCGTTTCTGCTGCTCAATGATTTTCTTCAGATCCTGGACTTCAGAGTCTTTCTTCTGTGCTTCAGTCTTCATCTCTGATCCTAATCTATAAAGGAGATTTTTAAAAAAATGTTTTTGAGAGGAAGACAAAGGGAAATCTTTAATGCATAAACTGTTCTCTCCATTAAAATATATCCTGGTACAAAACAAAACAATTTTTACTTGATCTGCATGTAACTTTTTGAAATAAATACAGTTTTCTTAATGTCTGTTCATCTAGTCTCCTTGCACAAAATATGCACTAAATACACCATACAAATACACACATGTACATGTATCTTTGCCCTCAAAGAAATGTCCTGCCCATGTATTTAAATGTAGTTAATGTGTCTAATATCTAGATATGTCTGTACTGTACATATTCTCCTATTACTTTCCAGACTCTCTATATTCACAAGACTCAGTCTGTTGGCTATATCTAAACATTCAACTGCTTTACATGTCAAGTACTACCTGATGGATACTGTCTAATTAGTATACATATTATGTCATTGTCCTTTATTAACAGAAAACTGTTTTCACTTTTACCTTGGTCTGTTAATGTCTATACACCTTTACTCAATATTCTCTGTTTAATTATACCTGTCTTTGTCCACAGAGAACTGCCTGGATTCTTGCTGTAGTTTTCCCCCTGTTTAGTTATAAGACATACCTGTCTTTGTCCATAGAGAACTGCCTGGATTCTTGCTGTAGTTTTCCCCTCTGTTTAGTTATAAGACATACCTGTCTCTGTCCATAGAAAACTGCCTGGATTCTTGCTGTAGTTTTCCCCTCTGTTTAGTTATAAGACATACCTGTCTCTGTCCACAGAGAACTGCCTGGATTCTTGCTGTAGTTTTGACCCCTGTTTAGTTATAAGACATACCTGTCTTTGTCCATAGAGAACTGCCTGGATTCTTGCTGTAGTTTTGCCCCCTGTTTAGTTATATGACATACCTGTCTTTGTTCACAGAGAACTGCCTGGATTCTTGCTGGAGTTTTGCCCTCTGTTCAATTATAAGACATACCTATCTTTGTCCATAGAGAACTGCCTGGATTCTTGCTGTAGTTTTGCCCTCTGTTTAGCTATAAGACATACCTGTCTTTGTCCATAGAGAACTGTCTGGATTCTTGCTGTAGTTCTGACCTCTGTTTAGTTATATGACATACCTGTCTTTGTCCATAGAGAACTGCCTGGATTCTTGCTGTAGTTTTGCCCTCAAACTGATTATTTCTTCCTCTCTTTGTCTGATTTTTTCACTCATAGCTGCCATTGCATTGTCCTGCTCTGCCAAACTGTCCTCTAATTCCTGGATTCTTGCAGCCTGATGAAAAGAAGCCAAGAATAGATCATGAACAAAGACACACATCATGCATTACATTCAATGATGTTAAAATCTTGTGAAACAAGCACAAATCCTCAAAAAGTGATTTACCAAGAAATTATCAACCAGTACTTACCTGTTTTTCTGTAGCAGGTTGTCTGAGTTGTTGTTTAGCCATCAGGTCCCGGGCAGCATCTTTGAACTTGTTAAACGCAGCATCAGTGTTCTGGTGAATCTTGAGCTGCATGTTCTTGAGATCTTGTTCATGTCGTTTGTTCATGTCCTGCATATCATCGCGAGCCTGTTTCAGAAGCTCCTGGTATTTAGCAATTGTCTCCTCTTTCTGTTGGATCCTGGCCTGAAGTAATACAACTATATATTGTACATAATATTCTCAAAAAAAATAAAATATTTACTCTAAACATATCAAAACTAACAGGAGTTTTATACTAAGTCTTGCTTCCTACACAAACACAGTCAAAATCATATAACACAGAAAAAATTGAGATATCTGGTGATCTACGATAATTAATGTAGTCAAAATACACAAAATGGTTTGGACTTCCAACCCCTGGTATTCAAGTTATCAATGTTCAAGATACCGTAGTTCAACTGAATATACTGTTGAGCAAGTATTCTAATTAAAGACAGATCCATACAATTACACCTGTACCTGTAAACTGGATATGGTTGACTGAGCAATCTTTATGGAGTGTTCGGTTTGGTAGTCTTTCTCCTCTGGTTTCTGAGTCATGGCAGCATTTACTTTTGAGGTGGCTCTCAGAATGATCTCATCTCTTTCAGCTGTGGCAGGCATTCTTAATCTCAGCTCTGAGATGAGTTTATCTCGAGCTATAACAGTCTTCTCAGCTTCGTGGAGTTCTTTTTCCAGCTGCTCATTTCTCTGTTAAAATTAACAATGTCTAGAGATATTTATCTCTGAACCAACAGAACTGATACAATAATTTTGGGATACAATTGTCTGCTGTTTTTTTTTTTCATTTGTGATGAATCAATTTCACATGTTTACTAACAATTCCTTTTTTAATTTCCTGATTTTATTTTCGGTGGATTTTAATTGCATTTCTAAAATATTGATTAGGTTCAAAATAAATTCAGCAAGTCAAAAAGCTGACAGCTGAAAACAAATTTCATTTTTTAAAAGATACTGCAAGTCTATGAAAATTTTGGAAACTTTGCTATTATTATTTGCTTATACATGTAGCTATTAGATCCTACCTTTTTGAGTACTTTGTTCTCCCCCTGTATATCCAGAATGACCTTGACATTACTTTTAATGGTGGTAATGGCCTGCTCTAATTGGTTGGCTACAGGAAGTTTGGAGTCCGGGAGTGAGCCCAGGGCCTGTTCAAACTGAAAAACAAATAGGTTAACAGTCATATATACAACTGGAAACTTCCTCAACTTACCAATAAAAACATACAACTTTTGGTATTTGTACATACAGGTAAGATAACAAGATATTATATCTGGCTACTACCTGTTAAAATGCCATTTCTAAGGAACTAGATATCCTTATAATATGGGTCCCTGTATATTTATTTACCTTGGATGCTGCCCCAGCGATCTGTTCTGCCTGGCTCTCCATTCTCTGCAGGGTTCGTTCCAACTCCACTTCTCTATGCTCCCACCTCAACTGTTTCTCTTCACATTCCTATAAAGATTTGGGTTGTAAATCTGTGTAATCTACTTATCACATATTGCCTTACAATTTCAATAAACTTGCCAAGTATAATAAACACATTTTCAGAGGAGTTTCAATATGAATTGTCTCCCTTAGAGAACTCTCCATACCTTGGTGGTCCTAACACTCTCTGCCTCTAAATCTGCGATGGTTGCCTCATTATTTCTTATCACTCCTTCCAAATACTTTATCTACATATTAGATGATAAAATGTGTAAAATTAGACTTTCATTCTAAAGCAAACATCATTCAGATATTGGAAACATTTTGAGTACTTTTTATGATAGTCATATAATGTTTGTTAATGATTAATAATGCTGTAATCCATTTAGTTGCATGTGAAAAAAATCCTTAAGTTTCCTGCCCATTATTTACTCACAAAATATTTCTTGCTGCAAACCTTTTGTTCATTTGTGCATTCGTGTAGAACGCATCCTCAGTTGCGAAAATAAGTAGTCATGGATGGAATTCAAACCGATTAATTATGAATAAAAAATGTCATGAATTGTAGTTGGCTTACGACATTATTCACATTTTAGAATCATTTTATGAAATCCTGTGTTTTGTTTTCCAAAATATTAAAGAATTAACAAACAAGAAGTCTGTAAGCCAATGCTCACTAATAATACCCCCACCTTGATATGAATGTACACAAGTTCAGTTATGGATAGAAACAAGGATGAACAGGAAGTTGACATCAGATTCGTACAAAAATTAATCCCACCATATGGCATGCCTAAACAAAGAGTGTGCTAAAATTTCAAGCATCTGCAATCAGTAGTTGCTGAGAAAACTGCGACCAAAATTTGTTATGTATGGTACAGACAGACACACAGATAAACAGGAAGTTGATATCAGATACAAACAAAAATTAATACCACCATATGACATGCCTAAACAAAGATTGTGCTAAAATTTCAAGCATCTGCAGTCAGTAGTTGCTGAGAAAACTGCGACCAAAATTTGTTATGTATGGTACAGACAGACGCACAGATAAACAGGAAGTTGACATCGGATTCATACAGAAATGTCTCCCACCATATAGGATGCCGCAACAAAGTGTGTGCTAAAATTTCAAGCATCTGCGATGAGTAGTTGCTGAGAAAACTGACGAAAAATTTGTTACAGACAGACAGACAAACAGACGGACACACAAGGGTAAAACAGTATACCCCCTCTCCTTTGGAGCAGGGGTATAAAAACAGTATTATGCCTTTCCCAGAAAACATCTCATTTAATTTGTGATACATCATTTTTATTTAAACACGGACATTATGACTAAATACTCTCTGGTTACAAATTCCCATTTCCCTTACCTGACCCTGTAGTTTACTATTGAGCCGCCTCTGTTTCAGTTCCTCTAGTCTGACCGCGTCCATTTTGCTGTGCCACTCCACCACCTTGGCGGCGCCTCTGCCGTCTTTCAGCGTGGCGATTAGTTCCTGAAGACTGCGATTCTTAAGATTCAGCTCGGCCAGTTTATCCTCTTCCTGGTCACGGTGTTCTCGTGCCTAGAAAAATACAGACATATGCCTTAAACTCTGCATCCAGTTATTTAACTCAATGGAAGTAAGATTTTAAAGCCAAATTTATGTTCAAAAGTAAATTTACTTCATCAATATTTGCAACACTGTAAAAGAAAAAGTAAGCACAACCAATTTTATGTCCTTATGCAACAAAAATTATTGAAAAAATTACCTTCTATCTATAGAAAAGTTGAGATTTTAATTTAAGTAGACTATAATTAAATTCTTTCTTATGTAACTATGCTGTATTTTTTATGGGCTGGTTTTGGACCATTTTCTTTTCCTTTGTTGATATTTCAGTAGTTGAGTTGATATACTTACCTGTTTGAGTTCCAGCTCCAGTTTCTGCTTATCCTGTTGTAGCTGCATCATCTGCTTCGAGAACTTCTCCTGTCTAGATAGAGGCACTGCCCCCGCAAACTGGACCCGCAGCTCCTGAGAAAATTAAAGCACAGAATATTTAACTTTTGAATAAACTTTACCAAAGTAAATGTGGCTTGCAGCAACAATGGGCTGTTTTCAGACATAAAGGAAGAATTGTCCCAAACAAATCAACTAAGATCTTCCTGAGAAGACTAATTGCGTGATTATCTAGGCATTTACTAAAACAGGAGTCACTTTATGTGAAGTCAATTAGGGAAACAATCTATCTCTGAATCAATTGTTTGGAACAGATTGTGGCTGGGGATTTTTTTTGATACCAGCATTCTGTGGATTAACAATAATGAAGTTTTAAACTCATTGTGTAGAACAATCAGTACCTGTAGATTTCTCTTGAGGTGGTTGACCTTGCCCTGGGACTCTGTCCGGTTGTGGAACAGAGTCTGGTCTTTGTCGTCCAGTTTCTGCTCCAGACGGAGAACCAGTGCCTCCAACTTGTTGACCTTCTTCTGACTCTCCTCCAGGCGCCGCACGGCAGTACCCTCACTGACCTGCAGCTGGACAATGTGGCGGTGCAACTTCCCTGTAAAAATTGACAGACATAATAAATTACTTGCATTACTTTTCACAAAGGCAGGTCATTACTCTTATGTATCAATGTGGAGGTGAAACTTCCTTGCCAAAAATGTTAGATGTAATTGATAATTTTTTTCAATAATTTTTTGCAAAGGCAAACTATTACACTAATTATCAAATAAATATGTCCATGTAAATCAATAAAGCATTGTTTAAAATTATATTATTTTGATGAGAAACCACAGATCCCTTTGACCGTATACAGCCTAACTAATGACATTCTCACCTATAATGGTTTTCTCATCACTCTGTATCTGGAAGTCCAGCAGTTGCTGTCTGAGGGAGGCATTCTCCTTCTCTCGTGACAACTGTACCATTTCCAGGGTCCTGACCTGTGAGGTCGCAACCTCTGAAATCTCCTTCAGCTTTGAGATCTCATTTCTATTGGCAACTGCTGCCTCTTCAAGCTCCATTATCTTTTTCCTGTCTGCCTCTGATATTTCCTTGGTAACAGAATCTGTAAAAAATCATAAATGAATTTACAAACATCTCATGGCAATTTTGGTAAAAACAAAATAAACAAATCTTTCTGTAAGAATTTAAGTAAAGTTTCAAAATTTAAACTATGGGAAATATTTAAAAGTATCAAATAGCTTAAAGCAATATGAGCTGCAACTTTGATGTCAGAAATTTTTTTGGCAAAATTGTAATAACTATTTCAGTGACAGAAAAAAGAATGTTAATAAACTTCTGTTGTTCATATTTGCGATGGAAGAACTACATGTATTTATAAGCTTTGATTGAAGGAAAATTACATTATTGTCATCCTGTACAATATTGATTTCTTATATAATACTACATACATGTATTTGATTGTACAGAATCCTTTATTCTGAAACAATATGATACTTTATTTCTGGTTCAAATTAATCATAATAACACATTTTAACAGCAAAATAAAATTCTCAAAAATGCAGCTCATATTGCTTTAAATTCTTGGTGTGAATGATTTCATTTATATCTTCAATATTGATTTGCTTGCATAGTGTTTAAACATCAAACGTCTACACATACTTGCTAGTTCATCCCTGAGTTCTCTTTCTATCTTCTGTAGTTCTAGATTTGACTTTGTGATCTGAAGTCAAGTTTTTATTACATTAAAACAATGCTTTCTTAACAAGTCATTACACAGAAACCATTTTTAAAAAAATTAACAACGATAAACACCAAAGGTCTGTTCAACACAGCAAACGTTTGCGAGTGCTCGTGAACATTTTTGTTGGAAAGATAAGGAATTTTGGCAAGCGCTCGCGAACATTCACTCTGTTGAACAGGCTTCAAGTCTCAATACTTTCATACTGCAAAATATTTTCAATGAATTTATTTGAAGAAAAAAGATCACATTGAAAATGTATCCAAACTTCATTTTACAAAAGAGAACTATTTGTGCATTTTGTACATGGGAAGGAAGACGAAAACTAGATTGCAAACTATATGAGTACATGTATATACCAAGTCAATGTTTTATTCTATTATGGTCTGATATTTATGAATCATGTTATTAACTCACCTCAGAAAATTTCTCCTCGAGGTCTTTGTTCCTGTTTTCTAAGTCATGTAAAATAGATTTCTGTTGTTCGTACATTCTAACAGCATGTTCTGCTCGCTGCCGTTCATTTAACTCCTTCATTTCCAGAGTCGTGATTTTCTTGGAGACACTGATGACATCTGTGTCAGTCAAGTTCTTTATCTCTGTACCCTCTGTCACCCCTAAGTTAATGAAATATAATCTAGTAATGTTCATTATCTATTATAAAAATTCATTTTGCTTAGTTTCAATCTCTCCTCTCGAGAATAGAAATTCTGCTTAATCTTTTTGTTAGTAACAAGTAATCAATTTAAAAATACCAAAAATTAGCATTAGGGGTTTCACACTGGGAAAAGAAAAACAACAAGAGAGAGTGAAGCCAATTGGGACAAGACTAAACCTTTTTTATGTAGGTCCTCTACTGCTGCTTCCAAAGCATGAAGTTTTTCTTTCTCCAGACCAAGTGTCTTCTTCAGAACCTCGTTATCTTCTGTCAGCCGCTTTACCTCATTCTGAAAAATAAATGCTGATAAATACATCTTGAATCAATTTTTTTTAAGCCATGATTCTATTCCATCAGAATCTCTGTGATTCTCCTCTTCCCTCTAGGCACCCCTTTGTCAACTTCCTTACATCAGCAATCAACGTACTCTACTCCTCCAGTCCCTAACCCCCCTACATACCTATTTACTTATTTCTCTTCATGCTTGAGCACATGACGCCTGATCCCTTACATATACACAGATCAATTTTTTTTGTCATATAATTTCCTCTTGACTTTGCCACCAGTCTTGTATCCTGAAATCTTCCTCTTTACTAAATAATAAATTTATGCCTGCCTTTTTTTTTTATCTTATAAAGGACCTTTCCTTTGATACTAATGTGGTCCCTTTACCTCTTCCTAATGCCTTCTATACATTCTTGAACCTCACTAAGACTTACTTCTAATCTTACAATACTATCAGCCTGTGATGCTAGTGTTCTCCCTTTCTATACTTTCCCCCTACATACCCCAATTTCAAGCCCTGAATTACCTCTAATCCTACAAGGGCTTCAGCTTTAGATACCAGTGTGTTCCCTTTCTCTAACGTGTCTCTATACTTCTCCGTCAGGTCATGATAGCGTTTGTTCATTAATTCTAGGTCAGCTGCTGGCACAGAATCCTCTATAGCTTTCTGAAGGGCAGCCATTTTAAATGTGGCCATATCCTGAAACACAGAATTATTTTTTAAAACAACTATTTCAGTCATGTAAAATAGAATAACATATTAAGTTAATAAATATTTTTAAACAAACTTTTCCATCACAAAAACTTAATCCAGTTTCCTCATTTCCAAAGTACATATTAAATTTAAAATTCTTAGTTCTGTCAAGATACAGTGCAAAACAGTTTTCTCCTAGAAATCTGCAGCAATTTAAAAACATCTGAGCCAATCAAATTATGGCATGTATGTTTGAACATTTTGATTTCATCTTTTATTGATACAGGCCCTCGGTTGAGTACTGACCTTGAACCTCTGCAGATACCCCATTCTTTCTTGAACTGCTGTTTCCATAGAAGCCATTTCATTTTTATAACGGTGAATTTCCTGCAAAATTTTTATTATTCAAAGCATTTAAAAGATGCATTAGTGTACATTTAACAAACACATGACACTGTATTATATGAAAGTTACTTGTTTCATGCCAATAACGAATCAACCTGAATACTGAAAATCTTCCATACAATAATAAACTGATGTTATTAATTTTTCCCTGTGACTGTATCTTACAAAAGTAGATATACATTTGTACCTTGCGTAGTTGTCCCTCTGTCTCCTCCATGGTGTTGTGTCGTCGTATCAGGGCCTTCTCGTTGACACGTAGGACGGTGATTCTACGGGTCATGTCAGACAGCCTCCTTCTGACCTCTGTGTCGTCTTTTGACAATGTCTCTATCAGTCGCTAAAAAAGTTAATAAATATCATCAGAACCTGAAATAGGTTACATTTTCTAAAATATTAGCCTGCATGCTTAACTTCATTTCTTGTCTGAATTTTGCTGAAAACATCATGACTTTTAATTTACCAATGGTGAAAAAATATATGTGCCTTGAAAATACAATAATTCTTTATGCTATTGAAGATCAGATAAAAACCTAGATCCCCCACTGCTTACATTATATTCCTGGATCTGTACTGAATCTTCTTCTCTCTCTCCATTTACTTTCTTAAGCTGCTCTTGAATTTTGTCCATTTCTTCTTCCCATTCCTGGAGAATTACATTTTGAATTCATGCAGTGTATGTATGAAATTTTGTTCTCAGAATCCATTCATTAATAACCACCTTAAATAATATGGTTCAGATTCAATTTTCTTGTTTTGTTAAATGCTTCCAAGACCTTTTCACAAAATTTTATAAAATTGTAAAATCTTTGAAAAAATAGGACAACACTTATGAACACTTTGACCCACATGAACAAACTCTTAACCTCAATTTTATCCCTTTTCCTCATGTTGTACAAACTTTATCTAGCACATTATGGTAACAAACACTTGGTGTTTAGTATAATAGGGTTTTACTTTTTTGTCCTTGAGATAATCCGAGTACAGCAGACCCTGTTGGTGCCTCATGACAGCAAACTTCCTCTTGTAGTTCTCCAGAGAATTCTCCATTTTCTTCATCATGTCTTCCTTCAGACTCATCTCCTGTAACACGATAGTCATTCAAAATAATTGAATACACTAACTCTTCAAAGGGAGAAAACTCTATTCAAGCATTTTTTTTTTGTTGAAAATTACAATATTTCCTGGTCAACGATTTGCCAAATAAAATCTCACTTTTATTCATTTCAGTATTTTTATACATCAATCTTTTTAAACCTGTAACACTGCAATGAAGTATTTTCTTTATACACCATTTTTTACAGCTGTATACATTACCTGTAACACTGTGATGAGGTGCTCATTAAGATTAGAAATGACATCAGAACTGGATACTGCCATAGCATCGGGGAGAGGAATAGACTGGAACAGCCCCCCAGTTCCTCCCCCCGACTCCTGTGCTGCTTTCAAATCAGCCTCCAACTTCTCAACCTAAGACAAAACAAATAAACAAACAAATACTACTTTCCCTTCACTTTCAATTAAACCTTGGGGAAATCTCATCTTTTTTTTTTTTGTTTGGAGATTCTTCTTATTGTTACTGTTCTAAATTTCCATTCTAAATTTCCTTATACACCATACATGTTTTTGAACATAAATTATCATATTCAAAATATAGTGCAATCACTGAGTATGGAGTGGTCATGAATATGAATTAGCACTACACACATCTGCTCCATGTACTGTATTCATTAATGATTATTTAATGGTATTCTTGAATTAACACATTGCTGTCTGTGCCAAAGCTGCTAAAATATGAAGCCCACTGTTTTATGTACACATTACATAATAGCTGCAAGTTTTTTCTAGTATTTTTAAGTATAATGTAACATTTCCCTAACACAATCACACCCACTAACCTTCTCTTTGGCTCTCTGAAGATCTGCTCGGACCTTGTTGCCTTCATGTCTGGTCTCTCTCAGTTCACGGCGTAGTTCCTCGTTACGACCCTGGAGATTGTCTACCTGAGCTTTCAGGTACATTGAGGTGTCATAATTCCCTATCAAATTCTTTGCTTCAATTGCCTACATATTTTGAAAACTAACAATCAGCATTTTTTTTGTGTATAAAATGAGCAAGATAATCTTTGATATTTTTTTTTTTTTTTAAATTCCTTTGCAAAATAAATGAAAATGTGCATGTAGAATACAATGCAAAAATCTTGTTTGATTTTATGTAAAATCATTGGGGAATTACAGCTATAGTTTACGTACAGCCAACATTTTTTCTAGAGTTGGGAATCTCATTTCCTCTGGGACCACACCTCCTTTTCCTGGGACTTTCTCTTCTTTAAATAGAAATCATATACACGTTCATATTTAAAGACAGTGATAATACCTTTAGAAGTAAGCTTACTATATTCTATATATACAAAGCCTCTCTGTAAAATTTTTTCATTAAAATGCTTTAGCGACCATGAAATCAGTACATTCATAAGCAGGGCTCTAACTGGCGACTAATTAAGTCGCCATTGCGCCTAAAAATTAAGACTGGCACCTAAAATTTTTCTATAAGTCGCCAAATTGGCGACCATTTTAAATTTACTTGGTGTTTGTCAAATTACTGAACTATAAACATTTTCAATTTTTAATTTATAAAGAGCAGAAAAGAAGTTTAAAAGTTAGCAATGTACATATCTCTGTATATTGACTAATATCAATTTTAAAATTGATGCCAAAGAAAAATTTACCAGGCAACTAAAAATTTGCTTTGGAGACTAAATTCTTTTTGATTAGGAGCCAGTTGGCACCTTAATTTTAGAAGTAACATTGAGGCCTGATAAGGTCATTTTTAGTTTATAAGGTCAGGATTTTTCTATTTTCTTCTGCAAATTTTGCAAGTTCCTCACAAAACATATCGATCACACACTGTGTCTCACAGAGGCCAAATATTGTGTCCTACAAACATTTTCCTTTAGTTTATAACCACTGAGATTTATAGTGATTGTATACTGCATAATGATTTTGGAACTGAACCAGTGAATCAAAAGTGGGATTGCTACTGAAACAATTATTTTATTTTGATTGTATCTAATTTTTTTTTAAAGAAAAAAGTATGATTTGCACAAAAAGCAGATACATGTACATATCTAGCTAGATGTGCATAAAGATTACTGATGGAAAATGAAGCATAAAGGTTAAAATAGATTTATCCATAAACTTTATTGAACATCATTATCATTTATAAACAACAGAAAACTATTTCTCAAAACATTGCTACCTACCTGGTGCATATTTCTTCAGGTTTTCTATCACTTCTTTCAGTCCCTGTTCTAACTGCTTGTTCTGATCTTTAAGTTGTTCTAATTCTGCTTTGTGCTTGGAATTTTCCTGGTACAACTTATCCATCTCTCTCAAATTCTTCACAAAATCTTCATCATGGCCACGATGCTATAATCACAATTTATCATTTTTATATTCTAAAATTTCAAAATCTAGTAATTTTCAGAATCACCATGTAAATACAACTATCAAGCATCATAATAAGGTAAAGAAAATCCTTTTACTTTATAATGAGCAGCTATTCTATGATCTGATTTTAATCGAGACAAAAATGTTCTGAATTTTTAACTTATGTTGAGGTCTGATTTTAATCGAGACAAAAATGTTCTGAATTTTTAACTTATGTTGAGGTTCTTTCTTAATCTTCTCTATATGTAAGCTATACATTTAAACCATTTTTTTTAATTTTGTGACCCCTGAGTTTTGTGACCCTGACCTGAGCATCCATCTGCTGGTGAACGACCTCCCGTTTGATGACCTCTGCTGTTGAGGTCTCCATTTCCTTGGCTTTCTTCTGTTCTTTCAGATTTTCCTGGAATTCATACACACTCATCATGTCTTCTGCTGTCAGTCCTAAAGCAACTGCCCTATAAATACATGTAGATCACCTTCAATATTATCTTTGATTAGTATTAATCATGTGGTTGTGGTGCATTTTTCTTTTCAGAGTAGATTTTTCTGTACCAAAACACAGGTAATACTGTATCACATTTGATAAGAACAAATCTGCTCCTCAAATACTTTTCTCTTGCAAAATTTAAATTATTTCCATTTCATGGAAATCCTTTCCAATGTCTACAATATACAATTTGTATACTGAAGTAAAATGAGTCAATACCACTGAAATTAATGTCCACTATCTGACCCCTGACTGACCTTTGACCTGTGTGCTGAGCTAACTTCCTGATCTTTTTCTTAAGCTCTACCCTCTCATCCTCCAGCCTTTCCACTTCCTTCTGTAGGATAAAGTTCAGCGCTTTCTCCTCCTCCTTGCGGATTTGTTTGTTTTTACGGAATTCGGTGAGGTCCAGGGGATCCCGAGGGTCCATCCCAAGTTTAAATCTTAACTCCTCATTTTCCTCCTCGATGTCATTTATCTTCATCTCGGTTTTGTTGATGTGACTCGTCAGCTCTTCAATTTGTCTACAAAAGAAAAATTAGTGTAATAGAAAAGATTCATAATGTAATTCACTATCAACTGCAATTTAATCAGTTACGAGTGATACCAATAATTGTAGCATCATCGATTACGAGTGTGTAAAGTCTATAAATAGTTTAAAGATTTAAGAAGAAACAAGTGGACATGAGATTAACTTAATCACATTGTACATGTATCTATTTTTTCACTTGTTTTCATTATGGTATCTTTTTCATTTTAAAAAAAATTAGCTAACATTAATTTGATGGTTTGATTTTAATTCTATCCGTTTCTGTACCTGTCCCTGACTTTGATTTGATTTTTGCAGTCTTTTATTTCCTGTACAGCTTCAGCCAACCCATATTCTCCCTATAAAAACGGTAAAATATACAAGGTATTTACTTAGTTTAACAGAAAGATTAGTTATATAATTGTCTACATCAGTAGATTGACTTACATTTTCATATTTTCTCTGCTTCTCAAGGGCATATGTCAGCTCTCTGTCTTTCTCCCGAGCATCTCGTTCAGCCTGCAAAGTCAATGTACAAAACATGTTAAAATTTTTATCATCTGTGTTGATCCAAGCACTTTACAACATTAAAACAATCTATTAAAATGCCTTTAACACTAAATATAAATGTTAATCTATTTATAAAATTATTTCCTATTTTTAGATTGTCAACATATCATATTCAAGTTCTAATTCTTCATAACAAACAAAAAAAATTTTTAAAATCTTCAAAGTTAAAGAACAAGTTTATAAATAGTACATACCATTTTCAGTTCCTTCTCTAGCTCCGTTATTTTTTCTCTGTAATAATCCACCTCCTTCTGTAGATTTCTGATTTTCTTCTGTTGACTGTCTCCAGATCCTAATCCAGCTACAATCAACCAAAGACGATAAGTCGTGGGGTGAGGTAAATTTATCTCTTATTACAAAATATTATTATTATCAATGTATTAAATTCTAGCTTTTGATTTTTGTTAAGTTTGTTTTATTATATTTTTGGGAGGTTTATTTTTAAATCGGAACTGTCAATTACTGTCCTTCATGCAATGACTTTGGCTGCAAATTACATTCTTGTGAAATTAACAACATATAACATTTCAGAACAGATCTTTTGTTAGGATTTCTATCAATCATAATAATACCTGAGCATGTAGACAATACAAAAAAAAAAATCAACAAAAATCTAATATATGACATTTTCACACCTATACAAGTGTAAACTTACATCTTTTAAGTTCTGCCTGCAGGTCCTCAATAATGGCGGTATTCTTCTCCATCTCATCCACAAACTGTTTGATCTGCTCTGTAAGGTCCTCTATCTGTTTGTCCTTCTCCTTGACCACTTTGGACAGTGCGGCCACCGAGGCTTTGTCGGCGTCCATGTTGGCCGCAATTAACTGTTCCCTGTACTGAATCACCTGTTCCTGAAGCTCCAACATCTGCTCATCTTTTTCTTGTAGAATTTCCTATAATGCATGTCAAGTAAAATTAAAGATCTGGAAGTTTTTTCATGCTAACAACTGTTTGGTTTTCAATCCGAATCTTTCATAATAACTGAATTTATTAAAATACCAGGTACATACCACAATAGTGAGTACCTGGTATTGCAGTAAGTTGTTTTACTTGCATTAATTCAAATTCTTTTCGATGATCCTTAAATTTTCTTTCTTTTTTTTCTTGATTTTTTCAAAAAAAAAAAAGTATAGAAATTTCAATTTCAGATGTTACCCACCTTCCACTCCTCGACTTTATTGTTAACAGCCACCATGATGGCATCATCTGCGTCGGTTTTAGACTGTACTTGTTCATTTAGATCAATCACCTGTCAATTTTTATCGAGGTCAGTGTTTTACAATCATAAATGTGTACGAAATATATATCAACACAAATAAATTTGTCCTACAAACAACAAATTTTGAAAAGTGTAAGTTTCTCAAAAGAACTAGTATTTCAATTATAAAAGCTCATTAATAACCCTTTCCTGTAAAGTTCCAAAGATGTAACAAATAAAGACCATTCATCAAAGAAATGGATAAAACATTGCATGTAATTTTCCAACAGATAAAAGAGTACTAGCATTTCAATTCTACCAATTTAATTCATACTGAATAAAAAAATTCCCAGATAGAACTGTCCATTTCCTGCAGGCCATTAAAAAGTCATCCCTTTCTTAAACATATCAGCATTATCTGCCCATATCCATATCCTTGACATTAATTTGTACTATGTTTAACTTCTCCATACACACAGACAAATGTACATATGATTATTCTTTCTTCTAATACACTCAGCACACATACCTGAGCTTTTAAGACCTCATTCTCCTCTCTCAGTTTGTCAGTCACTGCATCACTCTGGGCTAAAACTTGCTGAAATTCATTTTTTTTTTAATTAAAACAAAGAGGTAACATTATACAAGTTTAAATATGCGCAACAGACAAAGCCATTGCAAAATTAACATACATTTGTACATTAAATAAACTCTTTACATGCTCTTTGGCCCATTAAAAAAAAAAGGTTTGATCTAAATCCCTTTCATGATTCACTTAAGGAACAACAGGCATCTAATAATTTCTTTCCATCATAATTCTTAATTTTCTTTGATCCACCCCTGTTCCCACCCCTAAATTCTGAAATTTCTTTGATCCACCCTTGACCCTCACCTTTAGTTTGCTGTAGTCCTCAGTGGTCCTCTCCACCATCGCTACAGCCTCCTCAATCTGAGCCTTCATGTCCTCAACCTGCCTCTGGTACTCCTCATTGGCATCCGTCAAATTCTGAAAATTAATTTCAAAAATTGTAAACTTTTAACATCACATTTTTTATTTATGTACTGAAAGTCACCAAATTTTTACAATGCCCTATTTTTGCGAGATAATTATTTGGAATTTAAAAGCAAGAAAAAATTTTCATGAAATTTGTAAACTGTTACATATTATCTTTAAGAATAAAATATACACAAGATTGATCTTGAGTAATTACGCAAAAATAAAGTTCTCATGAATAAAAAGGGATATACAGTACATCACGTAAAAAAAAAATCAAAGAAATATATTTAATGACATAAAAATATTTTTTTCCTAGCATTTGCTAAATTTTGAAAAATGTGAAAAATTTAATTGAGGTTAGATTAAATTTTTTTTTTTTCAACAGTATTTGGATATATAACTATCCTATGATAAGTAAAATACACGTTTTAGGTTACATTTTGGTTGAAGAAAATTCAGACCTGCAATTCCTCCATAGCTTCTGCCAGGTCATGATTTTTGCGGGCCAGTTTTTCTCTATAATCTAGTTCTCCTCCTTTATTAGACACCAGTTTATCACGCTGAGCCTCCATGTGCATCTTAAAGTCGCTGACCTCACTCTTCAATCTGTCATTCTGGTGGGGAGAAACAAATATTTGTTATGAAAAAATTCAAATATACAAGGGGAATAAAGCACCAGAGTTTTATTTTGAAGGGTAAAAACTTTATACTGTAGCTTCAAAATTACTACTTTCAAAAATTAAAAGAATATACCTTGCCTTAAATCAAAATAACAACTTTTTTCCCTCAAATTTTGTAGCAAGTTTTAATTTTTTTTTATTATAACTCATCATAATTATGTCCCACTTGAAGATAAAAGAAAAAGTATAATCTCCTATTTTTATCATTAAACTATACAAATTGAGACAAAAGATTACTACATTTGAAATTACATTCAATTACTTTTGTTAAGTTTTGGAACTTTACATGTAAAACAATTTTTCACACATTTTTTCTTAATAAATCTTACTTACCTCTTCACGGTATTCTTTCAAGTCTTTCTCCAAATCACTGATCTTTTCACTGTACTGTAAAACAAAAGAATTAAAATAGTCAACACAAAATAAAACATCACACAAAGATATTATGGCTAGACAATGTCAATGCTAGCTGTAGCATTAAAACAATGTGTGAGTATGGGCAGCAGTAAATATGAGTATCAACAGATGAAAAATTTTCTGCTGCACAAAGGGATTTGAGTTGTCAATTATGTTTCACTATGAGCCAAATCTATGTCTGCAAAAAATTTCGAATCTTGAATATTTTGTGCTATGCACAATATCTTTTCAGATAATTACAGTACTGCAAGGAATAAAAGGTCCTGGAGAGCTCTCTTGTGAAAATCAGTTTTAAATTTACAATAACATAACATCATCTAAGTTTCCAACTTAATAATATGCACATGTAAAATAGAAATAGACTCCTAAAAAATCAGTATGATAGCTATATCACAGTAATTCTTGGTCATGTATTTTTACCCCAAACTAGATCTCCCCAAAAATATTTTCCACTTACAAAAAAGTCCCATTCAGGACTGTTTTATTAAACTATTTACTGAGTTTATGTGCCAACAAACAAAAACATGACATTGTTTATATAGATTCTTTTTTTAATTTTTTAAAAATTAAAATGGTGGTCTTACACTTTCAGCAGCACGTTTCTCTTTTGTCAGTTCACTCTGCAGATCACGGAGTTCAGTGGTCAATTCTTCATTCTGCCTCTCCAGGTCTCTCATCTGGTCACGAACCAACCTTGAAGCTCCCGCCCCTCCTGCACTCCCCTCACCTCCATATTTCTGTGAACACATACAACATCTAATACAAATCTAGCTTTCATTTGCTATGTTATGTTTGTAAATAAACAATGTACATTTTTAAGGTACATTTGCCACTTATTCTCTTTCAAAAAATGCATTGAAAGCTTTGGTAACTGATGAGAAACAAGATCGAATAAATGGACTATCTTTTTTAACTCTCAATTTTTCATCATTTAATATCACATAAGCAGTGTAATCATTTGAAATCCTGCCTTCATTTTGTGATACTACATGTATTCAAATTCTCTACATTATCAAAACAAAACCTGACCTCAAGTTCTGCAATTTTCTTCTGTAGTTCCTTTTCTTTAGATGCCATGGCTTCCTCTACAAAATTAATTTGCTTTGTATGATGCATTTCTTTAAAAAAAAAAAAAGAAATCAAATTTCTCTTAAATGAGAAGAAATTGTTTTTATTGGTATAATATCCCCTTTATCCCCTCTCCACCCAACCCTGACCTTTCTTCTTGCTGGCCTTGACCTCTTTTTCATATTCCTCCATAATCTCCTCACATGCCTCATTCTTAGCTTTCATGATCACCCTGGAAACGTCAAACAACTTCTGTAATTTTCCCGTGTCTGATTCATCTTCAGGATTGTACTGAAAAAAAATGTTAATATTAATCAAACTTAAGCTATTAACTTTGGAATCCATAGAATGATGTACAACATCGTGTAAAATTGTCTGTTATGTTATAACATATCATAAATTAAAAAAAATTCTGAACTAATACATTAAAATTCCTTTTTATAACTACTATCAAGGTTTGAAAATAAAAAATGAACAACAAAAATTGGAAACTTTAATGATAGGACACCAACTAATTTTTAAATACTTTGTTATTTTGCATCGAGTATGGCAAAACATTCTCAATCATTCAAACTGGGTCCGTAGGACAATATCATTTTAACGATAGAATGTTCTATCTAGATTGCTTCATGTATTGCCAATGACACTGTACAACAATGGGACTTACAGAGACAAGGGATTCATAGAATTCTTCAACATCTTCTTCTGACAGCTCTGTTGGCTTAGCTGCCATTAATTTATCCCAGTCTAACGGCGGCATGGTGAGATCTATTACTGTCTCAACTCTGAAATTATGGAAATAAACATCTGATGTTAAATTTATACTACTCCCTGCCAAATCAGAAACAAGTCATATTTGTTCTTGTTCATTGAAAAGTCAGACTATAAATATTTTATTTAAAATCTGAAAATACTTGCAGACACAACATATTTCTTTCTATATTATAAAAGAACGTGGATAATTAAAAAAAAAAATAATAGCTTATGTTTAAGTACCAATGATTGTCTTGCCATTTCTAGGCCATGAAAAAGGTACAGAACAATAAAAAAATAAAAAATACTGAACAATTTATATTCCTTTCCATAAATTAAATTTTCTAATGACAAAAGTATATACAATATTTCTATCGCGATTTATCAACAAAGTTAACATCTTCAAAATAAAACCCATAACTTGAAATAAACACCGTGCTGACATGTTCAATCACGAATTCGATAGTAACTTTGCTGATTTTTGGACAATTTCTGGTTTAAATGGCCTATACTGAATATATTTGGTAGCTAAGAACTGACAAAAAATAAATGCAACATATCACATGCTATATATACTTTTCTTTACAGTAAAATATTCAGTTACCTGCAATGTTTATCTTCAGTTCACAAACTTCTCCGCCATGTCGGTATATAAACAATGTTTGACGCGAGTACCTCGCGCGCTTTCTTCGAAGTAAAATTAGAACTGGTTTCGACAAAATTATCCGGATTTAAAAGATTAAATATAGCCAGGGGCCTATATACTATACTTAGTATATAGGTCCCTGATATAGCGCATGTTAGGTACCCTATAACTCCCTTAATTAATGTAACCATAGGGTATTTTTATGGCAACCCCACGATTTCAAATTGCATGATGTAGGCCTATATCACAGGCACTTGGGGTCTGGACCCCCCCCCCCTTTCCATTTTTTTTTCTTTTTAAATATGGGGTCGAGTCACCTTTTTGCTATTTTTGTATTCTAATATGCACTATATGTTATCAATAATGTAACTCTTTTGTCTCTATATGCTGTTTTTAAATATACCGTTTTCGACTGATACATAAAAAGAGAGAAGGCTTTATGTATCAGTCGAAAACGGTATATCTAAAAACAGCATATAGAGACAAAAGAGTTACATTATTGATAACATATAGTGCATATTAGAATACAAAAATAGGAAAAAGGTGACTCGACCCCATATTTAAAAAGAAAAAAAAATGGAAAAGGGGGGGGGGGGTCCAGACCCCAAGTGCCTGTGGCCTATATATAAATGTTGAAGATTGTGAACTCATGGAGAAAAGTTTTCACGATACCAAGTTTGATCTCAGACGCCACATCTGTTCAGCCTGAGTGGTGACCTGTGCAACTAGATTATTTCCTTTTCTTCCAAAATTCCTGACAAGTCCAGTCTCTTTACACAGGTGTTACACACAGATTCCATTTGTATTGAAGCTTCTTCACCCCAATACACTATATCATGCAGTGGCTGATTGTTCAGTGTTCTTATGCCGCACCTGTAGAATGCACAATTATATGGTTTTAGTTTCTTCATCATCTATGCTCAAGTTCATGAGCCAGTAAATGCTAAACTTTTCATAATTTAATTGTGCTTTCTGTTGTTTCAGAAGTAAAAAACACCGGTCAACAATGATCACTAAGATCGACAAAATGTAATTCTTACTACATCAGTCTTCATGATGTCATGCAGTGTTTGACAGACTCCTGGGTTTCCTCTATATCACGCGACAGAACCCATCTTCTTCCTTGCTGATCAGAGAGAGAACTGCGTTATGCATCAAGTGCGCAATGCCCGTGCAATTTTCGCGCCACACAGAATTCAACATGCAGATGGGCGGGGCTAAGGTCCTGCGCTCAGCATCCTGTGCATGATGCTTGTGAATTTTTCGCGCCAAATAGATTTGACATGCAGATCTAGGCGAGGTTACATTTTACAACTGCAAAATTTTACTATTCGTTTGATACAGATTGTGTTTTCAAAAAGTCTTGTATATATCTTATTGGACTATAATACGAAACCAATAGGAAAAAAAAAACACACAGATAAGACAAAAAAATTTAATTTAGCTTGAGTTCAGAAGTGTAAAAGAAATTTATAGATTTCTTTGTCCCATTATTTTTACTGATTTGTGTTAAGAATTATTGATATAAAAACGTACATTCCTGTATATATACTATACTGGTAATTAAAAATGTGTTTTAATAATCAGGCCACATCAATAAAATTATTTGTTCGTCGGACCCGCGCGCTCGTATTTAAACAAAACCATACAAATAATATTAATTTCAATTTCCCACACCATGGAAATTCTGTGCTATTTTCTATTCAATTTCCGCTCTGTTTTTCGTATTTTAGTTCTGCTTTCTCTGCAAATGAGGAAAAATATAATTGTCCACTCAAATTTTTTCACGCTCCGCCTAAAAATTTTGCCTACAAAAAAATAATAATTTTATTATTTAACCGCTTGCCTGCTCGTTCTTTTTTTTTTCATCAAATGTCCGACGAACAAGAAATTAAATTGGTGTGGCCTCATGAACATATTTTACTTGCTATACTGTTACACTAGATATATTTTGTTCTACTATTTTACCCTATTATAGCTTTCCAAGAAAATTCGTTATAGCAATAAATTGGTGAAAAGTGCCTTTGCAACGAAGAAAAACATGATTTGTTATAATTTGTGACAATTTTTCTCAGTTATGTGGTGTTTGAATATGTTGATTTTAAAATACTGTTACATGTACTTAATTAATGAACCTTTATATCCGACAATTTTTTTTATAGGCGGATCAGTCCAGGAACTTTTTCCAGGTGTGGTCCACACCAACATAAAACAAATATGGACTGAGATTTTTTCTTTTTTTGAAAAGCAAAAAGGAAGTAAACAGTAAATAAAATCACCCAAACATGAAAAAAACTATTTCGGGCGGAGGTGGGGGTGGGGGCTGTAGGACATGTCACTTTTCCAAGTCATAGACTAGTCATTAACCACCAGTGCGCGCACGGGTTAAAGATGATTTTAATCAAGAGCTCGAGGCAAAATATGAATTTAAAGTCAATAAAGCTGATCATTATTTGATCATTTTACATGTACGTGTTTAAATGCTTACTATGCTTACTTTACCATAGAAATTCAATAACTCTGAAAATCCCGGGGAGGGGGATCCGGAACCCCATCCACCCCCTCTAGATCAGCATGATACGTGCATGTCTATACAAGTATATACATTGCATTAGGAGGGGGGTTCAATTCGATTCACAGCTAGGGAGAACTTTCCATTGCTGGATAGTGGAGGTACACTGTGGTACCCCCCCCTTCAGGTATAACAGACTGACTTAGAAATTTGGTTGCACAGCCTTGAAAATGTGTCATGTCACATAGTCTTTTTTTTTTTTTTTTTTGGCAAAGAACTGTTTTAACTTGGGATTTTCCCAGTTTGCGGTTTTCAATGCCTATGTCACTGGGTGATACCATTCTAGCATAATAATAATGTTTCAAAACACTAATGTTGTATATAAATTATATATACAGAAAAATGCACCGCAAAGCAGCTCTTATTTTACAACATACATAATTTACTTTTAATATAATATGTTGGAAATTATCCGAAAATAAATGTATTTACACGCTTGACTGCATTTTGCAGATGTGATGATCTTAATTTAGGTAGAATGAAATTGAGGCGTGAATTTGTGACGCTTCCTGGCCTTGTTATGTAAAATAAAAATTAAAATGAAGTCCTAATTAAAACCTAATAAAAAAAGTTGAGAAATTAAGGAGGATGAGTATGACTTTATGTTAATTTATAAAAATGTTAATTGGGCATATTTTATCTCTATAAAAGACGATGGATGAATAATATGTCGCCTGAGATCCCCAGGGCTCTTTTTCAGATATCACATGCAACGTGCATGCATTAGTAGTGACAGATTAATTAGTGTACATTAATATGTACATGTAAATCAAATGCAATTAATACTGATAAGAACAATGATAAAGGTACATACATGTATTTTGATTGCCTATATAAGTATATATTATACTCCACCATCCAAAGCCCCCCCCCTCCCCGGTCAGTCAGCAGTTAGCAATATACTAGTGTGTATCCTTTTTTCCTTTTATATCTATAGTGTGCTTAAAAACTATATTCTACAGTGTATATGAAAACGGTGGACAATGATCATAATTATATAGTTTTGCAGGCAATTCAAGTACCTCTATGAAGAAGAATAGTTTTCATTTGTGATTGTCTTTTTTTTTTTTAGTTTTGTTTATTTAGTTATTTATTTTTATACTTAATCTGTACAGCCGGAATACCGGTATTTCAACACTGAATTCTACAAAAGAGCCCTCACTTAAATCTGCAGTTTTAGCCCACGCGTCTTTAAAGTTGACAGGAAAAAAGTTTCAGCACAAACGACATACCTTCGCGGCTTCTCCATCGATCCGTGAGTTAGATGAGATAAAGGATAGAATACATGAAACATACATTTCAGACTAGCTGTATCTAGAGGAGCTCTCTTTCTCTCTCTCTCTGCCCCCCCCCCCCGTTTGTAGCGCTTGTGGTTATAGAGCGCTACACAATATATAATATATATATATATATATATATATATATATATATATATATATATATATATATATATATATATATATATATATATATATATATATATATATATACAGTCACGGAGTATATAAGGAAATACGTTGCGTGTTCGATTCTCACTGTAGAAGTTGAGGACTGCGGTCCTATAAACCGAGGTCCCGTGTAAATGTTGAAACAAAAAGATCTCTGCTCCATGTCCAGAAGTGCCGAGTACAGGTCTAGGAGTAAGAGAAAAAAAAACAATTTTTGTACATTTAATATGCGTTTAAGATTTGTATAAGATTTCTAAAAAAAAAAATTCAAAATATAAAGGGACGGGTGCCTCCCCCCTCTATATTCGATACAGTGCAATCGTAATGTTGTATACTGTTTGTGACAGAATATCGTCGTCTTCTCCCTGCTACTATAGGTACAGTTTGCGACAGAAAAGTGTCTAGACAGCCTTCATTGTTTTTTATGAATAATGGACTTTTTAACTGGTGAAATATAGGCTCGATAGTGACCAGACAATTCTAAAGCAATATCTACAAGTATCACCGAAAAAAATGTCATTAACTTTATATTTTAAACTTACTTTTTATTTGTATTTTTGCTTCAATATCGCGAAGTTTACCTCTTTGGTGAAGTTTAAATCACACTATATAATGTATTTTAGTGGGTCAATGAACTTCACCTCCATTTTCACCAGGTCACTAAAATCTAGGTTTGTGGCCGCGTAATGTTAACTGATGGAAAGTTCTTGTATATTTCTAGACAAATTTTCTTCCATATTAATTAAAAGACAAATTTGAATGAACAATCGGTTAAAGAAATGCATTACGTCAAATACAGATCACAGTCATGAAAGCGTGAAATGATGAACAGAGGGCGTGAACTTGCATGTCACAATAGCGGGATTTTTGTCATGTGACATCTGAGGTTGATTACTAGATAGTCGCTATAATATGCTATTACTTGACTGTCTTTATATGTATATGTAATTAGTTACAGAATTGTCTGGAAATGACATCGTATAAAAAAAATTCCTCTTTTGTTGAAAGAGAGAGAGAGAGAGAGGGGAAACTCCAATCAAAATTGAAAATAACCTTTTCCTTCTTTCTTTCTCTATATTCAGTTAGAAAAGTGCATGTCATTATTTTAGTCAAAATCCACTTTAAAAATATCCGCTCCTCAGCTAAGAACGAACTCTTAAATTTATAATTTAATTTTAAAAAAAAAAAAGCTCAGTCGTAGCTTGAAATTGAGATCTTTTCGTGCAACAATTTTTATTTTATGCATCTCAGTATGACTCAAGCTTCTTTGAAGTCATAGAAACAGTATTGTAAAAAGTTAACATTTTTACCCCCATACGAATATACATTGTAACAATAAATTCATTCTTAGAGAAAATTTCCTTTAATCTAGCCTTATATACAAGTTTATTGGCATGATATGAAATTAGAAGTGATCTGTGATGTCTTGCAATGATAGGACAAGCTTTTTACAGTATGTATTATGTAACAATTGAAGTAAACAAAATCTGAAACACTGTATAAGTATGAAAAACACGGAATTTTCTCGGAATGCCTGGATGCTTATGGTTTTTTTATCCTAAAATTTATTTGATGATCAATTTTCAATTTAAAAAATGCATAACTGCTGTTTTTATTTGCGTGTCCTAAAAATATATTTGAGATTTGATAATTTTCACTACTTAACTTGATTAACTATAATGCTTACCATGGCTAAATGCACGTAACTATGTGAAACCAGAGACATTTTTGTGAGCATTTTCAATGACTTAAAATCTGATTTCAGAATCTGAGGATCGGACTACCTTAAGCGACCGGTAGATCATTGTGTGTTTTGCTTGTTTCCAAGTTTTATAAAGAATATTCATCTGAAGGAGATAGTCAAAAACAAAAATCATAAAAAATAAAAACCATCAAAAAATACCCGGTATTCATCGTATCCGGGCATTCGGGATCGCTCCTACAGTGTATAAAGGTCACGCCACAGTCGTCTTCAGAAGTATACGCCAATGACTTTTTGGGGGATTTTAGGATGCAATTTTGCCCTCCTTTCCTTCTTCCCTTTTCTTTGTCATATATCTTCTGTTGCCAGGCGCGTAGCTGCCTATACGCAAATACGCAAGTGCGTACACATCATTTTCAAAAAAAAAAAAAAAAAAAAGGAAAGAAAGAAAAAAGAAAGAAAGAAAAGAAAAAAGAGAGAGTTATTCAAAGAAAAAAATCTCAGTACCATCCAAGAAATATCTGTGTTTAAAATTATTCTGTGTCATACTTTTCGATTTAAATTTTAAATTATCATGGCTGTATGATAAAATTTGAAATTCTATATTTAATCACTGCCAAATCCAAATAAATCATTCATTATTTTGTCATTGTTCTATCATACATTGATATATTTTTTAAAGATCGTTGAGAAATTAAATTTCAACCACATCGTTGAATGCTATGATCTATACTAGTATGATTTACCATACGATATTTTTTGTTCATAATTAAAATTTAGTATATACGTATTTTTAAACGTTAAAAAAATTATATGATACCAATATACATGTATCGGTTATATTTTAAGCTTCAACTACATGTACAATAAGATTCCATGGAAGTTTTAACTTTGTTAAAACAATAAATATTACTATAAATATTACTATGTCTTTTATTTCCTAAATAAAAGCTAAATGGCCCAATTTTTATTTTGCAAGAAAATGAATGAAATATTTGGTAAAACTCAGGAGCTTAATTCTAGGCCCTCATCAGCAGACACATAGTGGGGGGGGGGGGCTCCATCCCAGTTTATTTTCAAACCTAACCTTTTACTATTGAAAATGTACATTGAAAGGGTGGACCCCAAGGTTTCTTGTAGCATTGTTAAATCATGGTAATTTGGTAATGTATTAATAACTTTGGTTTGTGAAAGTTGGACTCCCCCCCCCCCCCCCCCCCAACAAACACACAAGAAATAGGACTTCAAATTTTGACTTTTTTCTTCCTTGCTTGTCAAAGTTTTTAAAGCTGTAATTTTATCCTGGCTGGCAGAAACTATATTACGTGTTTGACCAGAGCCCTTGACACACGGGGGGGGGGGGGGGGGGCTCAAGACCCACCACCCCACCCCGGCCTGCCTTTCTCTGCGTACACATCATTTCCATTCTGGCTACGCGCCTGGTTGTGTTTTTTTTTAGGGATGCGCAATTTTATCGGTATATACCGGTACTCTATATCGTGTTTTTTTTTTTTTTATATAGCGCGATACGTATCGTGATAACGTATCTTGAGACTAAAATACCGTGTTTAGTATGTAATTATAAATTCTGGAAATTATTCATTTTTTGGTTCAAAGTTTTGAATTAAAATTACCAGAATGGTTAAAAAAAAAACAAAAACAAAAAACAAATGGCATCCTAGCATCCAAACATGATAAACAAAAGATGGGCGAAGAAGGCGAGCGAAATGTCCATATGCATAGTGCGGCAAACATGAAAGTGAAAAATCAACAAAATTTCCTTCGATATTTCATCTAACATTAAAGTGTACATTTTGTAAAAATTTCCTCAATTTGCAGAAATCTCACAATTAAAGATTGAAATTATTTACCTATGAAATAGCATACACACACTAAAGAGGGCAAAAAACATCATTTTCTCGTGATATAACACGATTTTTCGATATGAGTGGGTCTTCGTTTCATTTTTGAAAGTTAATCCCCAAAGTATGTGTAAAAAATAAACATTTTTTGGTTAACAAAAACATGGAGCAAAGACCCACTTAAGACCCACTACATGTATACCTTAAGAATACACTTTTATGATATATAACATTCGCATTTTTCCGAGAAATGCTTGAAGTCCATTTTGTCAAGGGTATAGTATCACAAGCATCTCTTTTCATCAGGAGTTGTATAGCGTAGTGGCTATAGCGTGTTAGTCTGAAAGGAAGATGATACTCAAGATTTTGACTGCTAGGGTTCGAATCACATTTTTTGAAATAACAGAATAATTTTTGCCGAGAAAATTTTCCTCAGAAAAGTTTTGTTTAACATAATTTCATAAATTTCAATAATGTGAACTTTACTCTAAATACTAAATTCATAAATTGAAAAATTAAAGATATTCATTTAAAAACATAGTAAAAATTGTGTTTAAGAATATCATGATATTATCGTGATTTTTTGGAAAACAAAAAAATCGTGATTTATCGTAATACAACATTTTTGGCGATACCCATCCCTTTTTTTTATGACGCTTACATTGAACATGCTGTATACAGGGAAAATTTCACCCTCGTTTTATTTTCGTCCCCTTCGTCCTTATTGTAAGTGGCCAAAATTAAAACTGGGCGAATTCAAAGAAGACACGATTGTCTCCTAAATATAACCTTGTTGGGGGGGGGGGGGGGATCCGTTAAAAAATATATACAGTAAGCGGAAGCTTCATCGATCAGCGTTTAATGATAGATTGTATTTGCTGACAAGGTCATTGTATCGACCATAGAACTTACGAAATGACTTTAAACGAGACTGTTGATATTCTTGTTTCATCAACTTGTTTGTCAATAACTTACCTCATTTTAGAAATTGTTCATACGTAGGGCATGCCCTTGCCTATCGAATCAACTGAGAGATATACACCCCATATACACAGGTGATAAGGGTATACATGTATTTCTGCATAAGTAAGGGAATTTAAGTTGACGATTGAAATGTTAAAGTCATCACGTTTATCATAAAGCTTTGTTGTTAGATTACCATTAAAGGTCTTTTTCTATAGTAAAATATCAAAATATGACACAGATTTGTCAGACTCTGTGGTATCTTTTATTTCAAGCTCACTGGGATATACATGTATCGGGTCGGCATATAAATGGAAATAACAAATTTGTTAATTGATAATACGTGGTTGATATAATTTATCTAAATGTCGAGTTGAAGGCCAAGAGATTTCTTTTTCTCATGTATAAGATTTTGAATATGACAACAAAAAAAACTTAGAGAAGGTCGGGTTCGGAACTGAATGTTCTGAAATAATAAGTAAGATTAAAATAAGGATCTGTGTTAATCAAGTTGGATTCAACTAGCATAAATTAAATTCCAATTGCAGTTTAAGAAGTAAAAATAAAAACGTGAAATCCTATTAATAGCAAAAATTGCTATTTCTGGTGATTGATGAATTCTAAATAAAATTCAAATAAATTTCGCTTGAAATAAAGAAGAATTCTTGGCAAAACAATGTGGATCATATTAAAGGAAATTAATGCTATTAATGACATCCGAAGAAATGTTTTTATGTTTCTGCGACTCTTTGTTCAAAAGTTTTAAACTACAACGAAGAAAGTTAAAGAACTTAAGATCCACCTCGATTTCCAACTTTGCCATCAGTTTTCTCGAATCACTCTCGGGGGGAATTCCAGTGATTAAATTAATTGTACTTATATCGAGTTGACCCCAGATCATACATACTTTCTTGCGTTGCCTTTATCCAAAAAATCATGTTTCTCTAAGATTGAACAATGATTTATCTTAACTTCGACAATTTTAGGAATGCGCCCCCTTTAAATCCGCCACTCAATGACTGTATATGGTTGGAGTTTAATTGTATGCAAGTTGTTTTTCTAAAGATTATATCGACATGCAAGATAACTATATTAATAACATGCAACATAAATGTGACAACATGCACCATAACGATGTTGACATGCAAGAAAAATATGATCAGATATTTTAATTAATTAACGATTAAATATCACCCACATGTGACTTCCACCTTGCTAGATGCAATTTACTTACATTGGCGTGTAACTTATTTATGTTGATATATGAGGTAAATATGTCAATATGCAACCCTTATGTTGACTTACAACTCATTTATATCGACATGCAACTAATTTAGGTCGACGTGAACTTTCTTTTATTAAAATGCAATTTATTTAAGTCAACTTATTTATGTCAACATGCAGCTTATATATGCTGACATGCAACTTCATTACCTATTCATGCAACTTGTCAACATAAATAATTTACATATCGACATAAATACATGTATATTACAAGTTGCATTGAAGACATTTATCTCACATGTATGGTGGCGTATTTCTGTCCCCTACATACAAGATAAATTATGTTAACATGCAACCTAATTATGTAGATATGCGACTTATTTATGTCAAAGTGCAAAATAATTATGTTGACATGCAAGTTACCAATCTCTTTAGAGAATTTAATTTTAATGTTGGTAAACTTACTTACTAAGGTCATTATATGACATCATACAAGCAAAATGTAACAGAATTATGTTGACATGCGAGATAATTATGTAGACATGCAACTTATTTATGTCAACATGCAAGATAATTATGTTAACATGCGAGATATGTATGTTGACATGCAACTTCTTTTCTTGCATGTTGACATAAATATCTTGCATGTCGAATGTTGACATAAATAAGTCGCATATAGACATAATTAAGTTGCATGTTAACATAATTATCTTGCATGTTGACATAAATAAGTCACATGTCTACATAATCATCTTGCATGCTTACATAAATAAGTTGCATGTTGACATAAATATCTTGCATGTTAACATAACTATCTTGTATGTCGACATAAATAAGTCGCATTTCAACATAATTCTGATGCTTCTTGCATGTATGATGTCGTGTACCGGCGTTAGTAAGTATGTTTACCAACATTGAAATTAGATTCTCTAAAAAAAAATGGCTACTTGCATGTCAACATAATTATAATGCATGTAGACATAATTATCTTGCATGTTGTCGTACTTTTCTCGCATGTTAACATAATTTAGCTTACATATAGGGGGGGGGGGGGGGGGCAGAAATATGCCACCATACGCATCCCAACATAAGTTATTTATATTAAATTTTATATACCAATGTAAATAACCTGCATGTCAACATAATTTTCATTTCAACATATGATTATCTTGGATGCATGTCAACAAAAATTAGTTGCATTTTAACTGACATAAATAAGTTGAACTTCAACATAAACAAACTGCATGTCGACATAAATAAGTTGTATTTAGCATGTTGGAAGTCAAATGCGGATGGCGATGACGCATAGTGGCATATTTTTGCCCCCTACATGCAAGATGAATTGTGTCAACGTGCAAGATAAGTGTGATAACATGCAAGATAATTATGACATGCAAGTTGCCTCTCTTTTTAGAGAATATGATTTTAATATGAGTAAATTTACTTACTAATACCAGTATCTGAAATCATACATGCATGACGCAGCATAATCATGTGGGTTTACATGCGACTTATTTATGTCAACATGCGATATAATTATGTAGACATACGACTTTTTTACGTCAACATGCGAGATAATTATGTTGACATGCGAGTTAATTATGTCAACATGCGAGATAATTATGTTGATATGCGAGTTAATTATGTCAACATGCCAGATAGAAAGGTTGACAGGCAACTTATTATCTTGCATATTGACATAAGTCACATACCAACATAATAAATTCGAATATGTTGACATAAATTAATAAAAAGTATTTTATATTATGTTAACATAAATTAATGGCATGTTGACATAAATATGTCGCATGTCGACTTAATTTACTCCCATTTCAACATAAATAATTTGCATGTCAACATATATACGTAAATATAGGCGTCGGGAGCAAATTGAACGTGGCGGGGGGGGGGGGGAGGGGGGCTAAACCAACAAAAAAAAAGATCGTGGGGCTAAGCCCTCATTGCCTATATTATGTCTATCTTTGCAAAAACAATTTGGGCTAAGCCACCACCCTAGCCCCCTCCCGGTTCCGATGCCTATATATGTACGTATACATGTTGTTTCTGGCATGTATGATGTCAGAAACCGGCATTATTGAGTAAATTTTCCCATATGAAAATCTGATTTTCTAAAAGAGTGGTAACCTGCATGTAGACTGATTATAGTGATGGGGCGTGTTTTTGCACTCCGTCAGGAAAAATTCATTTTTCTGAAAACAAAAAGTGGAATGATGATTTATCTTAAATTCTACAATAAATTTATTTTGCAAGAATTTTAGTGCACTCATTTATGTCAGTCGAGATGCAACTTAATTATTTGACATATGCCAGACAAGTATAATCAACACATGAATTAGTTGCATGTCAATATAAATAATTTGCATGTCAACATAAATAAGTTGTGCATGTCGATCAACATAAATAAGTTGCAAGTCAATTAACATAAATATATAAGTAGTCGTATGTCGACATATAAAGATCGAAGTTGCATAGATCTAGCATGTCAGTTGGAAGTCACATGTAGGCGATTTTTGATAAATAAAATTTTCCAAATTCATCACAATTTGTCTTGCATGTCGACATATTTTATGTTGCATGTTGACATATTATTGACATTTTTTTAAAATAGAAAACTAACTTGCATACTGAGACAGAAAATTACATTTTCTTGACATTATTTGTGGTATGTTGACATAATTATCTTGCTAGTTGACAAAATCTTTAGAAGAGGAACTTTCATATAATAGGGGCAGAAAGATACCACCAGAAATATCATTCAGACATATTAATATAATTCTAATACATGTAAAATTTTATAGAAATTTTTAAATACCTTTACTTATCATATCGAATACTAATATTTTTTTCAAATTCTAATGTTCTGTCTTTAACAATTTAGGTCGGACGATGCCTCATGTCTGCGTAGCAGTGAATCTCGGCAGATGGTAGACTTTTTATCTGGAGAGAGAGAAAAAAATGTAGATATTGTGTGATCCGCACCCCCATTCTTTCCTAAGGTCACAAAACACATGAGCTTTCACATGCCCATACACACTAATCAAATAGCAACTCCATTCAAATATATCTGAGGGGCCCTATTTAATTTATAATGTATGAAATTCCTATCGGTCATTGGTACCAGGTCCACTAAAAATAAATCTTTTCTGGCAAGTATGTTGACCTATTCGCGGAAGTTGGAAAGTAGTTGCGCAATGATCGATTGCGCAGAATATGCAAATCACCCGTGACAACAACTACGTCATCAGGTGCCCCCGATGCGAGGAATATTACCTGCTAAATATTATTTGTTTTGGTTTGAAAATACAGCTGTTCTTAGAGGTGAAACAGAAAATGAGGCGATTAATGGTTTAGATAATAAGAATTGGAATGTGTGTCAAGCTCTGGACTATATGATCGTCGACAACAAATTCGTTTTTTGTAGCGGATCTTAGCCGCGATAGTGCCTTACGCTCGTAGTAGAAGTGCATACATCCAAAATGGACGTCCGTCAACCCATTGAGATCGACCCAGATTTCGAGCCACAGCAGCGAGTGCGCTGTAATACTTGGCCCTGTCGTCCACAGGAGGATGTGGTAGAGGCGCAGTGCTCCCCAGTGTCGGACGAATCGACAGCAGACAATCATGTAAAACCGGACAATCTGGGCTTGAATAAAAAGACTTCGTCTCGGCGTAATGCATGGGGAAATCTTTCCTACGCTGACCTAATTACGAAAGCGATTCAGAGTTCTGCAGAGCAGAGACTGACATTGTCACAAATTTATGATTGGATGGTACAAAATGTTCCCTATTTTAAGGATAAAGGTGACAGCACAAGTTCAGCAGGATGGAAGGTTTGTATCTTGTGTCACATTCCTGTGGTTAATTTTGCCCTCTTTTGATCCTCGCCGAATGTTTGTTTTGACTGTGTGACGTAGCGGCTCTTACCACGTGTTTACAACTGTCCCGTTATAATGTCTCTCTTCTTTCGCCAGAATATATAAAGCACAATAATTTCATATAAATTTATTGTTTTTACTTACAGTTTTTACAAGATTGAATATATGAATATACAATATATGCAAGATTGAATATGCATAACACAATATTTTATCTGTACAATTTTGTCTTAAAGGCCAAGGAGATATTTGCTGATGATAAATTCATCTACTTTTACATGAATGTAATAGCAAGAATTGAATGTCTAAGACACTAAAGATAATCTGGCTCTTTGAACTCATTTTTCTTAACTGGGTCAACATGGTCAAGACCTTCTGGAAAGCATACGAATGAACCTGTAAAATGGACTACTGCCTCTTTTAAAAAAAAAATACCGAAAGTAAAGATGCAGGTATTGCACACAGATTTTAGATGCCAAACCAGGCAAATGAAAAAAATAATCTCTACTAAGATTTCTTTTTTCAAGAGTGATTGGAAGTTCATTGTAATCTGATATTTATATATATTCAATTTCTGCATTAATTTCCCCTTGACCTATATTAATTAATAGACTAGTCCTTTTCAGTGGGTATAGAAAGTTGTTCAAAGACTCTAGAAGCCTGTGCATGGCTAATGACTTCTGGATAAGCATATCTGTAGCCTGAAATGACAGGCTGACAGATGGAACTCGTCAGTCATTGCAGAGTATCAGATTTAAATTGGATCACACAGGGCACATGGTCTGAAGATCAGAAAAGTTGTCGACAATTTGTCTGAAGGAGAAATAAATTATTGCTTGATATATTTTCAGAAATAAAAATCTGTTCTTTAAACATGTTAAAAAAATTAAGGGTCAGCAAAATGTTAGAATTGTGCACATGCGGGGTTTATCAAGGCTGTTTAAATGCGTAAATGGTACCTTTCCCTTTTTGAAAAAAAAATGTAAAAATTCCCCTGTTAGTTATGGAAAATATCCTGAGTGATAAAACATATATGTAACAAATATATCTAATTTGTGCCAATTCTAGAAATGCCCCCAGATATGCTCCCAGAATGCAAATTCTTGCAACATTTATCAGGAAATTTCTAGAGGGGCATGCCTCCAACTCCCATAGTATATTCATAGTCCAGTACTGATGTTGAGATTTTTCCCCTTTTATGTGAAAAGGGTAGTCAAACAAAATGTTTAGATATAAAATCCCGGACATTTTGGTCCAGTGTAAGACTTCTGAAAATGAGTCATTATTCATTAAAAAAAAATACAGCTGAGCTCAGGATTGGATGTTTGTACTCAAGACCCTAGGCTTCAAATGTAACAGTATGATAAAACCATTTTGATTTATACTGGTAAAAAATTAATGTTTGAGATACATTGAATCATATGATCAATAAAAGGTAGTAAAAATCCACTTCATCCAAAACCTCATTAGACAAGACAAAGTGTAAACAGAATTTGAGAAAGTAGTGTTGAATTAAGTAATGGTTAATTAATGCTGAACTTGTCTAAGACAAGTAATATTAGATTGATTATAAAATGTTGCCCTGACAATGTGTCCTAATACTAGGACAAAATTAAGCTACTGACAGTCCTAAATATAGCAGCAAGGAGAATTTTAGATTATCCAGTGTATGAATGGTACAAGCCAAGGTGCCTTGCTGCTGCAGCTTTTATTATGAACCTGTTGAGTGCTCAGGTGGCACAGGATGAAAAAATACCGAAATTCTATAATTTGAATGCATATTTCAGTTGTTTTAATTGCTAGACTTATAAATGTGTGGATTATGTGTGCATTTGGAGGGAAGTAGTTGTATTTCACATTGATTGACAGGTCTTGACACTTCACTTCAGAGACAGTTCACATTCCTACTTTAGTGGTGATTATAGTAATTTCACCATGAATATATATATATATATATATATATATATATATATATATATATATATATATATATATATATATATATATCTAGTTTATACAACACAATTTTCTGCAAGTCCAAATAACTTTTTTCATTATGGTGCAGTGGTTAGAGCATCTGCTCTAGTCTCGCGACGTAAGTTGTCTCTGCTCAATGGCCCTGAGTGCCGAGCATAGGTATAAATTTGTAGCCCTCCACTGGCAAGTGGTGGCGTCTCCATATGAGTGAAAATTTCTCGAGAGGGACGTAAAAAAAAAATTTCATTAGTGTTCAGTGCCATTGTCTTGGGGATTGTGATTCATTGTGTCTCTTGTATTGAATTGATGGTTAGTTAAACGGTCACAGTCACTTTGTAACAACAAAAACTTTTCAAGAAGGAATAAGCCCCTCCCCCCCCCCCCCCCCAAAAAAAAATATATATATATAGTCCTGTTACTCATGTTTCCAGACTGATCCTCATTTTAAGCCCTAACTGTACAAGATGTTGTACTGATAAAAATACTATCTTGTACTGATCACAATCACTTGTGATCTTAGCAGTATAATTCTATTTATAAATCAAACTCTTATAGTGTTAAGTTGAAAAGGATTAAAACAAATATATATAAACATCTTACTTTACCTAGATCTGAATGTGTACAAGGAGTACATTTGTAATTGTTACCTTCTTTTGGTTATAATGTATACACGAAAAAATTGATCATTATGTAAATGACTAAATCACTCCTTTCCATCCATTAGTTTTACAAAACTATGTGATGAACCTATAGATTAGGCACGTTAAGTGCTAAATTTTGTGCAGTCATTTTATTTAGGGGACCTATGGCATACATTCAAAGTTAGTAAAGTAAATTAATAGATCTTGGGCTATAAACAGAAAAATGTTGCTGACAAATGTACTTCAATTTTGGGATTGATGGTATATGACAACAATTCCTGAGAAGTTTGATAAATGTACAATGTATTGCAATTATAGTCTAGTAACTTGCAAATTTTTCCTAATGGTGACCTAAATACTTAGTCTTGTTGACATAATTGAGTGATTTATCAGGAAACTTATTGGTAGGTTCAGTTTGGCACAATTATTTTAAAGGCTGTATCATCATGCAGAGAGACAATTTGACTTCATGTAATAACACACAACATATTGGACGATTCAGGGAGAGAATTAATGATCACATTTAATGCTATGAACGACCCAGAATTCTATATTTGTCTCAATTTGAACATACTTTAAGTTAATAGAAATTTTATGATTGCTAGTGTACATGTGTGCCTTGAAGGAAAATTCATATGTAGTCAAACTTCACTTCAAATTTAAGGAGATCAATAAAGAAAATTGAGAAAGATCAGATGGGAAGAAAACTTAAAAAATATCTGATGATTTATAAGATATCAAGGTTTAGAGAAGAATTATAAGTAGGACAGGACCAAAAGTTTTTTTGTTGTTATCTGGTTATTGACATATCAGTGTCTCTGTGATGATCAGAGTAAGGCTATTCTATGTTTCCCAGATGCTTAATAAGTTAAATCTTGTTATATGTAATACATTGCAATAGATGTAGTCTTTTCATGTATGTCTGTCAATTTGGTTCTGAGATATAAAGGTAAACATCCACATTATATGCAGGTCAGATATGATTACTTGTAATATGGTAGGTAATTTTGATGTGTACAGACGAACTCATTGTTTATAATTGAGATCTAACAAGTCATCTCTCTGTTTATTAGTTCATAAAGTAGGTCTGCAACCTCAGCACAGTTTCATAAAAACACATTATCAGCCTTTAGTTATTGTCAAAGAATTAATTGCACACCTTGTATCCTCAATTAAGTAAAATTCATTCAGAATTTTGGGGGTGGGGGTTGGTTGGTTGGTGGGTTGATAACAGTTCACATTTCCGAGTTATCCTTGAAAGAAAATAGAAAATAAAACAAGCTAGGGCATCATAAAGTGGAGCATCCCCTCGCAAAATAGCTTTGATCCAGATAATTTATTACTTTTGTAACTTCCATTAAATGTGTACTCACTCACACACAAGCCTGTTGCTATATATCCCCTCCAACTACATTGCAAGGGGGGATAAAAGTAGTGTATAGGACAGATTTATAAAAGTAAATATGCCCCAGATATTTATGTAGTTGCTATATATATATGACATTTCCTATAGTTTTCTGAAGAGTGCATTCTAAATAAAATGCAGACTATATGTACAAGCACATCTGAGAATATACTGAAGCTATTATAAATGATTTCTTGTTTTCTTGGTTGATCTTGGAAGCGTTTAAAGAATCATGCCTCCTTGAGTCACACTCCATTATAAAGTATGACAAATGAGTGATGTTTTTGGCCAACAGTCAGACTGTAAACAACTGACCACATGTAGGGATTATAAACGGCATATGTCGGTCAGAGGTGTGGACCGACACTACTTCTGGAGGGGTACCTGTCAATTTAGAGGGGAAAAGGGCATAAAGGACTCCCAAAACAAGTTAGTGAGGTTCAAATTCAACACTCAAATTGTAAATTTATTCACATGCATCAAAGATTTGAAATCACTTCCAGATCTTCAAAAAATATATTAAATCTATATCTGATTCAAAAGATATATCTATAAATTTAAATTTAAGAGCTTTTTACTGTTAGTTTTGGATGCATGTGTTAACTATTACAGCAAAACTCAGTTTACTGTAGCCTGTATGAAAAATAATTATTTAATAGCTAATGCACATGGGATAAAAATCTAGTGTGAGGAAAGTTGTTTATTGTCACCAAGAAGAAGAAATGAAATGGATCTATTTCAGTGATCAAGTTCAGAACTCGAGGTGACTTAGACATACTGCAGGTTGCTCACAGAAAACTGACTCCTCTGAAAATGGACCACAGTATGTCATGGTCTGTACACATCTTAAAAATGGCCAGAAGTTCAAACTAAAACATATATATACATGTATATCAAATTGTGAACCCGATTTTTTTCCAAGACAACCTAGATTTAACATATGTTCAGGGGTCTAGAATTTTTTTTGAAATTCACTTGCCCACGGGCAAGTAATGACTGGGAATCCACTTGCCCAGTTTCAAAATTCACTTGCCCCCAAAAAGATAGAGAAAATCGTCTAGTTTTACTGATTTATTTTTTTTGGAAAACATACCAGAAAGTCATTGAATTTTGCTGATCTGTTTATTTGAAAACGTATCATTAATTAACCCAAAACAGAACTCGAAAACTAAAATCTAGAAAAATATAAACAAATCTATTTTATTTTTTTATTGTGAGGTTTTAATGTATAAGCCACTTAAAAGCAGTTATTATGTACTTGTTTATTATTTTATTAAAATATCTATTGATTTAATCATATATTGACAAAACATTGTTTCCAAAACATCGTTTCTGTTTTTAAAGCCATTCTGTAATTTTGAGATCTTTCCGGATTGGTTCCGATATTATACAAGTAACTGGACTTCCTATGATAAGCATTGGAGATTACTGATTAAAGAAACGAAATGTAGCAGACTTGTGCAGATTTTAATTACAATGTAATTGAATGTTTATTGTTATTGAATTCTTTTAATAAACTCGAAAAGTTTTACTGGCTTAGCCTGAAATTTATTACTTTCCCGTTCGGGTAAGTTTATCCTGAAAACTATCTTTCCCGAGATGACATTTCACTTGCCCCGGGCAACGGGAAAGCGTAATTCTAGACCCCTGTATGTTGTTCTTCAGTTGAAAGTTAATGTGAACAATGATAATAAAATAAGAAGTATTGAAACTGTTCTGGATTTTTGAGCAGTCTCTGGAGAATTCATACAACCATTTTTTCACTACTTTTTATTGTGATTTTCAGTTCTAGCCTTTAAAGTACTGCTATACATGTATATATACATGTATTCAGTCAGAGGAATTAGCGGTACATGCATTAATCTAACAATTGTAAAGGAAAACGCCCATCATCATATTCATGTAAATTTATAATTATTCCTTTTTCCTTAGATCTAAATGACATGCTAATCACATCAAAAGATTATGGAAATAAGCTAATAAACCATTGTGTTGGAAACTGAGTAATTGCATTTGAAGACTGGTTGGTTCTATCTGTGTACTTTATGAAATAATGTTAAGCAGACAGACTGACAGACAGACAGACATGGCCTGCCTATTACAGATTAAACTGTCTAGTTGACTTGTTTCATGGGGTCATAAAGTACAAATGTTACTGAAGGGCATCATAAAGGGTTTCATAAAGTGAGAGAAAAACAGGAGAACCCTATTTTCCAGTAAACATGTTAAGTCCATGGTAGACCAAGACATCTCTAACTTTTCAGCAGGGCTAAACCTGGTAAATGCAGTGTTAATTCTGAAGATTCAATGTTCTGTTATAATAAGTTTTTAAACAAGATTTATATCTTGTTTCTGAGTCATTTTGGTATGCATAGATCATGCATGTGAATTTGGTACAACTGGAGTTATGATGGCATTTATTCTCAAAAGTGAGATTTGGAGTGAAATGATTTTGATGATAAATATAAGAAGAATTTTTTTCTTTCAACACCATTGGCAATCAAAGTCATTGGGACTGTATCTATCTGAGGAGGTTGTTTAGATATTCACTGACCTAATTCTAAGATTAGAAGTATGCATAGTCAGCCAGGACAGTTATGGTCATTTCATGATCATTTTTATCAGCCTATCTCAATTGTATCAACCAAGTGAAATAACACACAGTTTAAATTTATAGATAAAATGTTAATATGATGGAGTTTGTATGATTTGAATTTAAATTAAACACAAAATATTAATGGTCTCTATCAGCAGTAGGTGTCAAGTTACTAATAAGTACTCGAGGACCTTGCAGAGTGCAGGACAGAAACATTTGTTGGGCTTTCAAAGAGCAAGGTTAACTTAGGGCCTTTTTTGGCCCTGTGAATTTTTGAAAAGCCAAAACTGCTCAGTTTCAGTTGACAATGCATTTAATATAATTTTGACCCTTGGTGACTGCATATCTTTTAAAAATGATGTAATTGCTCACTAGTTAATGCATTATGACATCATGAAATACATCATTATTCCAATATCCTTGGAATTCCTTCAAAAATAGCCGAAAGTTTAAGCTATTTTTTTCAACATTTCATATATTACAGCACAACCTCTGATCCAAAATGTGAAATTATATTGTTTCTGAAGATTATAAAACATTTTTTGGATCAAAGCATATGCTCGTATTTTAAGTCTTTTGCTAAAGATACTCAAATACACTTGTTTTCTGCAAAATTCAAGAACATTGCAATTTCACAAACCCTGTACTCCAATACCTGGACTCTCAAAGGAAATGTTGTTATAGGAAATGAAAGCACTAAGTCTGGAACTATACTTTGTATTAATGTTGGATATTGTACAGAGGGCAACAGACAAGTAATTGGTTAAAGGACAGGGCCATTTTATGCATAAAGTGAGCCTAACTCTTTTACAATTGGTTGTCTTGTGACAATGTGACACTGGTCAAAATTTCTACAATATTCATTTTTACCTTTGGTTCTCATACAGTTTTTGTAGTTCAGTTCTATTTATATGCTGGTGAATGAAAATAATGCCATATGTTTGAGAGAATAACACATAGTTGAGAAGGAGAGATTCCTGAGTGAGACAGTTATTTTTCAGCAGTTTGCTGTGATTTTCTGCTATTTTCTGATATTCTGTGCGCTATAATGCTTCTTGCCTGCTTATGACATTTTCTATTGCATCACGATAGCTAGTGCACAGTGCAATAAATAAATGAAACGTAGTGTAATTGCTATATTACTGGCTGAGCTCAGTGTGTTGAATGTGACATTATGGAAAGAGCATAATGGTTTAATGGCAATCAAGCTGTATGGCTGATAATGTTCCTGGGGGTAGGGGCAAGAAATTTTAATGAACATGTGAAGAAATTGTACGAATATTACATGCTTAAAGTTGCTGTATATTTACCTGACCACTTCCCCCATTTGGTCACCTATATGTATGTTAGGTATTATTTGTAGTTTGACTGCTTGTTAAGTGGATTTCAAGGACTTGACACATGCTCTAGTCATGGTTGAATCAACCTGAGCTTGTATTATGCAAGGGTACATTTAAATGTGGTATAATGGCCTTGATTCCAGCAAAGATTAAAACTTCTGTATGTGCATAGGAACTTTTAAAAAAGTGGCCTGATTTAATGTTTAAAAGCTAAATTTAGATCTCTAATTTTTTAAAGCTTCTGTATTCATAACTCTATCTGTATTCAGCCATTTGCCAAATCTACAATAACATGGTATGCATTTTATTACAATATGCCATTGTAAAAGGCATGTGTAAAAAGGTGTGTTTGTTTTGATGTAATAATGAGGCCAAAAAAAAAAAATTCCGGAACACTCCTCTATCTGTGTTTTGCGCATTTAGAGGCAATAGGGATGTGTAGAAAAGTGCAGTTGGGTCAACAGGAATTGCACTTGAATTTTGAGTCATGTCATTTTAGTTCAGTTTGACGTAAACACTAGTTTGTTTAAATACGTAATTTAAGAGTCACATGAAAAATGGAGTGAATTTATCATTATTTCTGTTGCTTTTATTTAAAAAAAAAAAACTTGAGTGACATGATATTTTAAAGGTGTGTTCTTCCAATATAATGTTGATTGATTGGAATGAAATCTTAGCCGTTTGTTTATTTTAGTGGGGAAAAAGAAATATATGTCATCATTTTGTTGAGACTTTTTTGAATATATTTTTCTTCCCAATGAACAAATCTTCAGTGCATGTTATTGGCAATTTGCATGGGGTTTGAGTTGAGGGGGGTGGGAGTAACAAAATCATTGCTCTTAGAAGAATCAATTACAGAGAGATTAAATTCATTAAGTGCTACCTTATTTTTGTCTCCCACTTTCATTGAAAGTGAGGGATATTTATTTGGGTTTCCTGTCAGTGTGTATTCACTGTGTAAAACCTTCATTTCCAGGTGATATCTCGAGAAGCTTTTGAACTTTTGCAATGAAATTTTACATCACATGTTCAACTCCTTATGACCTCAAGAAAATTCTATTGATTTTAAGGTCAAAGGTCGGGGTCAGAAATTCATATATAGATTCTTTGTGTAACATTTTTATTTCTGGAAGATTTGTCAAAAAGTCTGAGAGCTTTTGCAGATTATTGATTGGAATGAGAAATCATGTGTCACTGTATAGAATTGACCTACTTTATCTTTTGTAAAGTGTGTTATTGAATAAAAAGTAATATTTGCTATTTGTTCTGGAAGATGATATTTAACAAAAAAAAAAAAAAACCAGTTATCAGATTGATGAATTTCAGTTGGATTGTAGATAGTAATTTTAGACCTTAAGAGCTACAAACTCAGGGAGTGAGTTTTATTGTTTCTTGCATGTACTTGCCCATAGTCTATCTGATCCCAGTAAATATGTGTGAGTAAAACATTCAAGTGAAGTCTGTCCTTTTTATATTGAATCAGGAGATATTTCAAATTTAGCTGGCAGAAAATGGAGGCATATTGGTATCTTTCAGTTCTTTTAATTTAGACATCTTCTTTGTATGAAAACTGTGTAATCTCAGTGTTTACAACCCTTTTCGTGAATAGTTATAATTTAATTATTTTTTTCCCAGTTGTCGTAGACAATTGCTATTGTACATCTTGTATCCTCTTGGTTTCAATTTTTCCAACATAATTACTTGAGCATTGAATTGTAAATTTTGGATGTTCATTGTGTCATAACAAGTACGGCTGTGCTGACAAATTGAATAACGCTCATTCTGGAAATTTTTCTACACAGCCTTCTGTGTTATGACACAATGAACATCCAAAATTTACAATTCTATAACCGATACTTATATTTTTACATCTATTAATTTCAAGTTACATTGTAGATTAGTAAGATATAATCTTTTCTTTGAATACATAGTACATATTTAAATGATAAACACCGCACTTGTATAGCTGGGAGCAGCCGTAACAAGAGTATTGCGAGTGAAACCATTTTGTGATATATATATTGCAATATTTTAATTTGAATCAGATGATTAGACAATTTTTACTGTATTCTGGGAATTCAAAATTAAAAAAAAAACAATGTACCATCACTTGATAAGAATTATCCTTGAATGCAGATTTTGCAGAGGAAGGGAAATTTATTCAAACGAGGAAGGAAAGTACATCATTTTAAGACAGGAGCATAGCTATTTTAACATAGAGAGAGAGAAGAAAATGATTGACCTTCAATTTGTATTAAATGTATGTATGGATTGTCAAGTAGCGAAATAATTTAAAATTCATCATATGGTTTAATAACTTTGAATGAGAGTGGCAAGCATTAATATGATTATGAGGATCAGATCCCAGGTTGATTGATGTGTTTAACAAGTCAATTAAGAGATCAAAGAAATAGGGAAATCAGGTTGTCTCCAGTGTTAATTCTTTGTGTTTTAGACAACACTAATCACTGAAAGAAGGGGGCCCTGCGGCCTCTCTGTGTGTCGTACAGAGACATGCAGTAACGTCATCTGTATTAACTGCAAGGTAGCTGACTAAAATCTTGATAAATCAAAATGTCAGAAGTTTACACTTTTTATGTGTTATATGTACTCAAGTAAAATGATTCCATCCAAGAATTTGCAATTGAAGTGGGGAAATGTATATTTAATTGAACATGTTGAAAGATATGATATCCTGCTCAGTCCAGCACAGTGAATCTTTATTTTGGTAGTGGTCATTAATAAAGTATTGGTAATTTGAAATTCTGTATTCATTGTCTATAAATAAACTGCAATATAAAATTAAATCTGGTAAATATTGTTTATAAAAAGTAAATTTCTCACAAATTCTATGTTGGAAAGATTATTTCTCTATTTGAAACATTCTTTGTGAATCTTGAATTGATTTGAGCATAAGACTAGGTTTCTTGACATGCGGAACACTTATCATGCTTACATAAGACTTGAACCTAAAATAAGGTGCATCTTATGCATGTGACATTCTGTGTGTGGGGTCGATACCAGATATTGGAGCTATTGTAGGCTGATTGTCTTAGAAGCTCTCAGACATTTCCGAGTGATTATTCATCTGACAATTGCCAGTGACATAGGGCCTTTGTAGTCTGACCAGGAAGGTGCTGAAAAGTAGGTCACTAGGACAGTGAGGAGGAAATCGGTCCTTAATCAGAGGGAAGCAATCGTTGTGTTATATTGGATGTTCTTTGTAGCGAGAGTTGTATGTACTTAATGTCACATTCTCCCTTGCAGTAAAAGTGCAGAGTTGACAAAGATAATTGTGTTATAAGTTAATTGGTTAAAGTTACATAAATATGTCCTATAAATTAAGAAATGATAGGAGCTATGACATAGAATCATTAAGAATTTATCCTTATGACAGAAACATACCATATACTGTGAAACCATTAAAATTTGTAGGGGCCAATTTTCATGGATTGCTTGAATTTTACAGGTTTGAGGGGACATAATTGAACCACTACAAAATTTAATGATTCCACAGTAATGGAAATTTTTGGCGACCATCTAATTTTGGAATAATTTAAGCAACATAAATTTAATGTTGCTAACAACTCAGTGACAAATATTGAGAAAATATGTATAGTTATTTCTTATATAGATAAAAATTGAGTATGTAAATAAAAAAAATACCCTGATTTAGCATAAAATCACTAAATGCTGGTTGCTAAAATAACCAGTATTATACAGTATACCAGTTAGAAATATGAAGACCCATAACTTGATTTCAATGTATGTGACCTCTGTAAAAAGTACAAATGACAGAGGTCATCCATTCAGCTGTTAGCCAATCACGGTTGGCAATATCCTGATTAGAAACTCGAGGGGCTCCCCCATTGATGTAAAGTCCGTATGAATGGGATGTGACCTTGGTGGTGAGTTCCCTGTAGGAACTGCTACTGTATCCTGTCTGTAAGACCACAGTCGCATGATTCAAACGATGTTACAGCAGAAAGTCAGGTATCACATTGACAAGATAAACTGGTGTAAGATTGAGGCTGGGGTGAGGATGGGTATTTAAATATGATGTAGGATGAAGGTGGGTCTGTGAGTGAGGTTAGGGGTTAGAATGGGTATGATATTGAGGTGGGGGTGGGGGTGGAGGTGAATGGATAGGAGATTGAGGTGGGGCCTGGGAAGAAGGGTTTAAGCTTTAAGCTTTATAAGGGGTTTAGAATGGATGAGAGTTGAGGCTGGGGGAAGAATAAGTATAAGATTGAGGCTAGGAAGGGGGAGGGAGGGGGTTAGAATGGGTATAAGATTGAGGCAAGGGGATAAAGGGTTTATCATGGGTATGAGATTGAGACTCGGGGTTGTAATGGGAGATTGAGACTAGGGGTTAGTATTGGTAGGAGATTGAGAGTAGGGGTTAGTATGGGTAGGAGATTGAGACTAGGGGTTAGTATGGGTAGGAGATTGAGAGTAGGGGTTAGTATGGGTAGGAGATTGAGACTAGGGGTTAGTATGGGTAGGAGATTGAGACTAGGGGTTAGTATAGGTAGGATATTTAGTCTAGGGGTTAGTATGGGCAGGAGATTGAGACTAGGGGTTAGTATGGGTAGGAGATTGAGACTAGGGGTTAGTATGGGTAGGAGATTGAGACTAGGGGTTAGTATGGGTAGGATATTTAGACTAGGGGTTAGTATGGGTAGGAGATTGAGACTAGGGGTTAGTATAGGTAGGATATTTAGACTAGGGGTTAGTATGGGCAGGAGATTGAGACTAGGGGTTAGTTAACTTAGATGAGGCTTAGGATGGGTATGATATTGAGGCTTTGGGGTTAAAATGGGTATGAGATCGAGACTTGGGCAAGGAGATTAGATGGGGTTTGAATCAATCTTTTTTTGCATAGGCATTTTAATATGAATTTTACACTGCTTTGTAATTCAGGTATTTCTGACTTAGGAATACTTTTGTAGTTTTAATATGTTTTGTTTCTGAAATGTAAATCTCACAAGAGTAGCAGACTCACTAATATTACAGTACACTGTATTAAGAATTCAAACTTTGAGGTTTTTTGTTTGAGCCCATGACTTGAATATGTGCAGAACACCGATTGCACTAAACAAACTGGAAATATCTTCTTAGCCTCAAAGTGGTTATGAAGTGATATGTGAGGGAAATTCATCTTGATACATTCACACAGTATAGATGTAAATCTTTAATTGGAACATTGAAATTCAATGGAGTAGCTTTGAATCACATTTGACACTGGGCAAGGGCAGGGCAAGTCTGTTAAAATGTTCAGTGGCCAGATGTAAACTCCCCCCCCCCCCCTTTTTATAAATGTCATGAAAAGGTTATTCTGGACCCCATAGTAAGATGAAATTAAAATATTTAATGTTCTTTAGTGTTGGTCTTCAGATGTGTCTGACGTGATTGGCTTTTAACAAGATTAACATGATGTAAGAATTAGCAGAGAAGGTCACCTGATATTATTTCTGCTATGTGTAAATCAGCATCCTTAATGTGCTTAAAGTCATTCTTGTCTGAAAATTCTTTTTCCACTTTTTTTTGGGTCTCATTGTGACAAGGTTAACTTTTTTCTGATCACAATAATTTTTTCCCCCTACATTCTGACTCATCATTGAGCATGTTCAATAATATTGTGCTTTGGTGATAATCATGTTTAAAGTATCTTGCAATATAAAAATTCTAAATTTGTTAATTGCTATTTTTTAGCCAGTTACTTGGCTTTCATATCAGATACTTATAGAGGTTTCTAGAAATAAAGAAAAAAAAAATCAGTGAATTCTGTTAGGGTTTTCAATTTCTAAATATTAGAAAATTCATAAATTTGGTTTTTGAAATGGTGAGGTCTGTGAAGGTTGATTTAATTTGACATGTTTTGAATATCTGTAAAAGTTTCTTACTTTGCATGGGCTGACAATAAGATTTTTCAAGTACTTGCCCACTGGCAATTGCATGGTCAAAAATTTGCCCTACTATAAAATATAAAAAGTAGGAAGACAAAATGATCATTACATGTACAAGCCCCCATGTCCACTTGAAACTAAGACTTTTTTTCGCGAAAGGGCAAGTGGTTAACATGGTTAATAAAAATTCACTTGTCTATCCCTAAAATTTCTAGTCCCCGGCACTGGGCAATTGGATTTGTCAGCCCCTGCTTTGCAATATAGAGTATCAAGTACTCACTGTAAAACAGTAAAATAAAGTCTGCTCTTTGGTTATTTCAGAACTCCATCAGACACAACCTGTCTCTACACAGTCGCTTCATGCGGATTCAGAATGAAGGTACAGGGAAAAGTTCCTGGTGGGTCATTAATCCAGATGCCAAACCTGGCAAAACCCCCAGACGAAGAGTCAGCAGTATGGAGACCAAAAGCTACGAAAAACGTCGAGGTCGGGTCAAAAAGAAAGTGGAGGCCATGAGGGCTGCCTTAGAGAACAACAGTCCATCGTCAACAACAGAGGACTATCTAGACTCACCATTGAGTTTTCAGTTGAGTCCAGACTTCCGACCTCGAGCGAGTTCTAATGCCAGTAGCTGTGGTCGGTTGTCGCCAATACCAGCTAGTATAGAGCCAGACCTTCATGATAATCAGGTACCCAGGATGTCCCCGATCCATTGGGGCCAGGAACTGGATACATCTGGAAGCTACAATGATGTTCCATATGATCCTATTATTAGCAGTCTGGTGGATGGAATGAAGCTAGATAGTAATATGGGAATACCAGATGACATGGGGCTCAGAATGGATCCCAGTGAGATCGAGATGCTCGAAGGGGGAATGGTGCACTCTTTGCTCAACTCCAGTCAAGGAAATATCAATGAGAATGTAACACAACAGATGATGTCTTCTAATGGAAACATGAATATGTCGCAGTATAATGATCAAAGTGCCAACTTCAATGACAGCAATCAATATGGTAGTACCCTCCCAGCCCCTCCCACCTACCAAGATTCCTTGAGACGAAGTCCTCAGCAACAGGGCAGCTTAGAGCAACTGTTGATGTCTAATGGAGGATTTGGGGATATGCCATTGCAGCAGCAACAGAATATAAGAATGTACAACAGCCCTCAGTCAGCCCAACATAGCCCGATGTACTCCCAGCAAGAGGCCTTACTAATGCAGCAGAACAGTGGAAGCCCATCTGGTAGTTCTTTGAGCATTAACACACAGATGTCCTCGCCAGCGCGCTCACCTCAACAACAGGTGAGTCCTAATTTCAACAACCATATGATGAATTATGGCCAGCAGCAACACTCGCCACAGCCCAGCATGAAGCCAATGTCTCCACAGCAACCAATGATGAATCGACAGCCAACCTCCCCATCTCAGCCTTCGCTGCTCCAGCGCTGTCTGGAACAGAGCTCTGAAGCCCTCATCAGGCAGTCACCCTCAGACTCCCTACTCAGACAGGCCCTCACTCAGAAGTCTAGCCCACAGTACTCTAAACAGACAACAAATACAAATCAGGTCCCCTTCTCCACCTCACAAAATACAGGCTTCACAAATCTGTGTCCAGTGCCCAGACAAAACATGAGTCTGAGCAATGGACTGAACAACAACTTGGTTTCTTCACAGCAGAATGCTAGAAATGTCATGACATCACTTCATCAGGCTCTTGCTGGCTCTCCAAATATGACCTCAACACAGTCAGTCATCTCTTCACAGCCAGTAATCTCTGAAAACAGTTCGGGTACTTCCCTGAATGAACTGAGTCCCGATTTCTTTGAATCAGACAGTGACATGCAGAAAGTGCTTCAGCAGGAAATCCACCTGGAGGGCAGTTTGGATTTTGACTTTGATCCGGTTGGCACAAGTCCAGCAGGATCTTTAGAATCACAAAACATGGTTCGATAATGATGGTTTTCTGCCCTAGCAGGTATGTAGGAAAAGATGGAGTGATTGTGATGAGAAGACTGGAGTTCAAATATCATTTCAGTAGTTGTTGTGTCTAACAAAAAAAAAATATATTTGTTGTCCCCCAGACCGAACTCCAGATTCTCTTTATGTGGCAGCACTACAATATCAGCAACTTGAACAACAGAGCAATACAGAGCGAGGATGCCCTGCATACTCAGCTATTAAAAAGGAGGTGCATGTGGAACTTGGAGTGAAAATAAACAAAGCCTCTACTTAGTAATAGTGCAGAGTAAGAGGACAAATGGTCCAGGAAAAAGAGAACATTTAAAGGGGAGAAAAGAGTGATCTCAGACATATAGTGCATGTTCAATCCGTGTGCTACAGATTTCTTCATGAAGACTCGAGTGTGTCTCGAACACATTTACAGAGCTATTCAAGGAGTACACATCTATTCTCGATACAGTAGCCACACCTCATGGAAAAGGAAAGGACAGCAACAGAGCCATTTATATATTCTTTACGGAATGATGAAGTGCAATTTCTGAAGAAATTTCATGAGTCACTTTCACAGATTTGTTGAGCTGGGAGTGAAGTTTGCGAGTTTTAGGACCATATATCTTAATTTTATGGGATCATTGTATATGAAGTCTGAAAACTGATAGGTATGAAAAATATGGCAGGATTGTTTCTTCATAATTTTTACGTTAGAGGTTTTTTAAAATCATAACTTCATAATTTTTACGTTAAAGGTTTTTTAAAATAAATTTGTAGGCATGTACAAGCATTGATATGCTGTTTTCTCAATACTTTCCCCCCTCATACTGACAAGAAGGGTTCAATTGGAATTTCCTCTGAACATCTTTTTTTTTTAATAATTCAGTAGGTTTATTAGAAAGTGAAATCCTGATACAAGCATTCTCTAGCTGCTGGGTAGAGGGTAAAGTGTGCCGCAGAGTGCAGCTCATCATTGGCTCACTAGTGGAAAAGATTAAGACCCTCAATGGCTTATTGATTTGTGAATTTCTTATATGCGGGCAGTTTTTCATGAGGTGTTAATTGAATTAACATCTGTCAAATGACTTGATAGAAGTTGTTAATGAAGATAAGGCAATTTTATTGTTGTTAATTTTCTTTTTTTAAAATGTGTTTTCCCACCATGTTAAATTGCGGGGAAAGACAATTTTTATGAAAAATGTTGAAAATTGATTTATTTTATTAAGATTTAAAAATGTATTTTTGTTTTCTTATGTAATTATGCTTTAATTATCATGGTTCATATTCTCAGTTTATGGTCGGTGTGCTGTTTTGACAGGTATACTCCTTTACATTGGGATTACTGATTTTATTTCTGAGATTTTTTTTTTTGTATTTTAAATCTGTCACTGTTTTTTCCTGCATCTGCTTTTTGGAGAAAGACGTGGGAGAGAAATATGCCATCTCGATACCATCTAATCCAAGCAAATGTTGATAGATATCTTACTTTAATCCAGTGTGTGGCCCTGGTCATTTACATTCAGCCTTAGTGACTGGTGTCAAAATATAAATTTATACATAAGAAGTTTATATCTGTGAAAATGCATACTCTAGATTACACAGGCAGGAGTTGGAGAGAATCTGACATTTGGCTGTAGAGCATTTCCATTGATTTTTCCATTATCTGCTTGCCAGTGTGAAGATTATGTCGACTGTGAAGTTTATGTTGATGCAACAAGCCTTGCCTTAGAAAGTATATTTTTCATCATTTTTTTCTCTCTATTCCAATGAATCATCATGAATTTACTCCTTCAATGGATGGAGTATAGTTTTATCAAATCTCATTTAGTGATTATTTTTAACTGATCGGAGTATCTAGAGACATTTGTTGCTATGGAAACCTATTAGGAAGAGATGTCAATTTCAGGCACCTAATGAAATCTGTCTTTGACTAGTCCACTGACAAATTTTAGTTCCCCACCCTAACCTACGCAAATCCATGTTTGAAGTTTTGATGCCATAAATAGATTTTTAATGCCTTATATATTTAAGTGACAGTGAAATCTTCCTGTTCTCTGTAACAGCAATATTTGACAAAATAAATTGTGTTGAACATATTTAGGTGACTAGGTCATTGCATTACTGTTTATATAAAAACTGAAATTTGTATAGATCGATCAAGTCATTTCCTTACTTTAATAGACTTAGAAGATTTGCACCTGAGGATGAAGCTATATGTATTTTTTCTTTTCGTTTTTAATGAATTTGAATGAATCGCAACAATTTTTTTTATATAGTTATCAAAAATGTTACCAAGAGGCATATGATCTCATATTCATTATGTTTGACTGCTCTCCAAGAGTGTGCAAAAATTACAAGTTGAACCAATTTGGTTTTCTAAATTGTACAGTGAATTATCAGGTATTTGGAATGTAGAGGAGTTTCATTCTGTCAGACAGCACTTTTGTGTTTGCTCAATCATGAGGTCATAAAAATCATACAGTAAAGAGCTGTATATAATTATCTGTATATTTTGTGGACTTGTAAATATTTCAAGGGCTCCTTAATTCACATCCATACAACTTAGGACATTGGATTATGTACTGATAATGTGAAATGATGATGTTTTTCTTAAACTGTATGTGCATGTATAAAGTTGCATTATGTATCACTCTGCAAAGGGAGGCAATTCATACAGCGTTGTCAGCTGCCTATGATGTAATGGTGAAACATGTTTTTGTTTCATCTCTGTTTTGATTATTTTGATGTAAATATTGTTAATGATTAATTGTATCTACATGATGTTACATAAAATGAAAATATGTATATCAATTATGATTGTATCAAACATGTCTATAGTTGAAGTGTTGAGTTTATCATGCCGGCAGTATTTTATTTCATTGTTGCATAAAGGTTGTTTGTTTTTTTTTAATCAAATCAAAATGATGTAGATTTTCATGTGTGTGGCATTTCTTTCTCCAATTACATTAACTGATGTTTTATTCAATCATAGCAGCTTCTGTAAATCGTACATTATTCTTCATACATACTTTTTATTTTATTTGGAATAGATCAGTTTGCTTCAGCTATTTTTTTTTACTATTTCCACTCTTAAATATGAAAAAAAGAACACACACACAAACTCACCCTTACCTTCCCTAATTTTGAAACCAAAGCAATTCCTTGGAACCAAAAGCAAATATTTTTCACAATCCACCAAATGCAGATTTTCAAGATATTTACATTTGTATTTTCATACGAGTTCAGAAATTCCATATCAAGTATAAGTAAGACAATGGAAAAAAAACCTTTTAAATAGTGGTGTATTGGTATCTTTTTCTGCTTAATGTCAATAACATGCTCTAATTTCTAGGTCATCAATGCATGGTTGAGAATTTAGCTACCTCTAAACCATGTGGAATCAATTATCTGCGCTTGAAATCAGGAGTTCTCTTTACAGCTAGGCTGATATGCATGCTGTTTTACACTGTTTATCTGTGATTTTTTAATGTTAGGACGACATCCTGGTGAGTTCCGGTGGTCAGATTTTCTTTTTTTCAACTTGCAGCAGCAGCAAATGAGAAAAAGATGCCTTATATTTCTAAATGCAGTATTTTAATATCAAATGATAGGCACACACAAGAAATGTCATAGCTAAATTAATGAAAAACTTGGTTGGATACATTCAAATGATGAACCAGAATAACTTGATTTTGTTGTTTGTTTATTTTGGGTTTTTTTTTTTAATGTATAGTTGATATTTTAAAATTGAGCAAACAATTGTTGTAATCTATAAATGATTTTTTTTTTAAATTTGGAATTAAATTTTGCAGATTTCTGCCCTTGCTGGAGGAATGTTTGGCCCTATACTGACTTTTATATTCAGGTATATTTACCACAGCTTGTAAGTGAACATTAGGAATTGAGAAAGACATGTAAAATGAGTGTTTCTGGACTAATGGTGATCTATATATTGCTTGGAATTTTTCCTTTGCTATCACCTTTTCTTTCTGTCTTGATTTACGTGCAATGAGTTCTAATAGATTATGTACTTGTGTCCATTTGTTGTGTACATGGTATTGGATTCTGTAGCTCTAGAAAAAGTGCCTCTATGTGTTGATATTGTACTTGGGTTAAAATGTGAGTAGTGTTTGCATTAAAAAGGGATTAGCCTTTTCCTTAGACCATGGCACCTAATCACACCTCTGATGTTTTAGAGGTCCGTGTTTGCTCTGCTCCAAAATTTGTATTGTTTAATGGACTTTTGAGCTTGAATACTGTTCATTATTTCCATACATTTCACCATTGAACATATGTGTACTCATTTAACTTTTATTCTCAGAATTATTTAATGCCATATCAAAATGGTTCTAGCTGGAAATTTCCTTTATATTTTTTATCCAAACCAAGCATTTGTTATAGACATGCAGACCTACCACCGATAAACTGGGGGGGGGGGGGGGGGTTAAACACAAAAGTAAGTTAGGATAGGAAAGAAAAGAAAAAAGTACCAGAAAACCATGGGCTTTTCATGTTGACACACGTGATGCAAACACTACCCACTGTCCAAGGTACTCTGTTTTTGTTAAGGTGTTTTTTTTAATGACGTGATTTTATGCTGTTATATTATCTTGACACTACAACTGGTACAGACACCAGATTACCTACCTGTTTTGTTTCATTAACTATTCTTTCTATTATAGTACTTGCTCATAAGAAAAGCAATTGAATGCTTTATTTTCAGGTCAGTTTTTCCTTTGTCGTTCGGATTTCCAACTTTTTAGAACATGTTGATTAGCTGTACAAACACTTTGAAAAGATAACTTAATGACAGAAGTTAATTTTGTTAAAATCAATCCTTTAATGGTTTTTTTCCTCGATTGATTATATCTGTCTTTCCATGCTTTACATTTGAACCTTTGGCCATCAGGTGACCAAAGAAAAAAAGCAAATCTGATAAGTTGGTAAAACAATTTCAATATTATATTTTAACACTACAGGAGACTGGGTAGAATAGTTGATCTCTTACAACTTTTTATCTTGCGGTATATACTTGTATATATATTATAAACACTTGTATATTTGTAGCTGGTAGAGATCGTGTTTGATTAATTTTCGTGTTTTGACAGGTCATCAAATTTGTGCTCATATGTGATAAACGTGAATTTGTGATGTGATATTGAGTGTGTGAATGATGGTATGGACGCCATTCTTATTTTCGTTGTTTTCTTTTCTTTTTTTACCTATTTTAATCACAGGAGTTAGCTATTATTATGCTATTATATATATATAGTTCTATATATATTGATAATGCATTCGTTGTTTGTTTTTCATTACAAAAGTTTATATTTTACACTGTAGAAATAGGATGCACGCCACTCACCCAGGAAGCCTTAGTACTGAGAATTTACAAAAAAAAGAATTTTTTTGAGTTTCCCATAATATATTTTGAAGTTCAGCAAACAGCAAAGTATTAATGTTAAATTTAGAACCATCATGCAGTCAAATCAAATAATACTTGGTGCTTCCGGTAACAATTTTAGGGTCACTTCCGGACAAGAGGTCACGGATAGAGCAATATACAGCCAACATTCATATACACATAATTTACGATATTTTTCCTCCAAAGGTCATTTTTGTTTCATTTAGTTTTCAGTTCACTGTGTAAATGTGGTGTGTAGCATTTGTTTAATAAATTCAAGTTTCCTATTTTTGCCCATTTGATTTCTTCAGTGCTTTTCCATGGGCGCTTCGTTAGAGATGAGTCGTCCCAGATTTGTTGGTGAATTAGAAATCAATGTTATCTATGGTTTTGTTATTATCATGTGACACTTTTGTAAAGAGTCAGAAATGACATAGGTATATATAATAAAAATATATGTATTCTACGTGTTTAACAGAAACATTTGTGAAATAAATATATGAAAATGAAGCATCTTTGTTATTGATTATTTCAAGATGATATATAATGTTGATGGCTTTTGATTGCAATCGCTTCTTTGAAGATGGAACTTTTTATATTGAATGTGAATTTCACCTACACATGAACTTGACGTAAATTCTATTTCAGCTACCTGTAACCTTAATTTTTGTATCACTACATGTAAGTTTAGTAACTGACATTAGGGATTTAAGATTTGATGATAACTTGGTATTGTTAAGTAAGTAATTATTGTTAAGTTTGTAATTATTGTTGAGTAAGTAATTATTGTTGAGTAAGTAAATAATTATTGTTGACAAAGTAATTGGTGGTCATCGGTATCCTTGTTTAGGTCATTTATATACCCTCAGAAAGGAACGTGCTGCAAGTAAATTAGAAAACAGTGTAATTATAAGAAAAACTACATATGAAACGACAAATACTAACAAAATCTTCGTATAAAGAAACACGTGTTGCATGCTATTTGTTACGAACTTGATTTTGTCATCTACACAGGTAGTTGAAAAGGTCGAGATTCATTATTTTGTTTTGGATAAAGGTGAAAGGTCAAGTACAAGGTCTATAGACCAAATTATTTTTAAAGAGCTTGTTTAAATGTTACTAAGAAATCTTGACCCTTTTACAAAATTATTCATAAATCGCATGTTTTGATATATAAATCAAAGGATAATACATCTGTTATCCTTAGGGAAGTTTAAGAAAAACAGTCGAACGATTCTTCGTTTGCTTAAATATCTAATGTATATCTTCTGTCATTTTATTTTGTGACAAGCTTTGAACATGCTTGATGGATGAATTCAAAAATAATGACGGGCAAATTGAAAATTTTGACAAAATTCAACTTAACATATTTTTTCAGTTATAACATACATGTATTGTATATACATCATAGTTTTAGGATTTTTATTAGTGAAATATAGAGATAACGAACAGTATTTCCATCTCAAAGTCCATTAAAACAATACATATCGGGAGCAGGGCAAACACGGACCTCCAAAAACATCAGAGGTGGGATCAGGTGCCATGGAGGAGTGAGCATTATACTCATTGGTATAACTTCATTTGAAAAAAAGAAAGTATTTTTACATCCTAAAAAGACTTCTAAAATATATAATCAAAAGAAATAGGGGTTTTTTTTTATCCTTCAGACTATATTAAGGGATATGAATGATTATTGTAGAAACAGAAATTTTCATTGGGATAATATTTAGTTGATTTATGGTCTTAAATTATTTCATGGGGACTTGTTATCGTTGTTTCAAACATAAGCATAACACAAAAATGTATATGTTACAATTTGCTTAGGGATTAATTTTTTTCCTTGATAAAAGTAGGCAGCGAAATAAACAAAATTTAATCCCCAACGAATATTTCCGCTTTTACAGTAGATCTTAACCTTGATTCAATTTCTTCTCTTATGTATATACATATATTTGAAAAAAATAGATTTCGGATTGCAATTTTACATTATTTGTCTCAATTCTGGTTTGAAAAGTTTGAATATGAAAGAAAAAATGATAGAATAAATTTCCGAAAAATTGATTTTTTATCCATTTAGTCGATTTTTCAAATCTAAGCCAAAAAGAATTTTGATATGCAAGTTTTCTTACAAAAAATACTAGACATTGAAATGATCCTATTTTACTTATTTTGTTGTACTCCTGAAACTGGTATTTTTTTATAATTAAACATTGTTTTAAAAATTATAACACACAATAATTCATTTAGATTTTGTAATTAAAAGCAGATCGTCGTTTTGATATATTTTTTTTTGGTCATTTACAGCAAGTTTTTCCGTATATTTTCGTGACTTATGATCATTATATAACACATACATGTATTATTTAAAATATATGTTTAGTGATGAAAACTGAATTGTCTGTAAAATGTCTAAAAAAAATTTTGTAACTTGATAGAGGTAATGATTTCAACTACAAATAGTTTCAATTTATTTTTAGTAAAGAGAGATAAAGTTCATTGATCATAATAAAACAGTTTTGTTGCACTCCTAACGGCAGTAAAATTAAAACCATAAAACACAAAAATTCATAAAGTTTTGTCAGCATCAAGTTGTAATGAAATTATGCAACATGTATAATCCATAATTTTCATGGTTAAATTAAAGGAAATTGTTTAACGGTGGAGTTATATTTTGAATTATTCCTTATTTATGTCACAAAACTAGCTAAAAGAATATCTAGAGGATAAAAGTGTATTTTATAGGTCATTTTACTTATTTACGTATTTACACTGTAAGCAAGTGAGGTCAATCAGAAACATTTTACTCATCAATTTTTTCACTAAAATGTGTTTGTGCATATTTGATCATCGGTAATTGTAACATTTTTGTTGCAGACCAAAAACATGTGAGTTTTTAATAATAAAGTAGAATTGTGAAGCATAAATTACACCAGAATGTTTTCTTTTGTTTCATTGAAGCTGTGGTGAAATAAGTTGAATTTTATTTAAAAAAAAATGATTTTTTTTTATTTCATGAAAAAAAAATTAAAGAAAAAGATTAAAAAAAAACACATCTGGTGTGATAAAATTGAAAAGAGACAGATTTCAATAATAAAACTGTCCATATCATTTGAAAAGATCTCTTCGTTTTGAACTAAGAATACTTAATAGTATGAATAGAAGTCTTACAAAAAATGTGTTGCACACGGTGACTCCTGACCTGGAAATATGGATCTGAAAAACAGACAGATCCTGTAATCGATAAAATGGTCTTTTTATGTCTTTATTTTACAGAAATAGAAAGCAAAGAATAATTTACTGATAAAAGATTTTCTATGTTGGGGAGCAACACATCTAATGTTGCTCCTGACATAAATGGATATGCACATACTTTCATTAATTCTGTATGTGATTGATATCACCATAACATTCTTAATTTTGAAATGTTATATCAGTTATTGTTTTACACCTTGAAAATTCTTTTCTGACTTAATTTTTACAGAGATTTTTAAAACCAATTTTTTTTAATTTTTTTTTTTGGGGGGGGGGGGGGAGGGGGGGGGCAACATTCAATCTTTTCTGTTCCAGACATGGTACATGTATAACATCTGCCACTATAGTTTAGTAACTATAGTCTAAATTTAAGTCAATATATTGAATTTTGTCAGGAAGGTCTTTATTTCCAACATAAATCATTATTATTCAAATTTAATTTTTACATAAATTATTTATTTCATAGATCTTAAAAAAGATAAATTTTCAAAATGTCACAAAAAGGTGTTGCACTTCTGACATTTTTATAATCTTTTTTTTTTTGGCATATCATTTTTGTGACTTACGGACTAATGACCCTCTGTTCTAAATTAAATTAAAAAAAAACTTCCCAACATTGCTATAGCATCAGATAGTATGAGGTATGAAGCGCTGTTTATTTTTTTCAAAAATGATTTTTATGTCAGGTCATGATATATAGAAATTTTAACATAGAGAATAGGAAGAGTAATAATTTATTATCACAACACAAAGTTAAAAATATGAGGTGTATATATGAAAATAATATTTAGTGGCATACCTTTTAAATTTATATATTACAAAACATAATAAAGCACTGCTTCCTAAGTCAGAATATCACAATATTATATATGGTTGTAAGAAAAGAAAAAAATCCGTTACAAGAGATACATTTCTTATAAATATTTTTTCAATGGAAAAAATTGTAATACTAATAAAATTCTACATGTATGATACTTGACAGACCTCAAACATTCAACACAATTATAAATTCATATTACATGTATATGTCTTTCGAAAATAAATTTCATTGTTTATTTTCCTAGTGTATTAATAATTTGAAGAATTTGATTTTTAAAGAAAACATAGTTTCCACATAATAAATACATTTAAATGAACTTCAGAAAATAAAGTTCTTAAAGAAAATAGTGTTAATTTTATTTTCAGGCATAAAACGACACATGTCAGACAGGTGCCAGATATACATTTTGAACAGAAAAGTTCACTTGAGCCTTTGGTTAATTTGAGTCCAAAAGAAATAAATTGAAAAAAAAAATATTGATAAAAACCGAGATTTTTATGATCGAAGTCATGACGTACTTCAGTTAAAAAAATTAAGATGAATGTTTCATTCTAAAAGAAGAACGAACGTCTGAGCTCCAGAGTGAGTTCTTCTCTCTAAATTTTGACTCTTTTCCAGGAGAAAGCTTAACGAATCATGCTGTATATATACATGTATCACCAGGGACAAATCTGATACGAATCATGATCGAAGATGACAAGTTTATCTAGGAATTTAAGAGAAATCAACTTGTTGAACAGACATTGTTTTCATGCAAACTGTCTTAGCAGATGGCCAATCCTCCTTAAACATGTTAAAGCTACACAAACATGTATATAAAACTCCTTCAGGTACTTTTTACTAAAAAATATAAATCTGCTCAGTTATAAAAATATAGAGAGATACTGTGAGCATTTGAGATGACAAAATGATATACCCCCATCCCATGTAATGGTAAAGTCCATTTTTTATCTATGGGAAACCCCAAATATTTGTCCGATCAGAACATGAATTAGGAGAGGCAAAGTGACACTATGTAGTAAAAGATTCTGTGAGAGTCTAATTTAAATTTATTCAGTGGTATAGGAGAAGTTGTCGAATAATAATTGGTACCCCCAAAGTGTTAAGGACGTACGGAAGGACGTACCGATGGATACCCCATCACTACATGTATATACCCCCCCCCCCCCCTCTTTTCAAGCGAGGTATCATGTTGTAAATTTTGAATTTATTGGATGGCAGTATATTCAAAATATACAACAAGAAATGGGGTATAAAAATTAACTTACAAAAAACGAGTTTAACTTTCATACGATTATGATTTTCTAGGTGCTAATTACTTGCACTCTTAAAAAGTACACAAATTATAAATGTTATGTTATAAATCATTTGAAAGGGCTAAAACAAGATAATTATATATATATATTAAAACATATAAAATGGAATAATACACGTACAAGTGACGCGAAATTCCAACTTATGATTGAAGTCTAATTAACGAAAAATACTCTTTTAGATCCCTGCAGCCGCATACTTTCAATGTAATTTTTTTATTCTATAATATTTTGATCACAACTATGAGCTCTCCATTTGAAGATTTACTGAAACTTACGCAAAGAAGAGCAAAATTATGCCATTCAAAGTGAACTTAATTACCAGCGATGCTAAAATAAAAGAAAGCAGGGATTAAATTAAAATTTAAACATTACTACAACCTAACAAATCCTTTCCGTAATTTGGTGAATTAAAAAAAAATGACCAAACGCATATTTATCAACCCACATTAAAAATACAGATAATGAAAATAGATTTCTATGTCTCAGCATATGTCTTCAAATAGTATGTAAATACCTGCCAAATATCTCGTTGATATCCCAATTAGCAAAAAAGTTATGCCCAAAAATTATGCTAAAATTGTCAGGAGTGCAACACCTTTTTGTGGCATTTTGAAATTTCAATATTTTTTGGAGATCAGTGAAATAAATACTAATGCTTTATGTTGAAAATAAAGACTTTCCTGATAATATTCAAAGTATTGAGCTTTAAATGTGGAATGTAGTAACTTTTGTTTAATCAAGTTGTGGTCATGGTTGATGTTTTAAAAATGTTATACCATGTCAGGAGTGCAACAGAAAAAATGTAGTGTTGCCAAAAAAAAAAAAAAAAAAAAAAACATCAATTGTAAAATTCTGAAAGAAAATGAAGGAGGCTGGGGGGTCAACAAATTAACCATCAAATATAACTTAATTTTTTAGATATGATATCTTAAGCTGTCAACTACCATTTGGTAAAGAAAAATTTCATACATTTTAGTTTTAAAATTTGATCATTTTTGTATATCTTTATATTGAGCTCTTCTTCTAAAGGAGATCAATATAGTCTGAAAATGGCCACAACCCCCCAGCCCTCTTAAGACAAAAAAGAATTTTCGAAGTGTTAAACAATAACTGATATATACATTTTAAAACTTAAAAATGTTATTTAAATCACAAGCAGCATTAATGAGAGTCAAGTATATGTGCATACCCAATAATGTCAGGAGTGCAACGTTTGATGTTTTGCTTCCAAGCATGAAAAAACTATTATCATTATATGATTTTATTTTTATTTTGGAAAATAAAGACACAAAGAACATTTTTACCAAATATATTTATCAATTACAGGATCTGTCTGTGCTTCAGATCTATATTTCTATGGTCAGGAGTGCAACGCATTTTTTTTTTAAGATTCAAGTTGTGTGACGAAAATACTTCTATTCAGGCTTAGAAGTACCGTATACTCGCATATAAGTCGGTCTGCCTGTAAGTGGGTTGTATTTCTTGCAGTTATTTTGGAGGGATTTGCCACTGACCCGCTTATAAGTCGGTACAACTTTTTGCCAGACTTGGTTGACAATTTCAAATCAATGCTCTAATGTTTTAACCTGGTTTCAATCAATATTTATTTCAAAAAATGTCGCCAATATTTAATTTTAAATCATTAAAAATAAGTAATGCACACTTTAGATAAAAATAAAACTTAAAATTTATAAATACTTGTACTTTATGCATTATCTTAGAATACATAAATGGTTTAATATATAAAGAATTTTGTCAACGATAATTGGCGGGATTGCTTGTAAGATACAGTAACTATCTTTCGTCGTCCAGAAAAATATCAATCTTTCTATGACTCGCCAATAAGTCGGACATAGAGTTTTTAACCAAACTTTAACGCCCAAAAAACCGACTTATAGGCGAGTATATACGGTATTCATTAATTAATAATAGTCTTTTTGTATAATTTAATACTAAATTATTGACAGTTTTATTATAAAAATCCTTCCTTTTTCAATTTTATCAATTCAGATGTGTTTTTATCTTTTTGTGATTTTTTTTAATGAATGTTAAAAATAAACACACTAAAAGTTGTCATAAAATTCAAGTAATTCCTCCTCAACTTCACTGAAACGACATAACAAGTTCTTATATAATTTTCACTTCACAATTATACTTTAAAGGCCCTAATGCTTTTGGTCAGGAGTGCAACAAATATGTTAGAATTATAAATCATCCAATAAAAATAAAAATAAAGAAAAAATTGATGAGCAGAATTTTTCTGGTGGTTTACTGTGTTTGTCCTCTAAAAGAAAATATGCTATAAAATATATTTTATCTTCTAAATACACATTGAAGCTAGTTTTTTGGCATAAATAGTGAATAATTCCAGATAATATGCGAATTTTAAATACTTTCATCTGTTTAATTATGAAGTATTGGACTGTAAATATTGCACAATTTTATTACCACATGATGTTGCCTACATATTATGAATTTTTGTGTTCTATGGTTTTCATTTTAAATTTTACTGCAGTCAGGAGTGCAACAAAACTGCTTTATAATTACCAATGCTCTTTAACTATCTTTACCAAAAAATAAGTTGAAAAAAATTTTTCATACTATTTGATGTTCAAAACACACCCTTTACCCAAAGGCACTCTGTGGGTGAAGTATGAGCCAGATTCGGCCAAGGGGAGAGAAAATATGCTCCGGGCAAGAATTTACACAGAGAAGCTATTTTTGACCTTGACCCTTGACCTAGAAACTTCGTTCAAGGTCACTGCACATCCATTGACCAGTGGCACTCTGCGAGTGAAGTATGAGCCACATTGGACCAAGAGGAAAGAAGCTCTGGACAAGGATTTTTCATATGATTCTTCTATGACCTTAACCTTAGACCTAGAAACATGGTTCAAGGTCACTGCACACTCTTTACCCAAAGACACTCTGTGGGTGAAGTATGATCCAGATTGGGCCAAGAAGAAAGAAGATATTTTTATATCCTGATAGTCGTCTGGGATTTACCTTGAATACCTGTATTTTACCAATGCATTTAAAAGAATAAATTTTAACTTTAACTTGTCCAACCCAACTAATGATAAAGTTGAAAATTTAGACAAATATCCTTATGGGAGTTCATCCTGTTTCTTTTTTAAAAATTAATATTGTTATTTCATAAAGATAAAATTAATGAGTAAATGAATTCAATCTTAGTTATTAAAGAGAGAGAGAGAGAGAGAGAGAGAGAGAGAGAGAGAGAGAGAGAGAGAGAGAGAGAGAGAGAGAGAGAGAGAGAGAGAGAATATGAATAAAATTATAGTTTTGATTAGTGTTTATTTTTTATGTTTTAAAATAGTTTTTTCTTATTTTGAAATTACAGAAATATATCAAAATATCAAATGCAAAATTAATCATTTTTTTCTTCCTATTCTTTCAAACTCGCAACTACAGTGTATTATATAATCTATAGCAATTCAGTAATTATCTTACCTGGACAAATTTTCGTTTTGCACACATTTTTTCAATACCTGAAATTCAAATTTGTGCAAAACGGAAACAAACCCAAAAAGTATCCAATTCAATAGAAAATCATTAAAAATGCATTAGAAAAATCATTAAAAAATGCATTTACTGTTTCCTTAAAACAAATTTAGGAATCATTGCAGGAAGTGAAATAATTTTGTGCTACAGTGATTAGAAGTTTTAGCATCGCGTTGCTTTCTTTTTATAACGAAAAAGGGCGTCATTATGGACGCATGATGCAAAATAACCCTTTTTTGAAGATGGCTTTAGCAAAAACATTGTGAAAGAAAATTAGAAATATATATACCAGGAAGAAATGTTGAAATTTGTTGAAAAATGTTCAATTTTCTGAATTTAAGAAAACCTCCCAAATAAATTAATCTGATATATTTTTATACCAGTTTGTAATGGGGACACATGTTATTACAAAAAAAAATATCATAAAATCTTTTCAACAAAAAACCATTGTGAGTCATATCGATAGATAAAAGCATCCTTATATATGTTAGATACAGTTTTGTTCAAATCAATACCCTAGGGAATAATTTGGGGCTACAACAGGGAATAAGATTTTTTTTTAAAAAAGAAATCTACTGATGAAGAACAATAAAGCAAAATTGACCGAAGTGAGCGTTTTGACCCATGGACTTCTTGTTTAACTAGCACAGACTGTCACTTCTTCGCAAATTCGGTTGCGAAAAGACCGCCAATATTACATCGCCTAGGTCTGCTCCACAGTAAAATTTGAAAATTTGAAATGATGGAGAACCCAGAAAGTGCAGGTTTTTCGCCTATGATTAATTAAAAAAGAGAAAAAAAAAGTCCAGATGTGAATCTTTGAGTTACGTAAATTGTTTATACATGTAATACCAGTATTCAAAGCAAAAGACAATTTTCTATCGATATACCTCCATCAAAAACAAAAATAAAGTCCTATACTGACAACTGGTTTTCTATTTTAAATAAATCTTGACTGTGTTCGTAAATGATACAAAGATAAAAACGAGGAGCAATAAAAGGGGGAAGGGGGCTGTGGACAGCCTCAGACAGATAAAAATAAAAAATGACTTAATTGACAAAACCTGTACTTAGATGTGAGATCTTGATAAAAAAAGTACATACATCTAAAAACAGCTTAACAGAAGAATGATTGCACAAGATGAGTACATTGAATTGCAGATAAAAAATATACAGTAACTTTCCTAAATGTTATTTGACGATGCCTTGATTTCTAACTTTTATGTGTTACAAAAAGTTTGAATGACAGTTTCATCAGCTCTAACCCAATGGCAAAGTCTGCTAAGATTGTATGATTTTGTAAAGGGCTTCAAAGTTGCAGGATTGTTTTCCTTTATTTATAAATGCTTTCTGCAGATTCCGAGTACTCTTGGGCAAATCAACAGAAACACATTGATGGATATTAAATTTGATGCATAAAACATCTTTCTGCGCAGAAATGCATGTTTCCAAATTTTTTTGATATTTTTGATAAAATAAAAAGAAAATCGTAGAAAGGCACATTTATATAATTGCGTATGTTCACATGAACGTGTAATTATCACCTTAAATGACAGCTAATTAATACTAATTGTTAAAAATTGTTAAGTCATTGGTGTGATGTCATTCGTAAGTTTGCACAGCCCAATCCTACATCAATAAGCTATATATTACGGGTCTGTGAGCTGAATTACATTAAATTCCATTTGTTCATGACTTTTCAAACATTATGAAATATGAAACAGAAATTCACACACAATTACTTCAATTACATCACTACTTAAGTTTCACAATTTGTTCACACATTCCATTAGTTAACAGCCGTTTACATTAGCTAAGTATTGCATAAAAATTGCCCCTCTGTGTACTGAAGTACAATTTAATGTCGTAACATTTGTACTTTTCGTGATTTATAAGAAATTCCGCAACTAGTATGAAATATAAAGATAACGAAGAGTAACCAGGCTCAAAAGTACATTGAACAATACAAATAGTAAGCAGAGCAGACCTGGACCGCTAAAACATCAGAGATGGGATCAGGTGTCATGGAAAAGTAAGCATCTCCTAACAACACGTCATACGCACGCCACACACTTTGTCATGATTGGGGAAAATCCGTATCGATAGCATACGAAATATTGCTTTTAAACGAAATTGTTGACATCACTGTATCATCGTATCATCAACTTATTTGTCAATAGCCCACTTCGCTTCGAAAACCGTTCGTGCGTAGAAAATATCTGAGAGTCATGTCAGAAACCATTTATATTAAAATTAAAATAATATCATAACACTAACATTAATTACATGTATGCAGATAAGTGATTAAAGTGCTAATTGTTTGTAAAATTATTATATGGTTTCAATCTTTGCACAAAAGTCATCATTTTTATTTTCATTTTTTATCTTAAGTTGTTTTTTCCAGAATAAATGCCAGGTTCGGTACAATTATATGCTCCATGATGTTGAATGATTAAGCAGGTACTAAATTACAAAGTTTAAAAATCAATTAGTGAAAGACATGACCAATTCCAAGTCATTATGCATCAATTTTTGTAATGAAAATAACTCATTGTATTTGTGATTTGTGTTATAAACAGGTAAACACACGTAGAACTCTAGCAAATCTCTCAAACGAGCCAATGTTAATGATTATCAAACCACAATTCACACCCATTGTTCTTTATTAGATTAAAAATGTATAAAAACAGGAAAATGCTTCTCATTTGTGGTATGTTATTGTTTTTCATGAATCTAATAATCAAATATGTAAGAATATGTGTAAATTATGTTTGGAAGGTAATTATAATAATGTTTCTCTTCGAATTCACATTTGTTTTACGTATGTTTACCTATCATTTAAAAATTGATTCATTAAATAACCCATCCTTACAAAATAACTGCCAAAGTTTCTCCAAATTGCTATTAAAATCCTTATTTACAATTTTCAATCTACAATAGCTTAGCTACGAGTCTCAACAGCTCATCCATGACGTCAAAACCTATACATGACACTACGTTACTAAAAGACAGAGTCTAGAAAATGAAAGAAAATATTGTTGGCGTATTCATGCTAATACTGTCTTATCAATACTATGAATGAATTACGGAAACTGACACAACTTAAAAAGGTCATTATCTCAATCACTAAAGGATCGGCATAACCCTGTGGCTAAAATTGGAAGGAATATGTTTTTTTTGGACATACATGGATTATAGAAAATTTTATATGTAATAAAATTAATATTTGATGTAAAAGAAGAGTCTTACTAACAATAATAATTGTGATTTTAAAAATCCAGACAAAAATGAAGAAGAATGTGTTATCTACTATTGCAATGAATTCATTTATTAGTAAACAAATGATTTATTTTGATTTGCATGTATTATATTTAGGTTTTCTATTCCTTAATTATTACCTTTTATAATGCTTACTCCTCCGAATGGCACCGGATTCCAGGTCTGATGTTTTTAGGGGTCCATATTTGCTCTGCTTCCACTTGGTATTGTTCCAGTGGACCTTTGAGTTTGTTTACTGTTCCTTACCTTTATATCTAATGAGTTTACAGTAATTGGGGAAAAACCCAAACAAACCAAACAAACAAACAAACAAAAAAGAAAAAAGGATTAAAAAAAAAGACAAAACGTAGAAATAAAAAAGTTGCAAAAATGATTCATGGCTCAATTTTTTTTAACGTAATTAACTCTTTTTCCTAATGTATAGTTATGGTGACCAAATACATGTTTGTTTTTTTTATGATCGGTGACCAAGTACAGGAAAGGGTGTTAAAGGTTGTTAAAGGTCATCATCATTAGTAATATAGTTCATGGCAAGGGTGATATCTAGAACTCCGTGACACAGGGTGACTAAATTTTAGTCACATTGAACAATCAATGTAAATACAAATGCAAAAATGCAAAATTAAATTTCTCTTGGTTTATCAATAACCCACAATGTATTATTTTCCGCTGCAAGTTCAAATTGTCAAAACAGTACTTCCGGGTTTAATTGTTAAAATTCCACAGAAACCGTCTATTTCTTGTCTTGCACTGATATCAATAATGTATCATATCCGACTCATATCAATAATGTTGTTTACATGTACTTATTGGTGTTCAAAACTGTTTTGTGAAATTAATTTTGATCGTAATGAATAAACAAAGGTTTCTTATATTAAATGTCCCTGATACATTTAGCTGGTTGTAAAGTTAGATCGCAGGGATTGGTTTCTCGATTTAATAATTTGTAAACCTTTTTTTTCTGTTTGGAAATGAATGATATGGTTTCTGCAACTCCAATACAAACTTTTTCTTTTCATGAACAACACCTACCACCTGACAAGACATCTAAGATAAAGTAGAGTTTTTAAAAAAAAAAAAAGTCCAGGCAAGTTTAAAAAAGGATAAAAATGATAAAAATATAATAAAATGTACACGTATTAAGGTGCAACAATACTGTATGTGTTACAGCATTTTCACCATATTGAGAAATTTCTCCGGTTATGACTTATCTGTCAAAGAAATCTTAAAATGTTGAACAATTTTCATAAAATGTTACTTGAAATCTAAATTCTAAATTTTAATATCAATGTGTATAATAATAAGACATTGGATGATTTTTTTTCTGTTCTCCCTCAGTTCAGAGTTATAAATGACATATTAGGAGTACGATATGCAGTTTTATTGCCATTTATAGTAATATCATACGGTTCGAATCAATGATAAACTAGTAACAAATGAAAAAGTGATAATATCTAATCCGTTTTGAGAAATGATAGCAACAATTATGATTCTAATTAACCTGTTAACCTGTATTGTGCAAACAAATAAACTTAATTCTACTCTTGCTTGTTACACTTAGATCAAATGATTTAATTGATAGTATTTGGCTCCAGTCTTTGGCATCCCCTTTTCTCAGCTCTCTAAAGTTCTTTTTTTTTTTTCATTTATTTAAGTATTTCGGATTTTCAACGCTTCGGCATGAGCATTACTGAAGAGATATAATTTGTCGAAATGCGCATCTGGTGCATCAAAATTGGTAAGACTTACACAGATATAACGTACATAGTGGACTTAGAGTTAATGGAAAACAGGAATGGAATTATCTGCAATGACGACAATTTTCTGAAGGATGATGAAAACGAAAGTAGAATTTACATGAATCGACATTTGAGATAAATTATGTCTGAATTTTATTTTTTAAAGGGAAGTTAATGATTTTATTATCAATTATAGAAATGCCTTTTTAAGTAGATAGTCATTGTTAATGAAATTTAAAAGAATATCAAAAATAAATGAATGAAATAATAAATAAATAGTTAAGAATGAATAATAGACATGAATGAAGATATAAATGAATATATAAATAATTTTATGAATATAACTAAATAAATAATAATCTTCATAGTACATTCCGTATATTGAGATCAATTATTGAGACTTTATTTATTCTATAATACATTAACTTATTAATATGTTAATTAAGACCTGATCTTGCTATAGTATATTAAATTAGGCCTGACTTTAGATGATATATAAAATTATATTTGAAATGACATTTGAGGATACGTTATTATGGACCTAATTACTTATAAATTAAATTAATTTTAAAATCTTTTTTCATATTTATTACCTGTATTCCGGATCTTTATACATTATACTAGTATAATAGCTATTGAGGAACGCGTCAATTGAGAAATATTATTTTCAGCAAATTCAATGCAAACTAACGTTAAAATTGACTTCTTACTATATCATAGAAAACGCAATGCTAAATTACTAACGAAAAATTAGCAATGCAAAGATAAATGTCAGATTTGTTTTAATGTATTTAATAATGGACACATGTCGGGTAAAAACAGATCAAACGTATGGATTTTTTCATTGATTTCCTTAACAGTAACAGGAACTAGTAAACCAAGGCCTCATATAGCAATAGATGCAGGCATGAAAAAATATCCCTAGCTAAAACAGAAGAAGTACAGTTATTTGGGGTTCTGTAAATTTGCTACATTATGTGTATATTCTGTAACCCTTTTGCTAATAGAATTGTATGTCCCACTGTTTCAATTCTAATTATTCTAAATGGATGTAATAGTATAGCAAACGGGTTACAGACTATACGCATAAATTTAGCAAATTTACAGACAAGGAAGACGTTATAATGTAAAAATATAATGTGACTACAAACATAACAATACAGACCACAGAAGCAAGACTGTAGTTGAAAATGTTAAATGTCAGACATTTTATATTTAATTACAGTGGTATTTGTATTTTAAAAACATTGCCTTTGTTCAAATAAACAATGTCATATTATTGTATTATAGCAATTGTATCGATAATGTATGTGATTTTTTTTCTGGATATCATAATATTAGGGGAACAAACTATACAGGGCTACGGACACCAATCATTCATCTGTAACTTCTTTTGGTGATAGCATAAAATCTATTTATTACTGTTGATAACTTTACTGACAACTGTTAAAATATTAAACAAGAGCATGGTTATTTATACATTCTTTTGTTTAACACATTCTATAATGAAATATATAGGGCTATGGAGTATTATAAAATAATGGACCAGTATGTAAAAAATATTAATTACAAAGTGAGCACACATTTAATAGCCATATAAGTATTCAATTTTTCTCATCGAACTTTTTCCTTATGTAAAATAGATTTATTAGATATATGTTATTTGCTCTTTTTTAAGCAGAAATAATACATTTATTCCATATTCCAACATCGATAAATCTTAAATTATATTACAAAGGTACATTCGCATATATTTTTAATCATAATTTGAACATTTCTTAAAATCATTTTCCTTCCGGTAAAAAAAAAAACTAAACTTGAGCTGAATGAGTTCTCTAGCGTAAAGTATTTTTTAATTGGAATGTATGGTTAAAAAGTAATTTTGATAAACTTTTTATCTAATGTAAAAATAGCAAGTGCAAAGTGCACCAGCATAAATCCTAGAAAGTGGTTAGATCGTTTGCTGTAGAATCGAAGTGTAAGGAGTTAATCCTTACGTAGCAGGTTTGAATCCACTGTGTGACGTGAAGACCGTGCGTCCTTCGGATGAGACCGTATAAACCGAGGTCCCTTGTCGCAGTAGGTGCTGGCAGAGATCCCTCACAGCTCAATGGTCATAAGTGCCGAGTACAGGTCTAAATATGCAGCCTTCCATCGGCAGGTGGTGGCGTCTCAATATGAGTGAAAAATTCTCGAAAGGACGTTAACAAGGAAACGAACAAGCATGATATTCATTGCTTTACAATGCAACAAAAGACATTTAGATAAGATGCTACATTACATAACATCATTCAATGGTCAATTGACACCTGATCTTGGCTAAGATGATTCGTTAGTTTTCACAGCCCAATCCTAAATGTCAGCTAAATATTAGAATAACGTGAGAAGGACTATCTTAAAATCCATTTGTTCCTGCCTTTCATTTGAAAGAGATTCCTACGTGATTATTTAATTTACATCACTTCTTTACTTTAACCCCTTGTTCAACACATTCCTTTAGTTAACTATAGACTGAGGAAATATGTTTGAATATACTTTATATAATGCTAAGGTCGCCCGCGCGGCGCAGTGGTTATAGCGTTTGATCTAAAGTCGGGGACTAAGGATTTGATCCTTACGTCGCGGGTTTGAATCCTACTAAGGGACATGTAGACCGGTCCTTCGGATGAGACCGTATAAACCGTGCCGAGATTACTAGGTATAAAAGTGGCAGTTCTCCGCCGGCAAGTGGTGGCGTCTCAATGTGAACGAAAAATTCTCGAAAGGGACGTAAACAAACAAACAAACAAACAAAATATATAATGCTAAGTATTGAAAAAAAAAAATGGACCCATTATATATTGAGTACAATTTTGTGTTATAATTTTTGTATTTTTCGTGTTTTTATGGAGGTTTGGTTCTTTTATCAGAGAGTCATATCAAAAACAATTTATGTTGGTTATATTAAAAAAAAAATTATCAAAACGCTAGTAAGATTTACATAGATTAGTGGTTAAAGTTCCAGTTGTTTGCCTAGAGAAAACAGCCAACGTACTTTCATTTTTATTTTTACCTTAAATAATTTTCAGCATTAATGTTACGTATTGGCATACTCAGTATTTGCTTAAGATAATGCTCGAGTTTTGCTAAACATTAAATAAAGAGAAAAAGAAAAAAAAAGAGAAAAAGGGAGAATAAAAAAGAAGCTAGAACGATAAAATGTGAAGACCAGAAGAGATAGCATGCAAGGAAAATGCAGCAAAACACAAATTACCTGACCGAAGTATATCAATTGCAAAAGATCACTAATTGTAAAAAATACGAAATAAATGGAGCCTAATTACTATATGTGACAACTACATACAAAGGGTAAAGTGGTTCACATGATTTCCATGTGTTTTTCGACAGAACTAAATGTGGGAGTCAGCACAGTAGAATAAAAGAACCAAATTTAGAATCTTCAATACAAATGTCACATAGATGTGATGCTGTATTGTTCTGATCAACCGGGAAAGATGAAGAAAGGCTTGATATATTCAACACCAATGTCTTTGGAGAAACCTGAAGATACATTGGCCAGACGAAATCTCAAATCCACAGCTACTAAGTAATGAACGAACATGAACCATCCCACTATCTACAACAAAAGGAAACGGAGAGGTATAATTCTCGGAAGAGATATCAACTTAAAGGTGCTTGGACACAGATTTGAAGTTAATATTTTCTCAAATTTTCTGTATAATTTCATAACTTGTATGTTGATATAGCATTTCATACTAAAATATAATAAAAATCTTATTTCATCTCGAAGTTATTAAAACTCCGAATTTCTGGACGCGTTGGATTGACACATCCTTGCGCGTTCACATATTATAATTTTATTCTTAATACTTAATAAAAGTGGCAATTTTGTTGTGTATTAATGAAAAATATTAAAACTATAACACAGAAAATTCAGAGTAGAAATGTTCGAAAGCAAAACTCACTCACAGTATTGTAAGTCCGTGCTCAGTGGTGTGTGCAGAGTTCAACAATTGAACACACCCGGTGAATCGTAAACCTTAACAATAACAGAGCTCGTGCCCTGTTTACAAAAACAGTTTACGTTTCACGGATTGAACATTTGTTAAAGTCTGTACACATCACAGAGCACGGACTGACAATACTGGTGAGTTGGTTTTGTTTTCGAAAATTTCTACTCTGAATTTTCTGGATTATAGATGTAATATTTTGCATTTATACATAACAAAATCGCTTCTTTTCTTAAATATTAAGGATAAAGTTAAAATTTGTGTAAGTGCAAAGATATGTTAATCAAACGCGTCCCGGAATTCTTAGTTCCAATAATTTCCAGATAAAATAAGTTTTTAATTATATTTTCGTGTGAAATGCTATTGCAATATATAAGTCTTGTTATTATACAGAAAATTTTAGAAAATATTAAGTTCAAATCTGTGTCTAAGCACCTTTAAGCTTAAAATCGACCCTGAAGAATTCGAAAAGAAAAAGTGAGTAAGACCGAAGAAAACCGGTAGACAATGAAAAGTGAGAAAAAGAAGAATTTGGGTGGATCGGTTGAATTGAAAGTCGAAGGTGGTGCCATGTGTTTAATGGTCTATTGCGTCCTTAGGAGCACGGAGAGAATGGTAAGTAAGTAAAATCTTCGCAATTCCAAAACATTCCCCATCCATTTTTTATGAGAATAAAAACGTTTTTTTCTGTTATATGTGATACACAGGTAAATACATGTAATACTCTTGTAAATTTCACTATAATGATTATCAAACCTCATTTCCGTCCACCTTTTCTTTATTGAATCAAAATTTATGCAAAACAGGGAAATGCATACTTTTCTTGGTTTGTTCCCCCTTTGCAAAATTTTCATATAAGATACACAAAAATTGTATTTATGTGAATTATTTTTATAGGAATTATATAAGTCCTTTTGTTCGAATTTACCTTTTATTTGTGTTTCACCTGTCACTCATAAATTGATTCCATTGATCATACCTAGGTTTATTTTTAATCATAGTCAAAATTTTTAAAGTTTTATTTTGATGACATTTCTTTGATACAGATAACAGTCCTATCAGTAGTTTATCATCAAAATCAGAAGGGGGATACATTATAAATGTTAACAGATAATGATAAATTATTAATTCCACTTTAAAATTTTATAATCTACACACAAGTTTACCGATGAATAGCAATTTATATATAACAGGTTTATAAAGATTATTAATTTTATAAAAGGAGGTTTATAAAGAAAATGCTGACTACGCAATACTATAAATCAAATATGGAGATAACGAACAGTAATCAAGCTCAAAGGTCCAAAGAAAAAATACAAATCTGAAGCAGAGCAAGCACGGATCTCTAAAAGCATCAAAGGTAGGATCAGGTGCCATAAAGGAGTAAGTTTCCTGCCGACCGGTCACCCGCCGTGTGCTTCTTGTTATGATCGTGAAAAAAGAAAAATCCGTGGACAATTCAATATGTAGATAATGACCTAACAATAAGTATCAAAAACGTCAGTCAACATTTGACTTAATGATAGATTGTATTTGCTGATAATGCCATTGTAACGTAAATGATGACTTTAAACGAGACAATTGATATTTTTGTTTCATCAATTTGTTTGTCAATAGCTTGCCTCGTTTTAGAAACTGTTCTTATGTAAAGTATGCTCTTGCATATCCAATCAACTGGGAGACATAAACCCCACATGCAGGTGATAAGGGTATACATGATTTATTTAAGGACTAATGACACTCTGTTCTATATTTCACAATTTTTTTTTTGCAATTCTGAACAATGATTTTCATCAAGAGCTGTAGCATTAGATTCAAATGAAAAATAGTATGAGGTATGAAGCTTTGCGTATTATTTTTTTATATATATGATTTTTATGTCGGATCATGATATGAAGAATTTTTTTTCACAGAGAATAGGAAGAGTACAACATAAAATTAAAAATATGAGGTGGATATGAAAATAATATTTAATGTCATACCTTCTAGTATTAAACTCATATCAGAAAACACAATTAAGTACTTCTTCCTAAGTCATAATATCATAAAGTTATATGTGGTTGTAAGAAAAGAATACGTCCAATAGCAAGAGTTACCTTTCTTATATTTTTTTTTTTACAATGGAATAAATTTATACTAATAAAAAATCTACATATGGCACTTGATACATTAAGCATTTCAAAAATTGTCCATTAAAAGATAAAACTTATTTAATTTGTAAGGGCTGAAAAACAGGATTTAAATGTTTTTTGTCAAATATAATAAACAATTTGAAAAGTATAGGCAATAGGAAATACATGTAGAATTCGAAGTTAATGTTTGATATCATAATTATGTCAGGTTTGATCCAATTGACTAATCAAAAGGTCTCAAGTTTTAAACTCTGGTGAAGTAAACTTTGAGTAATATAAGGACTTTTTTTTACTTAGAAAGTTATTTCTCTTATCAGAGGGTCGGCCCCCTTAAACTTTTACAACGAAAGAAAATAACCATCTCAACTATTAATAGATCGGCATAACCCAGTACTTAAAGTTGGTAAAAAAAAATTAAGTTTTAGAATGGGAGACTATAATAGAAAGTTTGATATATTACGGTAACACCATATACGTATATTTGATGTATAATAGAAGGGTCTCACTTCAGATAATAAAATTGGAAAAACCGCAGAATATAAAAGGAGAAGGATGTATTTATTTTAACTATTGAGGTGAATTCATTTATAAATAAACAAATGGCTTATTCTATTTTCCTGTATTATGTTTCTTTATTATTATTCCTCGGATATAACAGTTTTGTTTTTGTTTTTATATAATAATTCAATTTATTAAAAAAAAACAAAAAAAACAAAAAACAAAACAAAAAATACACACACAATATGAAAATTAAATTAAAAAAATAATAAATTGTGATGCATTTTTAGACCTACTTAACCTCTTTTCCTAATCTGTAGTTGAGGTGACCATATCCATTCTTTATTATCGGTGACCAAGTAAAAGATACTCAAATCAGAGGAAAAGAAATATAGTTCTATGAATATGTATAAGTGCTGTGTATTACTGAAAGTCATACTGCTACTACATTTAAAACATATTGAATAATCAATTGAATAATTGCGGAAATACGAACGTATATATATATATATATATATATATATATATATATATATATATATATATATATATATATATATATATATATATATATATATATATATATATATATATATATATATACACTTTCATCTACTGACTTCCTTTGTTAGATGTTCAAACTGTCAACAATAGGTATTGTGTCAATTGATTGTTAAAAATTCCACTTACAGTGGCCATTTGTTGTCTTGCACTCAATGACATATCAATGATGTATCATATCCGATTTGGTTCAGTTTCATTTTAAATTGACGTACATGTATTTGACTGTGATCATAATAAACAAACAGAGATGTATAAGTTCTATATGCCCCTGATACATTAAACCGATTGATAAGTTAGGTCACAGGGATTCGTTTGTATATATATATATATATATATATATATATATATATATATATATATATATATATATATATATATATATATATATATATATATATATATATATATATATATATATATTGGTGGGTGGGTGGGTGGGTGTATAATCACGAACAATTTGGTTTTAGCTCACCTGAGCCAAAGACTCAAGTGAGCTTTTCTGATCGAAGGGTGTTCGTCGTCCGTCTGATATCTGTCGTGTATTGTCTGTAAACTTTCACATTTTCGATTTCTTCCCAAGAACCACTGAGCAAATTTCAACCAAACTTGCTACAAATCATGCATTCTTAGGTAAAGGGGATTCAAGTTTGTTCGAATGAATGGTCACGCCCTATTTCAAGAAGATATATTAAGAATTAGAGAAGGTGAAACTAACATAAAATTTCATAGAGAAGATTCAAGTTTGTTCAGATCATGACCAACGGAGTTAGGGCGGGGCCACATTTGGCGTAAAATTTTACATAAGAATATATAGGAAATTATCTTGAAAACTTTCCTCTCAAGAGTAGCAGATCCATGATTTGTCATATTTATATGGAAGGTTCCTCAGATAGTGTGAATTCAGTCTTGTTCAAATCATGAGCCCCTGGGCTTGGCGCGACTTTGTAAAACGATCAAAGCTTAATATAGATTATATGACAAATAAATCTTTAAAAGCCTTGTTCTAAAAAAGAAAATAGCCCTGGTTAGTCATTTATATATGGATGTGTCAACAGCTAGTGTAGATTCAAGTTTGTTCAAATCATGAGCCCCTGGGGAAGAAAATTAAAAATTTTCCTTATAAGAACGACAAAGTCATGATTAGTTAATATATTCATACGGAAAAATTCTCAGGTAGAATGGATTTTACTTTATTCAGATCATTGGAGTTAGGGTGGGGCTACATATGAAAAACAAAGTCCTACAAGGGAATACATAGGAAAAAAAATCTTTTTTGCAAACTTCTTCTCAAGAAGAATAGAGAGGGAGATTGAGCAAAATTGACTTAGTTCCAAGATATTTTAATGAATAAATAAAAGTGAAATTAGGTTAAAATATAAAAGCAACAGAAGCCATCGAAGAATATAAAAAAAAAACAGGTGTTAAGTGCAGTCATCTTTAGCATGAAGATGAAAGTGAAAATAAAATTTACAAGAAGCAAACATTGCTGAAGATGAAAACTATATTCTTATAGGGAAATCATTTATAGAGTTATCTTTTTAAGCAGAGGGTCATTGTCCATCAATTGTACAGAATATCAACAACAACAACAACAACAACAACAACAACAACAAAATTGGGAATAAATAAGTAATCATCTTTGTATTGTATATTATTTATCAAATCATGAAATTTTATGAACCTATTATTACATTTGTTTAGTTCTGATAAAGTGACCCTAATGACGTACCTTGCGCCAGTGACCTTCATGATGTACTAGTATCATGAACTAGATACTGTCATGACGTATCATGATCAAGCACTATCATGACGTGACATGACTTAGTGACCATCATGACGTATCATGACTCAGTGACCATCGTGACGTATCTTGACTAAGTGACCAACATGACGTATCAGGACTTAGTGACCATCATGACGTATCATTTTTTTTCACCAAGGATAGCAAAGGTAATGGTCAAAATAATTTGCAATATACTTTCAGTATCTGCGTTATCCTGGTCTTGGCAATTTGAAATATGATTAAGTGCTGTTCATTCCAATAACGATTATTAAGTTATAGACATAATAAAATTCAAGCAAAAACAGACAAACTATTTTATGAGCAGAAACAAGGAACAAACCAACCCATGTGCAGCAAAGAATTTAGAAGAAAAGTATTTATAAAGTATGATGACTTTTAAAGACGTCATAAGAAAAGGATCTATTTTAAAGACATTACAAAGTCTTTTTTTAAATTATATTTCTTACTTAATTCTTATACTTTTTAATCAAAGATTTCAAAATAAGATCGTTAAGATAAATAAATAATATTATTGTGTATTTCCTTATTCTATTAATTATTACTCAAGACAGATAGAAAACAATATACAGGCATGAAATACTAATAACGGTCTTAAATTGTTGTCATTAGATACGGTAGAACGTATTTGTGTTACGTCACCATTTTCATTCTTCTTAATACCTGTGCTATACCTTGATTACTTGTAAATGACGTCATACGGAGCGTTTGAAATCACCAGAACCACCACACTACAGGTAGCATACGTGCTAAAGGAAAATACATGAACCGAGATGGTGTGTTTTAGAATATAATAACATAATCTCTTTAGCTATTCAAGTTCTACCAATGTTTTGTTTGTATATTTTCACTACTTTTTAAGATTTAAAGTTATGAAAATGTTGTAGTACCATAGGCCTTTATAAATTTTAAAGTGGAATAAATCACTGCACACTCAATGGAAGAATTATTTCTCTTAAAAGTGTACTTGCATAATGTTCAAGCGAAGGGAAGTGGATACTTCCTTATAATGCATGCTCAAGCTATCATTACTTTATCATCTAAGTCATCTAGAGAGAAACGAGCGCGATTTCCTTCAAGAAATAAACGGAAGAGGACTAAAGTGTTAATGTATCGTATTTAAATTTTTCCTGATGTGTTTAAACGATTTCAAATTGTGTAAATACATTTATTTTTCCCCCTCCGAATTCTTCTTGTTGTCTGAAATCGTCTGAAAGATAGTTATAAATTCGTTGATTTACAGAACAACTTGAAGTAAGAATTACATATGTATAGCAAAAACTAGATGTTATCATAAGACAGTAAAACTAGCTCGTAAGTACATTAAATTATTTGACTCTGGAAGTATATTTTCTCGTACCTGGGTAACTATAGCAAAAAGTCTCAACACCTTCTAAAATTAGAAATGTAATGATTCTCAGAAGTCCATTTAAACAATACAAATTATGATGCAGAGCCAACACGAACCTTTCAAAAACAGAGGCGGGATCAGGTGCCATGGTCGAGAAAGCGTTCTCTGTCGACCGGTCACAACCGCCATGTGCTCCTTGGGCAAACGGAAAAAATCCGTAGACAATTCATGGTGAAGAAAGTAAAATGGTAGAATACTCCAAAAATCATTTAAAGTCTTCCTCGCCCCAAACATTGACTATTTCATTCTTTGTGTTAAAACAAAGTAATGACCGATATACATGTGAAAATCCCAGGAGTAATCTCATAGTTAATTGTTCAAAAACCTATCTGCCAATTTAAACCCAAATCGTTAACCACTATACAGTGCAAATACACCTGTATATATAACTATTGCCCCTGACACCACACATATTAGTCAATTACAGATTGTAATAATATCTGGGGATCACTTTTGGGGGTAGAAAAACGTCGTTTTAATTTTCAACCCCCAACTGTTCGCTTAATTCGTGATGGGGAGGTCCGGGTTTGAGCAGTATCATACCTAAGACGTAAAACATAGATAGTGATTATTCTTTCTCCAAGCGTCCGGTATTAGAATTGAAAGTCATGAGACCCATGAGTCGGATGAGACCTTAAAAACCGAGCTCCCGAGGTACGGTAAGCGTTGGCACGCTAAAGAACCCTCATTGCTAAATGGCCTTAAGTGCCGAGTATCGGTCTAAATTTAAAGGCCTGCACAGACTTACAGTGACGCTTCGTTATGAGTGCAATATTCTCGAAAGAGATATAACAACAAAAACTCAATCAATCAATCCCCAACAGACACCCAGGATGAACCCCCCCCCCCCATAAAAATATCAACAGGACACCACCAAAAATTAAACTGGCTACTGGTTAAAATGTAAGAGGAGTCTAGCTACGAATGAAGAAAGTATGATAGAATAATGGACGGACCAATATAACAAAATTATACCCAAACTTTCTGTACGAAATGCCCTGATTGAAACAATAAAATGCTTTCTTTGGTTGTAAGTGTGGGAATTAATGTTGCAGCTGTTGCAGAAAAAAAAACATAAACTGCCTAAGCGGGTTATATATATTCATTTTCTAAAATAGCAGCAACGTTAATTCCCTTACTAACAAGCAAAGAAAGCTTTTTATTCAGTCTAATTCCATTATGAATAATCATTTGAAGTAGGATTAAGTCGGTTAAATATTGTATTATTGATATGTACATCATAGTACTTTTCATTTATGGAAGAGACACTGTTCATGAAATCTATTTAGGTGGTTTGCTTCGTGGCGTACGCTGATTGATAAACGACCATGGTTTTCCTAAGATATAAACTTAAGCAGATTTTATTGATTGGATGTAAATGTAATGATATTAAAAAAATCACAGTGAAATGTTGGTTATATCCCAAAATTACGCTAAATCTTACTTTGGTTTTATAATTAAATTTTATTTTAAGGATATCCGCTCCTCGACCAGGAAGGAAAACTTAATATTATTATTTATTTAAAAAAGAGTCAAAAATATATAAGCTTGAAATTCAAATCATATTCATTTCATGCATCTCAATATGATTCAAGATTCAAAAATGAATACATCTTGAGAAAAATCAAATTCTATTTAATCTAGCCTTAGATACCAATGCTTTATAGCCACGATATGAAATTAGAAGTGATCTGTAATGGTTTGTAATGATGGCACAAGCTTTTATACCATGTGTTATATAATAATTGAAGAAAATATAAAAACTAGTATACCATGTACGTATAAAAAACGCAGTTTTCCCCGAATGCATAGATACCTATAATTCTTTTTATTCTAAAATATATTTGTTGATCAAATTACAATTAGAAAATGCATAGGTGGTGCTTTCATTCACGTTTCCTGTATATATATTTTACATTTGATAATTTTCCCTATATGATATGACTAACTATATTGATGAACTTAGAAGAAATACCATGGGAAAATACATATTACTTTGTGAATATTCAGAGACGTTTTTGTTAGCATTTTCAATTACTTAACTGCTGATGGATCGGGCTACCTTAATGGACCTTATATCCAATGCAAAGAAAGTGCATGAACATTTTTCAATGTACTTCATTAGAACTCGAAATGGGCTTAACATAGAATCAAATCTGTCTAACGTTATATTTAATAAATGACAATTTCATACACTAAACAATACACATGACAACAAGTAAAGAAACTAAGTAAACAAAAATGTAAATAAAAATCAGATAAATGAAATACGTGTACATGTATCTCATTGCTCTCAAGTTAAATCTTTAGGACATGTAGTATACACTATACATGCAAGATCCAGCTTAATTCAACCTATCACAAGCATGAATAATTATGTCTTACGCAAGTACTTTTATTAATTTAGTCCATACGTTTCACTGAGTCATAATACGAAAGTACGTTTGTACTTGCACAAAAATATTTTGATGACTCGCAGGAAAGAAAAATCTTGTGGCAATTTTAAGTGAGTAAGGTATTACGTCTGCATTAGAATTTCTCTGTATTTAGACAAAACTTACTCTTAGAACTGAAAATGAAAATGTTTTTTCCAAGAATAATTTGGAAGCGATGATCACAAAAAGTTTATTGTTTCTTTAATTTTTTTTTTTAAGAAAAATTTGTTGATATTTTTCATGGACATTGGTTTAATTACTATGAAGAGTTCCAATTAAAATACCCGTATAATACAAGCAGCAGAAAATTAAATTCAAAGATTTCTTCTCACGATGGCAGAGATTGTGTGTGTGTGTGTGTGTGGGGGGGGGGGGGCTTAAACATCATGCCTCAAAATAAGATAAAAGTTCATTTAACATAATCCCAAAGATTAGTAGTGGTTTCCACTTGTCTTGTCCGACAAACTGTTATTTTCGGTTTTCACCAAACCGCACAACACTTTACGTAGTAATTTCTTCACTTCCCTACGAAAAGATCGATCAAAATAGCCATAAATTATTGGATTAACAATGTGGTTGAAAATATACATCCTGCGCAGAATCAAGAAAATCTGAAGGGCAGAGTATGATTGGTTAATCCAAAAGTATCGTGATCGCGATTCTATAGCAGACACGATCACTGTTGGAATGTACGATATCGCAAAAAAGAATGATATCGATATAAAGATGTAAGAATATCGATGTGTTGAAAAATGGTTCTTTACAGCTTGATAGCTAGCTTTTCTGCCTCGTTTCGTCAGCTGTTTTGATTGAGTATCGATACGGGAGTTTCTCTGACAGATTGAGTCTCGACTTTTTGTGCCATCTTCTTTATCGATAATCATAGAGGATCTCGGGTGCCTCTCTTTTGCCAAATGTTCGACCAGGATGAATTGGGAATTTCTTACTTCGAGTCCATTGCTACTTGTTTGGCCTTGGGATGAACTGTTTAAAAGATCCTCGCTGGAAAAATCCCCCGTATTAGCATCGGCCATTTCTCGTAGCTGTTTCCGTCGGCTTTCGCGTTCTTTGAATGTGGCACTTCTTTTCTTCATTGATTTCAAAATGAAAGTATACAAAACTGTCATAGTGACCAGTATGCCAATCGTTGCTAGAAATAAGATACCATTATAAATCGAGAACATAACACTGTGGAGAGCTGTAGGTTTTACAATGCTGCACTCGAACCCCGTGACATTTCTTTCTTCACTGTATACTTCGCTAACGTCGTAAAACGCTGATATAGGAGCAGACAGGCCGGTGTCGCATAATATTTGGTCCGCCTCGTTTAAAGGTCCGGGGGGACCTAATACGATATCATATAAGGTCCGCCTTTTATAAGAAAAGGTCCGGCCCGTATAAGAAAAGGTCCGCCGAAGTTTAAAGGTCCGGGTGGTGCAAAATGTTTTAATCTTGACTTAAACACATAAAATTAAAGAGAGTTTGTTTACATCATATGAAGAAAGATTAAGGATTTACCCTAGCTGTTGTGTTTATTTTTTTGTACAATATATCTCTAAGGGCAGGAATTGCTACTCCATGTTTAGTGTGCTTTTAGCAATACCGTTTAGGGCAATGATTTTTAAAAAAAAATGTCGCATTTATTGGGCTTGTGTTTGTTTTTCCACAGCATTTGCTTTGTGTAAATTAGGACGATTAAAGGTGTGGAATCTGCCGGTGTGTATAGGCAATAAAACAATGGGGGTGTGAAGTATTCGTATACTTGACAGGTACCCGCAGGTAGAGCCCGCGGCAGATAGCAATGACAATGTAATGGTCACGTGTTTGCTTTAAATCAATAGATATGAATTCTCTATATTAATAAATTATGCTGAAGAACAAATTATAATACTATTATGATATTCATACGTACACATCAAAATTGTGATATAATTATATAATTATATATAGTCTATTTTTATTACAATATTTAAAGAAATTTCTTATTCCAAGTGTATGTAGAGTTTAATACTACGACCGATAAAAAATAAAAACATGTATATTATGCTTCCCTTTAGTTTTAACAATTAACTTGTTTTCAGTTTATAATAATATTTTGCCCTTTATTTGTGGATAGGGTAATTTATAGCCTAATGTTGTATTCGATCTATATTTACTGCAGAAACAAAATACATGTAATGTTAAAGCTTAAAACAGGTAATTCAATATTGAAAACATATACATCAGATTTAAAGTATAATCATGGTTTGGATTTAATTCTTTCTTATAAAAATATCACTCTTCCTCGTCATAATGAACTACATAAGAAAAAATATTTCATTTTTGTATTTTTTTTTTTTTTTTTTTTTTTTTGCCAAAAGAAAAAGAATTTACACATTTTACTGTGACTATAATAGACAGACTGTGGGATAATCTAGCAGGCTGTATTGCTTGACAGATTAAAATTTGAAATCATTATTGTAAAATATTTTCTTTTATTACCGACATGAAGCATTTTGGGCAAAGTTGAATGTCCAGTTCTATATACAAGTCATTTATGTATCTCACGTCTGTATGAACGGGGGAAGGGGGAGGGAACATCAGTTGATCCTCTTCCCTTTTTTTTTGCGTATCAAGGAATTTCTATTTTCTACATTAATTTGTGCTATAACCCCCCCCCCCCAGCCCACAAATGCACCCAGAAATATACGGAGTAATACTGAGCTGTCTGGAGCTTGATTGAGAGTGATCTCCCGTGTAGAATTTTCTACGCGGTGAAAACCAATAAAGTGTATTGTTTAGTACCACTACACCTGCTCAAGAGTTTTTGAAAAATTCTTTACGAAAGCTAGGAACTTTGCCAATCTCCTTAAATTATCCTTTTCGAAGTCCTCAGTCATTCTCCGTGGTAACCATGGAGGAAATAATACAATCGGTCTCATGTAGTCATGACAGAATTTTTGAAGTTCGATTTTCATAAATGCTATACATTGCACATATGTTGTTTCGGATATTACCTAACAATTTTGAATAATGATTATACAGGCGCGGATCAAGAATTTTTCCGGGGGGGGGGGGGCATCCCAGTCAAAAAAATTTCTAACCCAAAAATTTCTTGAGAAGGAAGAAAAAAACGTAAAATCCAATTCCATTTCCAAAACGTGAAAAACACCTATTTCGTGCTGGTGATGGTAGGGTCCACGTTTTCTAAGGGGCCCAAAGTCATTTATTTACTTCAGTACTCTGCAAATTCCAGATGGGGGGGGGGGTCCCCCCGACTGCCCTCCCCCCTAGATCTGCGCATGTTATATGAATAATTTCGGTAGTGGCTGGAGAAATTTCCGGTAATACATTGCATCTCAGGTGAGGAAGGGGGGGGGGGGGTGGCAATAACACCTTCTTTAAATTTCCATCTGCTCATTGCGTATCAAGTACGTAGAAAATAAACACCATCTGGTGTATTACAGATTTCTTTTTACTTGTCACACAAGGCATTTACCACATACATTATGTACGTAGTGTTGATGAACCCCTTTCTTATTTTTAAGGTGATTCTTTTCCCAAATCTTTGTATGAATACAGAAACAAATACTCCCTCTTTTTCATGCTATATGAATCAAAGTCTATAGATACGGATACAGTACAACTAATATGATAATTCTAACATAACATTTTTGTGATATACATGGATAATAAATCTGAACATATCTTTTGATTGTATGTGGTGAATATATTCTAGATAAATATACATTGTACTACCATTATACATTCAGATTCGTCACTGCCTTTTATAAAAGAATCGTCCTACGATTTTCCAAGACCTTGACATAAAATAAGAGGCCCATGGGCCACAACGCTCACCTGAGTCAATAAGGCCTGCTGTTTTTCATCAGCAAATTTATTCTAACATATCTTCCAATGTAAAACATTAATCACTATTGTGACCCCACCCTACCCCAGGTGTCATGATTTTTATAGATATAGCGCTAGCCCCACCCTACCCCACGGGGTGACGGGTCATGATTTAAACAAACTTGAATTTACACTACCTCAAGATACTTCTATATCAATGTGACTAAACATGGCTTTGTTGTTCCTGAAAAAAAGGTTTTAGAATTTTTTTCCTATACATTCACATGCTAAACCCTGATAGTGCATTGTGGCCCATCCTACCCCTAGGGGGTCATGGTTTGATAGATTGATTGATTAGGGTTTAACGCCGAGTCGGCTATATTTCAGCCATATTCCGGCGGAAAATTAATTTTATATGACCTGTTATCATGGTTTAAACAAATTTGAATCTACAATACCTGAGGATGTTTCCATATCAATCTGACTAAAGATGGCTTTGCTGTTCTTGTGGAGAAGATTTTTCGATATATATATATATCCTATGTAAAACTTTGATCCCCCATTGTGACCCCACCCTACCCCGGGGGTCATGATTTGAACAAACGTACATCTACACTAACTGATGATGCTTCCATATTGATATGACTAATCATGACATTGTTGTTCTTAAGAAGAAGATTTTTGAAGACTTTTTCCTAGATATTCCTATGTAAAACCTTTATCCCCCGTTTTGATCTATCTATTACAAAGAGAAAATTATAGACAGGGTTTTTTTCTGTAGCATGAAAAATAGAGAAAGGGGCAGGGCGGACCTTAAAACGCAGTATAATAAAAGCCCCGCCTTCTGTATTTCAGATATCGTACTATTACAAGGCGAAAACTTTGAACAGGTTTATTTTCGTAGCATAAAAGCTAGAGAAATAGGCAGGGCGGACCTTAAAACGCAGTAAAATAAAAGCTCCGCCCTCTGTTTTTCAGATATTTTACCATTAGAAAGCAAACATTTTGGACAGGGTTTATTTCCGTAACATAAAAACTAGTCAAAATGACAGGGCGGACCTTAAAACGCAGTATAATAAAAGGTCCGCCCTCTATATTTCAGATATCTTACTATTAGAAGGCGAAAATTTTGAACAGGGTTTATTTTCGTAGCATAAAAATTAGAGAAAGAGACAGGGCGGACCTTAAAACGCAATATAATAAAAGGTCCGCCCTCTATATTTCAGATATCTTACTATTACAAGGCGAAAATTTTGAACGGGGTTTATTTTCGTAGCATACAAATTAGAGAAAGAGACAGGGCGGACCTTAAAACGCAATATAATAAAAGGTCCGCCCTGTATATTTCAGATATCTTACTATTATAAAGCGAAAATTGTGAACGGGGTTTATTTTTGTAGCATACAAACTAGAGAAAGAGACAGGGCGGACCTTAAAACGCAGTATAATAAAAGGTCCGCCCTCTATATTTCAGATATCTTACTATTACAAGGCGAAAATTTTGAACAGGGTTAGAAAGAGACAGGGCGGACCTTAAAGCGCAATATAGTAAAAGGTCCGCCCTCTATATTTCAGATATCTTACTATTACAAGGCGAAAATTGTGAACGGGGTTTATTTTCGTAGCATACAAACTAGAGAAAGAGACAGGGCGGACCTTAAAACGCAGTATATTTAAAGGTCCGCCCTTTATATTTCAGATATCTTACTATTACAAGGCGAAAATTTTGAACAGGGTTTATTTTCGTAGCATAAAAACTAGAGAAAGAGACAGGGCGGACCTTAAAACGCAGTATATTTAAAGGTCCGCCATCTATAATTCAGATGTCTTACTGTTAGAAAGAAAACATTTTGGACAAGGTTTATTTCCGTAACATAAAAACTAGTCAAAATGGCAGGGCGGACCTTAAAACGCAGTATAATAAAAGGTCTGCCCTCTGTTTTTCAGATATCGTACTATTACAAGGCGAAAATTTTGAACAAGGTTTATTTTCGTAGCATACAAACTAGAGATAGGGCGGACCTTAAAACGCAGTATAATAAAAGGTCCGCCCTCTATATTTCAGACACCTCACTATTACAAGGCGAAAATTTTGAAAAGGGTTTATTTTCGTAGCATACAAACTAGAGAAAGAGGCAGGGAGGACCTTAAAACGCAGTATAATAAAAGGTCCGCCCTCTGTATTTCAGATATCTTACTATTACAAGGCGAATATTTTGAACAGAGTTTATTAAAAGTTATCGTAGCGTAAAAAAAAAAACTCGTTAAAATGGCAGGGCGGACCTTAAAACGCAGTATAATAAAAGGTCCGCCCTCTGTTTTTCTTTTTTCCCACATACATGTATCTCACTTACAAAGCAAAAATTATGGAAATGCTGTAAGTTCCTATTTTTTTTTTTCTTTGTTGGTTCGTGTGTTTTTCCAGGGTAAAAATATAATTAGTTTTTTAATTTTCGGATGGACGCTAAATTAACTTAGAAAACTCTTGGAATGGCCTAATTGTGCATAAGAATTGCATATATACTACATGTAGTAGTGTACATTTTTCATTTAATATGCTGACAAAAAGACAAAACTTTAATGTCAGTTAATTATCCACTCTATGTACGTTTGCAGGAGATGTGTCTACTGTATTGTATATCTATATGCAACCATAAACATCTGTCTGAAGGGACCAAGGATATATATTACCATTTAATTAGTAATGTTGATGACGTGCAGCAAGAGAACTATAACCCCCCCCCCCCCTCCCCTCCATCACACACACATAAATAAAAAAGAAATAGCCGCTTAAAGTCGTAGAAAATCTAATTTAAACCAAAATCAAAATAAATATAAAAAATATTAACAAAAGAACACGACTTGGTGGTGTTTTATGAATTTTTATATCAGTCACGATCTCAACAGACACTTTCCTTTTTATTTTAGGGGGAAATACATGTCAAGTTGCTCTGTAAAACCCCTCTGTAAACAGTATGGGTGGATAAGATTCTCCCTAGTAAGAAGGTGGAAAAGGAGAAAATTCTGTACTGAAGCGTACTGAGTATTTCCTATGGTGGGTAATAAAGCCGGGGTTGTTTCTTCCAAGCTCGCTGCATGTCATTTCCGAAATTTTGCATTGCATTTCCGACATTTTTTGTTTTCATTTTACAATACAATCAACAATAAATCTAGTAAAAATACGAAGTTTAGTAATGAAATGCAATAATTTCAATAATAAAACATGCAATTTTTGATCACCAAATTTTAATGCCCACTGAATTATATGTGTTTGAAAGCACCGAAAAACAGAATCTCCTCAACCTTGATTACTTTATTCCGTCAAACATAGTTTCTGTATGTCATAAATTCTATCTAAACCTTTCTGATCTCAAATTCAGTCTGATTATCTTGATTTGAAAAGATGAACAAAAATTCACAACTTACACTTACATGTGTCCGAGGATAAAATCATCATAAGATTCTTTTAAATATAAGCAGAACAAATTATTTGGAAATCAATGAATTATTCTTGATTTATTCTTTAATTTTTTTATAAGGGAAATTTCAATTTTGTTTTCATTGCCGGAAAAGTACTTTATGATGATAAATGTCAGAGATGAAAATTTTAAAACGTCAGAAATGAAAACTACAAAATGTAGGGAATGAAATAAACAATATTTAAAAAAAAATTCCGGAAATAAAATCCTATGCTAGGCTCATTTTCCAAAAGGGGAGGGGTCTTTAAACCCAAGCTCGTTTTTCCGGGAAAAAATATTAATGCGGGAGGAAAGTCTACAACATCAGTATTTTTTAAACTATTTGACATTTATCAGCATAATTTTGCTATACCCCACCCACCAAAAATACAACAACACCATTTATAATCTTTTCCTTTTTTGGGGGGAGGGGGTGTTTTATTGCTTAAAATGTTCAACTCGATTGACTTTGGTTTGATTTTGCCAATTAATGCACATCTTCCTTAACCAGTGTTAACCCCGGGGTAATATCAAGTAGAATGAAATAATCGTTAGTCTTTAACTGGATAAGAAACGATGGTTATAAAAACACGGGGGATATGCGACTTCAAGTTTCGTCAGGTGAGACAATAGGCCTACCCCCCAAAGCACAGACATGTTGTTTTAACAACAACGGGATAGGCTAGTACACCGTAACACAAGTCCCTGTCAAAGTGACCCTCCAATTATTTTATAGTTAGGTACAATATGAATCGTAAGAATTATGCATAATTATTATTAATGATATAACGAAATATCTTTCGAAAGATATGAAAATTCTTTTTGGGAAGTGGAAGTCGAACGTTGTTAGGAAAGAGACTGTAATGAAATGATCATTGTTGGACTTACGAACACCATATACTGAACAATGTGCCAGTGAAGGTATGCGTATTATATATATGTATTTTTTTTATTTTGCAATGATAATATTGATATCACTTAAACTATAAAAGACACATGTCGTACATGATTTTCCCATAAGGTAACTCGATCAACAGATCTTTGCATCTTTATATTTTTTGTTTTGTGCACTACCTGGGAGGTATGTACTACGATAAGGAGCTAACAGTTAATCAGTGCTAACGTCAAATTTTGAATAATTTTTTGATAGATAATTTGAGGTTTTGTACTGAAATATATCATAGTATTAGAAATATAATTAATTAAAATTGGCTAACGAAATCCAGCAACTAGCAATATATCGCAAGACTTGATCCTTTTAGTATATATACAATGTACATACATGTACGTCTCTGGAACTCCATTTTGCTGGGAGGAACACTTTTATAACAACTATACCTTAAATAATTTAAAAAGATTAATAAAGCAAATTAATTTCGAATCAATAAAGGAGAAAAATCTGCATATTAAACCGAAGGCGGACCTTTTATTATAGAGGCAGGCCGGACCTTATATGTTATCGTATTAGGTCCCCCCGGACCTTTAAACGAGGCGGACCAAATATTATGCGACACCGGCTCCAGCAGCAAGGCTGATCGCTAACATAATTTTTCGGTGGCGTGCGGTAATTTGTCTCCTCGTGGGTCTACAGACCAATTTGTATCGCTGGATGGAGATATATAACAGTACAATTCCCGACGTAACTCCTCCTGTTTGAAGAAGGAAAGAAAATACCTTGCACACTGCTCCATCTTTTGGGAGAACAAAGTAAAAATTTAGGAACAGAGAATAAGTGACTCCTGCTATCAGTGCACCAAGGTCCAGCTCCGCCAGAAACAAGATGAAGTAACGGTTGTCCGTCTGCATGTGCGAGCGAGATTTGTATACGAAAATTACAAGTAAATTTCCTACCACTCCAATGGTCAAATATAAGCATAGTATGACTGTATTAAGTAGACGATCCGAGGCAATTTGACTATTCCAGTCTTCGAGGTCTCCAACCATAGAACCATTGTAGGTCACGTTTGTTGTTACCCCGCTTTCATTCATGATCCTATGCAATGTCAGAGACGAATAAAATGAAATCCCGTTTACACCATATCTGATTAAAGCTTTTTTTTTTTCGTCGGAATGCGTAGAAAACTTTCCGGTATGCGCGGGGACCCACTGTGCATTATTGTTTACAACAAGTGTCCTTTTCCCGGAAATGACACAATACTGCTCAGAAGTTAAGATTATTAAGGCGAAAGTTTCATATCACACGACAAATTTCTACTTCAAATGATTTAAAAATAGAAACTAAAAAAAAAATTAACAAGAGGCGATTTGACGGTTATCTGAGTATCATGAGTTTCTCAGATATGACAACTTTGGTCTAACATGGAACTAAATCTCTGGTTTGGTAAGGACGGTATGATTTAAATCATATTCATGCAGCTTGTCTCCTAGAATTCATAGCGTAAAACTGCGAAGATAATATGTACAATACATAATACATTTCAATGTTTAACGGTTCAAACCCACCCTTTCTAGTTCCCTGGAGGATGAATTTTTTAAATAAAATTTTGTACAAGGTTAGCTGCTCATTATAATCATCCGAACAATTTGCTCACTAAATGTCCATGAGTAATGAAGTTTTTTAAAGATGTTACCAGTTTGCCTAATCTTAGCCAAACTCCGTGGCCTGCCTGATGTGTCGGGGTGTGGGGAGGGGTATGAATTACAATTTGGTATAGTGTCAAGCGTTCAATATAAACATGCAAACAGTAAATTTGTCTGCTAGATGTCTATTAGCGAAGATTTTCAATCTGAGGGTGTAATTTATTTCATATATATATCATTTACTCAGTCCCATCCTGAGCCTGAACTCTGGACCAAAGGGACAAGACTTTTCAAATTTGGTAAAAAAAAAAAAAAAAAAAAAAAAAAAATATATATATATATATATATATATATATATATATATATATATATATATATATATATATATATATATATATACTTACAATCACGTAATCAATTTTTCCCAAGTAGATAATCTTCAAAGAAAAAAACAACAACAAATAAACAAACAAATTTCAGATACAAGACCGACTTAGCCACATCCTCGGGTCTGAACCATAGGCCCGAAGTCACGACTTTTATTAGTTTGGAAGATGGTTAAGTCTTTATTATAACCATGCAAACAGTTTGCCTGCTAAATTCCAATGAATAAAGAGAAAACTTTCAAAAATATAATGTTTTTTCAATATATGATCAACTAAGCCCAACTCTATGACCTGAACTTTGGATTTAGGGCCAAAAATTAGGGGAAAGAATTTTTCCAACGAAAAAGAAACACTATCCATTTTAAAAATTTATTGCCAATCACTTACACTGAACATGTTAGCAAAAAGGCACAAATCACCAAAAAACATCGAATTATAATTATAACCATTAATCATGATATTTTTTTCATATAGCGGAATAGCATGTATAGTTACCATGCATGGTAACAGTTTATCTTAAAAGCTCTATTTTAAATAGCCGATGATAATGCAACATAACAAAAAGCTTATTAATAAGTTCCATTTTCACATATATAACACTAAAATGATGTTCAAAGTTTATTTCTAATGACAAGTGTACATAATGTGCATTTCGAACGAAATATCCATTCAATTACACTATATATCCATTATATACATGTATTAGATTATGGATTAACATAAAAGTTGTATGACTATAACAAATACAATGCAAGTATTTAAATTTTCCTGATTTAATCACAAAGCATAGGACTTCACACAAGTCACAAATGCTCAAATAACACAAAAACAAAAAGACGTGTACAAGTTAACCATGTTTCATTTATTATTTGATTAGATACCAAAAAAAAAAAAAAGAAAAAAAAAAAAATCCACTTCGATGAGCTATGCGTTTTAGTGAAGACATAGCGTATTCATAAAACCTTTTCAAGACATACAGAACCAAATAAAGTGTTCATGTCCAATTTATAAAACAATGGCTAAAATTCAGAAGAGTTTTAAGTAGATAGCCTACTGTAATATTACATGACTAGATGCAAGGTTTAACATAGACCGTTCTGCCTTTGTGCTATTTTTACGCTAAGTAGGAAGTATGTCACCTTTTCTGCGAGTACTCGACGTTGCTTTTCTGCGAAACAATCTACAAAGGGTTGACTGTATTCACCAATGTTTGATTTTTTTCCGCGTTTTTAAATACAACGGGTAACATGCTGCCACTTTATTTTAAAACTCTCTCTCTCTCTTTCAAATTTTTAAATTCAGCCATCAGGCAAGTTTTTATAGATAATTTCTCAGTTCAGTCCGGTCTGTGCGGGGCTTTGGTCATGGAAATAATTCACAAAGAAACAATTGCGGCAACAAATTTATAGATAGGAAATTTAATGTTTCATAAAAGAGTGAATACGTTTCTTTTTAATGTTGCAGTACCTATAAAAATCATGCAGGAATTTTACAACCATATAGCGCTAGTCTTAATTACAACAGCTCTCTGTGCGGTGGTAATGAGGTCTCAAGCACAACAGCGCTGTGTGCGTAGGTATGGGGAAGTCTCAAGCACAACAGCTCTCTGTGCGGTGGTAATGAGGTCTCAAGCACAACAGCTCTGTGCGTAGGTATGGGGAAGTCTCAAGCACAACAGCTCTCTGTGCGGTGGTAATGAGGTCTCAAGCACAACAGCTCTGTGTGCGTAGGTATGGGGAAGTCTCAAGCACAACAGCTCTGTGTTGGTGGTAATGAGAATTAAGCCTAAAGCACAGCAGCTCTGTGTGCGGATCAGGGTAGAATATGTTTAAAAATATATCCTTTGAAAATTATTAGAGAGGAGCTACAAATTCATGGAAATCCAACTTCCTCTTCCGCGTGGTATAAAGCAGGGGGCAAAAGATAAAAACAAATTACGGCAGCCTGTATTGCAGAGAAAAGGTAGGATTTTTATGCATAGGAAAGCAGTGTCAATTCACGGAAAAGGGGAACAACTTAATACATGTATCTGTACTTCCTTATTCGTTTATTAGCTGGTATGGCTCAATAAATTAATAAGGAATGTATACGAAAAAATAATTAAAATAGCTAGCATAAAGATTGAATTCCAAGAAATATATTTGTGTTCAGCAATGATCTGAACTACGATGGAATTGATCAAAGGACAAGGGGGTGGGTGGGGGTAAAAATAAATATTAATACATCTACACAAAATTTAAAATACATATACCAGAGCAAACGTAAAATAAATAATGCATTATTACACTAAAGGAATGCAACATAATTCAGAAAAATAGATACATGTATTTTGTCCCATAGTTTAATAATTCACAAGCATTTCCATAAAATCAAACGGTGTATGGCTACATTTTTCTCTAAACTTTATTTCAAAAGTACTAAAAATATTAGAATCTGATATATAACTGCAAATTTTTGCAGTAAAATAAATAATTTCACATTTTCCAGGTAGACTACTTATGGTGAAATGTTAAAATGCACATTAAAGGTACTGTTTAAAATTCCAAGAAATAAAAAAACATACAAATAAAGTTGAACATCATTATCTCGAAAAAACAGAATATGTCAAAGTGATTTGGAGGTCCAAACTACTTTTTCTGTATGTTTTTTTAACCTCGTTATCTCGAATCCTCGGACGTCTCAAAGGTTAATTTCAGTCCCAACAAGTTGGAGATATCTTGAAGTTTAATCTCAGTCCCGACGAGTTCGAGATAGCGAGGTTTCATATTTTCTTAGTATTTCATTTGAATGGTCCCTGACAATATCCAAGGATCAAGAGATCATTACACTGAAATATAAATAAATATAATTTACGTTTTCATCAAAAATAGAGACTTGAATATTATAGACAAATTACTGTTGAAGATTTAAAAATACAAAGAATCACATGTATAAAAGAGAGCTCAGGTCATACAATCATACATGTACTATGTTTGTTTGGCAGTGTAATATTGATATGTGTTAGTACTCAGTTACAGTTTGAATGGAAAGTTAAGAAAAAAATGTTTGTCCCCCTAATATACCCTGTAAAAGACGAAGATCAAAAATTTTAGCCGTTTCTAAGTTTGTTTAAAATAGCTCATCTTAAATTCTCATGCACCCCTGATTAATGTAAAGAAAAAAATAATTTGAAAAAATATATTTTGGACTTGGTTACAATTCTTTTTGTATAGCAGACTCTTGGTGATCAAATCAGTGAACCATTAAATCATAGAGAAAATCCATTCCTTATTATCAGAATGCCGTGTCTGTACATTCTGTCAAGTTTGAAAATTCTACGTTTTGAATTAAACCTCATGTACTTACCATTAATTATGGATATTAAGTCACTCAGTACATATAAAATATGAAATGACAGAATTCAGATTTTTTTTAAATTCAAAATTCATTTAAGTGGAATCTACATGTATTTCACATATATAGCAATCACTCTTTTGGGATGCATTTAAATAATCATAATATTAATCTTAATTATGATTATTAAATAATAATAACGATAAAAATTCTTTTCGAATAATTTAAATGATTAATAATTATAAGATATACACCTGAAATATTTTGTTCAACAAAAGTCATCATATGACAAAGTTTGAGAAGAAAAAATACTAAAAGAAAAATTAAAATCCAACTAAGAAATAGTTAAGAAACTAAGACAAATATTTCACATAAATTAAAGACTGACCTATAACTACTTTACAATACCTATCTTAGCAGGACAAAAAATATGAAGTTTTATTGAAAAAGTGTCATACAAACATACCAATGGTATTCCCAGTATCAGCTATTTACCGTGTAGTCCTGGTGTGTTGGTGTGTATGTGCATACTTCACAATGTCCCTATGAAGAACAGCAGTTGGGGGGGGGGGATTAAATAGCATATTAATCAGGTTTTAAAGACTGTTTCACAAAATATTATGCTGAACTGATTTTGTCTTGGTTTTGTACATTCCATCCAGTTGCATGTTTTTTGTTTTTTTTTTAATTTTAAATTTAAACCCTCTTTTGTTGACCTTGACTTGTAGAAAACATGCATTCTTGATGATCCTCCTTGCTTAGCTTCTCCCTCTTGTAACATTTTTCCAAGAAAATGCCTAGGAGATACATGTACATATATTAATTCCAAACTAAAACCAACAAACACTACTTTCACACATATCCCAGAACCCTCAGCTTGTTTCATCAAACAATAAATGCAATTATCCATCACAGATCCATAAGTCAAAAATGGCTCCACAGCACCGAGGACATTTCTATCCTAATATTCTCTAATCTACATAACAGTTGGCTAATATATGGCTTCATTATTCATCAAACTCGTTAGCCAGGAAGTGGGCAACAAAGGCAGCCCGCTTTATCTCCTCCTCCTTTTGTTTGGCTTTCTGGGCCGGGGAGGATATAGATCTTGCAAGGGTGTTGGGCGGGGGGCGTAGGAAGATTTCTCCAAATATAGAGGCTACAAAATACAAAAACACACAGGTTATAAATTTATCAAATTTAATACAAAGATATGTTACTATCAAGCTCTACAAGAAAGTCACATTACTAGTTATAAAATTTTAAAATGACTTTTAAAACAAGTATTATAATACATGTATTAAAATGATTAAGTTCTCAATTTGAAATAGTTTACACACTGTATTTGCTATAAACCTGTCACAAGAACTTTGTATTGCATAATTTTTATGAGTTTGTCTCCACTCAAAATTAAAGATCTTATGAATAATGACAGGAAATAAAACTTATACCATATTGTACAGAGAGAGTGGGAAAAATGTTGCAAGCAAATAAATATAATGCTACAAGTTGAGCTTTTTCAAAAAGCTTACCGTCTTTAGCAACAACCTTAAACAGTAAACTGACCTAAACCTATCAGGCCGTATAATTCTTGAACATTTCTTGGCTCTGTATTTCTTCATTAGTTTTTTTCAGACATAAGCTCTACCAAGTGAAACGTTAACAGATGCTCGGGTGTCTCCGTAAACTTCAACTCTGCTGCCTAGATCATTCGGCAAACCTCGGCTGATTCCGTCACCTCTGTGATATGTAGATGAGGTACGAATCGGTCGAGGTGTTGCCGAGTGCTGCCGAGATTAGGAAGACAGTGCAGAAGAAAGGGAAAAAGTATACATACAAGTTGTAAAGCTTGCATGCAATAAAAATCAATTCTGTTAACAATGAAAATATAGAAACGTTTTTTTGGTAATTGCTATAAAAAAAACGATCATGTTAAATCGAATTAACTAGTCCCAATTCCACTGTTCGTTTTGTCATATTTTTTTTACGATTGAAAATCATGAAAAATTGTTAAGTCCCACGAAAATTAGATCATCAGAAAATTATCTCCCTTGCCTTGAACAACATTTCAGCCAATGAAATAATTCAAAATTTTCTCATCATGCAATTTCTACCAATCACAAAAGAGAAGAAGTGCATAGTCCGACGACAGTAAAATACTTCAACTCTGTATACCGTCTTCCAAGGAAGACGGTAATAATCACACACAAATAAAGTCATGTGCAACATAAAAAAATTATTGAGTTCAAATCTAAAGTTTTCTTTTTCATTTATCATGCATCACCTTCACACTCACAAGTATACCCCCCCCCCCCCAAATACATACATACATATATATATATATATATATATATATATATATATATATATATATATATATATATATATATATATATTTGCATGTAATTTGCAATATGAATTCTCAAGAAGTTTCATAATTTTTTCTTTAACATGACTCTATATACAATAAACTCTTTCTGTGTGTATATTAATTTCTGTTTATTTGTAAGAATCAAATTTTATAGATTTTGAATAACAAATGTCCAAGGGACAATACTTGTTCATCAAAACAGAATTTCTACTGAATGTTACTAAGCTCTTTAAGCAGATACATGTAAATGCACAATGCAGGATAAAATAGAACAAGGGGTATGACTCATTATAGCTTCACTTACACAGTATGTTAATGTCTAGGTTGTTTTGTTGGGAATGGTTGAGGAGTTCCCTCAAGAATGCACATAAATAACGGAACAGGTTCTTGTGATGTTCTGGGATCTGGGAAATCACCTACAGAAGAAAAAAACAGACTGATACAAGCAGGTCAACATACCGAGAAAACTGCCTCTCTATATATACTTAAGTTTATAAAAAGAGTCAATATAAACATTTTGAAAAAAAAATTAAGTAAAATAAAAAAATATATTAAAGTTGTCAACATACCTGTTTACACACCATGTAGTTAGCGGAACATTCTAAACATCTATAGTAAACCCTGCTGGGAATGACTGGATCTGGGAGACATTCTAAAAATAGTAACAAGGCCTCGGCCACAGAATGAATACTGCCAGCTTATGGAAGATTAAGGAACTCTAAAATTTATATATATTTATAATCACTTACTTTTCAAAACATGTTATCAAAGACTAGGGGACCTGATGATTGTTATCTGTGAGTAAGACAAAGTCCCATAAAAATAGAGTGTTCAATAATACTGTAAATCACCTATTATTTGAACTTTATTTTCCCATAGATGCTTTGCTCAAGAAAATTTTTATGTTTAGTACTAACAATTATATACATGTGCAACAATTTCCAGGATTGGTGAAATTTTTATCTTGCTTACATGTATAAATACCAAATAATTTTCTCAAGATAATAAGGTGTTGCAAAAATTTGGTGATCTACAGTATACATTTGAAAGGGCAGTAATTCAGTCAAACCTCTATCTCGAATTCAATGGGACTGAGAAAAAACTTAAAGAATAAGTGTTTCGGAATTCCAAATCACTTCTGCATATCCATGATATTCAAGATATCAGTGTTTGAGATACCGAAGTTCAACTGTATTTACAAACACCTCAATAAAATTCTTACAAATCAAGTATAAATTATCCAAACTGTAGCTTTATATTTCAACATATCAAAGCGTACCATTTCCTGAAAACTATTTTTTTAAACATGAGGAATGAATAAGAGGCAAATTTGATGTGTTATGCCATGCTTGTTGTAGTTCTAAAAATTTTTTCTCTCAAATACATTCAAACCTTGTTATCTCAAACTTCATGGGACCAAGAAAATACTTCGAGATATCTGGGGTAAAATACTTAAGAAATAAGTGCTTGGGATTTCAAAATCAGTTCGACATATCCATGGTATTCAAAATACCAAAGTTCAACTGTATCACATATTCATCACTTTTTCATTCATTCATTCATTTTGATTTTCATTTGAAGGATACGGATCTTATCAGGTACACCTGTGTCTAGGCAATCTCTGATGGCCTGCAGCTCTTTAGTTAATCCTGCCTGTTGGAACAACTCACTCTGCAAGTAACAGATGAAAAGAAATTGAAAAAAGTACAAATGTTAGTATGTAAAAATAAGTTCTAATCAAACAGTAGTGTGAATGGTTTACACATTTCATGTGATTTTATTTCCTTTGAGACATGATTTTGTACAATTTTTCTGTGTATCTTTGGTACAATTGTAACGTAAGTGTTCAGTTAATCTCTTATCATTAGTGATTCAGCGATAGTCACCGACGATCAAAAAATTGTCATTGGAAGGTTGGCGATGCCGACAATCGATAGCGTAGCAGCAAAATCGATCGTCGCTTTATATATATATATATATATATATATATATATATATATATATATATATATATATATATATATATATATATATAAATTTATATGTAACTACTTTAAACATTATGCTAAATCTTAATATATATCTTTTTTTCATGTAGTGTTTCCTTTTTTCTTTTGTACAAAGAAGACACACTGCAGCTGATTAATTTTTAAATGTATCTTCCATGTGCACACATATAATGAATTCCTGTGTGTTCGCCTGTACTAAACGATGCATTTAACTACACTGACAGTGCCTGGGAAGGTCAAGCAACAGGTGGGGCCAATGGCCCCACTGTTCATAAAATGATGGGGCCATTTTGAAATTTAAGGGGCCGAGGGGAAATATATTGGGGCCATTCTAAAATAAATCATAGTATGATGCTATAGGATAATGCATATATATCTCTAACAACAAAATTTAGGAAAATTAAAAAGAAAAATGCGATAGAAATTGACAAGTCATATGACATTGACTAGTACAAATGATTTTTCCGTTTCTAAGAACTTCAGTCAATTGTCATCTAGATTCTAACCAGGGACCTATATACTAACAGGTCCCTGATTCTAACCAACTACTATTTAGAAAAAATATATTTAAACCAAAAGCACCTTTTTGAACGATGCCGATTTAGAGATCACGGGACAGGCAAAAATACATTGTAAGTGGACTTCGTTGAAAAGGTTTTTCACTGTAAGGTATATAAATTTTCCATGTGCGTGAATTTCGTAAAGCTGTGGTCAACCATCGAAAACGACTAGACAATTACGAATCGAACAACATGAAAAAAAAAATTGTTTCTTTGCCAGTCAATGTCAAAATGCCGAATGATGGTTCCAATTTTATTTTATAATACATCACAGATTCCATCTAACTTCGATGAAGAATACAGATAGCGCGGACTGCGATGAACTTACAATGTAAAAAAACATTTTGCGGGGCGCGCCGCATGGCGCTGCGCACCGTTATTTCATTGCGCCATTTTTCGACAGTATGCGCGTATGGCGCGGCCCCTTCCCAGGCCCTGCACTGAGTCAGTGAATGATTCATAAAAATCTAAATAAAATTCCCTTGTGTTAATGCAGGACATAATTCCTTTAAGCAACAAAAGAATTCATGATAAAACTATTAAAAGCACCACTCTTAAAAAAATTGTCTTTTAACCTGAATTTCCTCTGCTCTCACACTTGAAATGATATTTTCAATTTTCCACTCATATTTTGTCTATTACTTTTTACAGTTTAAACAGTTATAGGTCAGTCAGAAGTCATACACGAATCTACTGCTTTTTTTTTGATTATATAAAATGAATTCACAAGAAGTATTAATTAGTATTTTATTGTGCATACCAATATGCTGTGTGTACAGTTTCATAATTACATACTATTAAAATTCCATTTTATTGAATTGAAATTTAAGCAAGTGTTAATAGTTATAGTAAACTATCAGCAGATTCATTAAAACTTAAATATAGGCCAACAGGTATACTTATCAATTATTTAGACACTTGTGACTATAAGCACAATACAAGGCCTTTAATTATGTAAATATAAAGAAACACAAGAAATGTCCGATTATTTTCGATTATGAATCGAAATGGTGTTTCTGATTCGATTCGATAGTGTTTTTCTTCCGATTCTGAAACACTACTTATCATTGGTCTCCTACGAGGGAAACTGGAAGGGACTGTCTATGGGTTTCCTCTTCGTCTGTCCCTCTGTCTGTCAGTCTGTCCCACTGGGTTTTACACACTTTTTTTCTGCATGCTTGCAAATATTGAGCTGATTTCTTGATATGAAAGTCTGCCATGTTGAGTTTCAACTGCTTCAACAATTTCTTTAATGAATTTACAGCATTTAAAGTTTTTTAGAGAACAAGTATTTATTTGCCAGTAAGGGACTAGTATCGCTGATGCAATACTCCCAGAATGCTTTTTCAAGGTAAAACTTTCTTTTTCCATCATAAGCATTAATTTTGCAAAATTTAAATAAATGTAAATAAAGGTCTGGCACATGTACTTTACTGTAAATACAAAATGTAGTACAACAATGCAGAGCTCCATGTTACAGCTCATTATCATTCTTACACCATTACCCGTACTTCTTACATAAATCTATTGATTATTCAAAAATCTTCTATTATTTTTTATGACCTTGATCTTCATATTTTATACTTACTATGTACCTAAGTCGAAATCAAATGTATAAACTCATTATTTTCATTCGCTGTCCATGTCTGTAAGTGTTTACTGCTAACCATGCAATGACTTTTGCCACCCTCCCCCTCCCTCTTTCCAAGTAAAAATTCCACCGAAACAGTATTTTCACAAAAAAATTGTCTCCTTTAATTTCAAGTAATAAATCTTAAGATATTATATCATAGTCTACCTTGTCTCTCCCATAATGCCATATATGGTCAACAAGCCTCCATACTTCCTTAGGTACAGCATACAGTCTGCCTCCCTGTGTTAAATCTCTAGACATCAGACTGCCTGGCTGCTCCTGAAATATATTGAATTGCAAATTGAAATTCTTTGTTATAATTGATGAATTTGCAATTTGATTAATCTTAGACTCCATTTAATCACACTTGCTCAGATTCTAAGTAAATGGAATCCAGTTTTGAGTGTCCCATCAAAATGTTGAGTTGTAAGGGTCTCTCTAACTGAAAACATTAATGTACTCACTATCTCCATATTCAGCTTTTTGTAAGTTAAGAGTTTTTCTGATTGGTCAGTTTACTGTATAACACTAGTGCACTCACTATAAGAGTTTCTCTGATTGGTTTGTTTATTGTTTAATTAGTGCACTCATTATCTCTATCAGCTGATCTGTAAGAGCCTCTCTGATTGGTCTGTTTATCAATTAGTGTACTCACTATCTCTATCAACCGATCTGTAAGAGCCTCTCTGATTGGTCTGTTTATTGTTTAATTAGTGTACTCACTATCTCTATCAGCTAATCTGTAAGAGCCTCTCTGATTGGTCTGTTTATTGTTTATTTAGTGTACTCACTATCTCTATCAGCTGAGCTGTAAGAGCCTCTCTGATTGGTCTGTTTATTGTTTATTAGTGTACTCACTATCTCTATCAGCTGAGCTGTAAGAGTCTTATAATATTAGAATACTCACTATTTATATCAACTGAGCTGTGAGAGTCTCTCTGATTGGTGTGTTCATTGTATAATATTAGAGTACTTACTATCTCTATCAGCTGAGCTGTAGGAGTCTCTCTTATTGGTCCATGCATCTGAACGAGGGCCTCTAAGGAACAACCAAAGCTGGATGGGATGAAGTTTCCATTCACAGTTACCTACACATATGGTTAGGGAAGATAGACTCTGGTTTTAGAATCTTATTTGAAACTCTTTATTAGGTCTAGTGTCATGGTTATCTAGTAAGTCTTATAGAAAGGAGCTGTCATACTTACATATATAGGAATCATTCAAGAACAATATTCAAGGTAGATTTATATCATATGAGACCTATTCCAAAGTATCAGAATGTTCGGATGCCAATACTGATATTCAAATACAAGTGGAAAATATAGACTTCTTTTCTGACAGCCCCTCAAGTTAAACAGTAAACTAAATACATGTATATGCCTCACTATATAACTAGTTATAGTTTGAATTTGTTACTAATATAGCAAATGATAACATCACAACCCCTCCCCCTATTTAGTATATGTAGGTAATTATTTAAGGGAAATCATAAAAGGATTTTTTTTTAAATCACATTTGACAAAACATGTTTTATATATTACACAGTGGACACACAACAGGATTTAACTAAGCCAGTCAATTTTTCCACACACAATATACACAAAGGATACAAAGAAATCCTTTCCACCATTAAGATGTAGGACCAGGATATCATCTAACACGTGATTGGATGCATCTAATGCCGCTACACAAGTCTTTTCTACCAGCACGTCTAAATGGATTTCACAGCTTGATCCTACAACAAAACATTAAAGTTTGAATCTTTCTAGCTACATTTTGTACATGTATCTATAATCTTTTTCATTACTTAGAAATCATAACACTTTGAAAATGAAACTATGTAACCTTAGCCTCTACATGTAAGAATACTCAAATCATTAATTTTATAGCAGCTGCTAAATCTTATACATTGCATCATATTATCATTTTTCTATATTGATGTACAGCAAAAAAGACCCCACAGATATTTTTTTAAAGTAGATTTTTATTTCCGATCCCTAAATAATTTTTGTATTAATTTCAATTGGGCTTATCTCATATCTAAAAGGCAATTTGTAAAGTGAAATTTTTTTGTTGAGAATACAGTGGGATCTCCTTATTACGGTGACGGATTTATAAGATAGAGCGCTTTTTAGACGGTGGCTATTTATAGCCACAGGCTATTGCTGCTGGTCTGGGCTATGAATAAACAACAGTGTAAAAACACGGGGACCCTAGCAGCGATTTTTGCAGAGACAAAATAATGAAAGTGGAGTCGTTTCGATGTTCGAAAATAAAATGCACATGGTTCTCAAGTTATTTCAATGACATTTTGTTGATGGGCGCAAAGTTTAATTCCTGATATTTCCCGTTTTAATATTTCTCGCCTCATGAATATTCATTAAACTACACCGACTTAATGTTAATTCGAACAAAAACTGATTCGTATATAAGGAGTCAATTCGTATGCAAACCACAAAAGTCAATTCATACATAAAGTTTGTTGAGTATGAAACAAATGCAAAAAGTTAGTTCGTATACACGTCCTTTTTTACGTTGTGTAAATGTAAAATTTCAATAAAATTTATTAAAAGTAAAAAAAAAAAATCTGGGGGAAAAATATTTATGGATAATGGTTTCAAATTACACCTTACCATCTTAGGAAATAAAATAATTATTGTTAAACCAACACACTCTCGGCGGTTTCTTCGCTCTTGGATGTGTAACAAACACTTATTATACAAGATGTTCCCAATTTGGTATTCCCTAATTACGAAATACTCCATGCTTGGAATGCCTCAATCCCCAAATTTCTCCATTTCCGAAAATTCAGTTAACATGATTCGAGGACTGCGTATTCCTTGTTGCAGAACTGCATGTTTTATTTGAGACGTTTTGTGAAATTTTTATTCAATAATACTTATACAGTTTATTGAAATTTTGCGGTGTCTTTTGATGTATGGAATTTCTAGTATCTGTTGATGATACTATTAAAAAGATATATTTTCGGAATGGAAAAAAATCACGTCCTCTTAAAGTTTACATACATGTAAAAGAGAGTTGTTGAAGGCAGATACAATGCCATTTTGCAAAGTTAATTTCGGTTCTATCTAAAAACAAAAGTCATTGCCTAATTATCTCGGACACAAAAACTACTGAAAGGATGCTAATTTATCAAAGCTATAATTATAAGACTGTGACGAACAAAAGTTACCCACTCATATATTTCATTTGTATTTGAAAATTCTATCGTGACTCGAATAAAATTTACCCTTTAAAAAGTGTAAGAAAAAAAACTACACAAATGCATGTACATGAAATATTAGGATTTTCTTGCGAATTCAGTTGATTTAATTTAGGTCAGTCTTCTCCTACATGTGTTTTCAAAACTTCGTATTACGCAATGACTAGCGGGGTCAGTGCATATAAAGATACTAAGAGAAATAGAGGGTGAAAGATATTTTGTTATTCTGTTCTTTTTTCTTTTCTTTTCGAACAGTATATATATATATATATATATATACATATATATATATATATATATATATATATATATATATATATATATATATCAAACAAAAAGGTAAAACTACTGTACAATTCTTGAAGTCTTTCAACCTTATAGAAATACATGTAAGTAAATTACTGGAAATTTGGCAAAAATGGGGATCCAAAGATAAAGTCTATTTCATTATCTTTCAGCATATGATTTGTGTCGCACAATCTACAGTACATCGCCAAAAGTGATTCATCATTTCCCTTTTTACCATATATTTTAAGAAAAGTTAGTTTTTTTTTGTTTTTTTTTTTAAATATTGTGAGTTCAATTTAACTCCAGATTAGCAAAATTTGATAATTAACCACTGAGTATAAGAATTTAAATTATAAAATCACAATTTCTGTTTAACAACTTCAATTAATACATGTCCTCATCATACTGACGCAAATATAAAATAACTCATTAAATACATGTATTGTAAAAATTGCAACAAACGTTCATAATTTCCATATCATTTTACAGATTCTCATATTAATTTATTTAATTTAATTCATTCATGCCAGTGGCCGGTAATTAGAGCGTTTGCTCTAGATGTCAAGGAGTAAGGAGTCGATCCTTAGGTTGCGGGTTCGAATCCCACTGCGGGACGTGGAGACCGTTCCTTCAGATGAGACCGTTAAACTGGGGTCCTGTGGCGCAGTTAGTGCTGGCCAGAAAAAAGATCCCTCACTGCACAATGGCCCTGAGTGTTGAGTATAGATATAAAATTTGCAGCTCACCAATGGCAATGGTGGCGTCTCATTATGAGTGAAAAATTCCCGAGAGGGACGTTTTAATTAAAACAAACAACAATCAAACAAAATCATTCATGCCACCGTCTATAAGTACTCACAGTACTTTGATTACGTTGTAAATTCAAAGCACAAAACCATTTCTTTACAAATCTATACAAGAAAGGACCGTTTATTACGTTATCCAAAAATGCCGGGACTCGGTATTACGATGTAAAAATTTTGACCAAAAAAAAATTCCATCCGTGTTTATTCAGTATTGATCGATAATTGACACTTTAGGAGACGCTAAATAAACATTGGAACACCTGTTGTCTGACAAGGTGTGTTCACTACCAAACCTGTTAGGTGATTAGTGACGCTTGACTGATCACACTTTGACAGGTCAGGAAGAGAAGCCGTTGTTTCCAAGCCATTGATAAACTTTGAAAGTGTGCATATCTATAGCTTCTAGTTTATTTAATTATGTAAATTTACTTTATTTTTTAAAGGTTGGTTACCAAATAAAACTTATTTATAAAAGAAAACGTTGCATTTAATTGTGTTGATGCGTGTTTAATCCACTGTGTAACTACGTTCGCCATTACACGTGTTAATGGACAGCTTGGGTATCAAACATTATTTTTTTGGGGGAAAAAAACCCTCAGTCAAGTTTCAACAGCTTGGATAATGGCTTGGGCCAATTTAGAAGTGTTAACTGTTTTTTCAGTGAAGTTTTCATGAACGCATTGTCTACGTACACATGAAAGTGAAAGTAAAAGAAAATGGAGGGATCGCGGGAATGAATCCACATAGCCTATGTTTACTACAAAATATGATTGCTGCATTAGAAATAAAGCAAAAGGAGTTCAACAGCATGAAGAAATATGCATTTACAAGATAAGTTGTGAATAAATTAAAGTGTCAAAGTGTTTTAACTAAGATATTTAAGGTAGAACGGAAGAATAAAATACAATTCAATACACAGATAACATAGCCTTTCAAAACGATGTTTTAGTGAATTTTATTGGGAACTTTTATTACGTTGCCCTCGGTATTACGATATTTTACCGTGACAAAATGAACATCGTAATAACAAGACCGCACTGTATTGAAGATTTTCATGAATTCAGGGTTAACTTAAACTTATCTTTTAAGCAGTAAAAAAGGTTTAAACTGGCAATCAATGCTTCCAATCAATTTTGTTGGATTAAACAGCATCAACATTGGAGAATACTTTAGAAATATAAAGATATATTTAGGGACCAACTTGTAGATAATTTGACAAAATATCCAACATATGGATCATTACTTTTACAATTGTACTGTATGTACCTTTTTGGTTATTTTTAGTTTTCCCTTGTGACAGGTGTACATGTAACATATAATAATGATGTATATTTTTGTTTTTACTTGCATTGGCATTTGAAATAAATGCTCTTTTTCAATTCAAAGTATGTTGCTATTATCTTTTGGCAAAAAACAGAGCAGAGTAGATTCTGGTAGAAAAATGAAGAGAGGGTATTTGAAGTTAAAATAGACGATGGTATAATATGCAATACATGTAATTATAATTACCTGGGGTTACCACAGATTTGTATTACCTGGGGTTATCACAGATTTGTATGGTGAAATTTTGAGCCATGGTTGACAATAACTCTTCTCTTCTAGTTTGTTTATAAATTCAAACTCCACAGGAACCTGTTCAATGAAAATTACACATAAATTAATACAGTCATATTACAAATTTTAAAGCAACTCAAAGAAATACATGATTGTACATTGTACACTGTACATGTAGATTTACAGTGGTGTGAATCTATTTCTTGACATAAAGCATTGTGAAAGAGCTTCAGTCTTGAGATAAAAGAATTTTAAAGTTCTGTTGAATTAAACAGAATAAAGAGAATTGCTATCTTTAAAAATTCACAACATATTTTCAGTTTGCTTTACCCTTCTTTTTTTCTTTCATCTTGATTTCTGACTTAAAGACAAAATTAATACAAATCTCTGATGCCCCAAAATTCCACATTTTTTTTTTTTTGTTATTTGTTTTAATCTTGAAATTTCTGTAAACATTTTTACAAAAAACAAATCTTTGACTTTGAGGTTCTGAATTTTTTAGTTCATACCATAAAAAACTCCTTGAAGTACAAGTTTTAGAACCTTGTTCACAAAAATCAACCTTAAATTTCTATTTATAGTTATAGTAGCAATCTGTCCCATACCTGGCCTGTGCACCATTTATAGAAAATTTCCCCCTTACCTGGCCTGTGTTCTGTTTATAATGAATTTGTCCTTTACCTGGCAAATTTTCAATTTAATAGTGACCTTATCTTGCCTGAGTTCTATTTATAGTTCATTTGTCACTTACCTGACCTGTGTTACAGACAGTCAGAATTTCTGATCTCATCTCTATAAACATCACATCTTTAAACAGGAACTGTAAAAAATATGAATCAAAACTGATACTTTTTATGTTCCTTAAACATCATCCCATATATAGAGCTTAAATAACAGCATTAATTAATGATTTCTGTACATTTCCTTTTTTAGAATTAGAATAGTATTCTTTTGACTTTTTTTATTAATCTTGCTCAATTACATGTACATGTATCCTGCAATTCTCCTACCATTTTTGATTTGACTTGCACATACTGCATAAATAATACTTACACATACTGAGTATATCATTAAAAAAATCTACCTTCTTATAGAATATATTCTGTAAGTTATATAAATTATAGAAGATCTATTTCTTGTCTACATTTACTAATAATTAAAATGCACTGTTTTAAGTGTGTTGTAGATGTAATGCTCCGTCTAGTCTGAAATTAAGATACGCTTCAGTAATTTTGGATGTGATGTTGTGGACATAAACTCTGTATTGTCTATCTTGACTTAAGCATCTATTAATGACTTCAATCTTTGTACATCTTTTTTTCTTCAACTTGACTTGTAACTAATTTGAAGTTGAGAAATAAATTACTCAAGTTTTGTTCAACTTGACAGAGGGCTAGCTTGACCTTACCCCTGTTTTGTCTAATTTGACTTGAAATGTACAGTTTTACTTTGTGTAACTTGTTTTGAGACAAACCTGAATACGAGTTTACACTTACCTCTGTTTTGTCTAACTTGACTTGAGGTAGGTAGTCATTTTCTAGTCGGTCCAGCTTTTTCATTACGTCTTCATACACCTTATTGGATTTTTCTTTATCAATCACTTTTACCTACATAAAGAATTAATTTAGATTTAATTCATACAATGTAAATAACCTTTGTAATCAGTCTCAAACTGATGAAGAAGATAATATAAATGATAAAATAAATTTAAGATGATGCTAACAGTCTATCTAAAAACCTCAAAGGTATTCAGTAGGTGTTGCTAAATACAGTCTGTCTACAGCTGGGTGTTAAATACAACTTTATGAAAATGGAATATTAAAATCACAAAGGCAAAATTAATTCATTAACAAGTAATATATATCTACTGGAAAAACAGCTTTATTGCTAAAAATAACTACATTGTATTTGTAAAGTACATGCAATGACATTATAAAGAGCTGTTTCCTCATCCATAACTAAAAGTTTTCTTTTATCTTTAACGTGTTGATATATAAAACTTAACACAAACTATGCAGCCATTTCTTACATGAAGCAGGTCATAATAGCTGAAATACCTTATCAACAAGCAATATATCTGCCATCTCTATTACAATTCTCCCTAGATTTACATGATATTTCCTTCATTTTACTCAGAACAACCCAATCCATACAGAGTCACATTATTTCTATATCAAGATTAGCCTGATTGCAATAAGGAAATATAATCTGAATTCTGACTTCATACACAAGTTCCTTTAGTCCTGTACATGAAGTACTTTCTGGAAGTGTATTTCTGTGATCAGAAATAGTGTATATATCTATCAATGAGGACATTCCTGTCCAATAGAGGAATCAAGTAATAAGTAGAGTTAAGTGTGGGAATTGTCATTGATAATGAAGTGGTTACATTGGATCTACATCTACAGACCCACATCACAAGTGGGTCCTGAGTATGTGGACAGTGTTGGAATGCAGAGCAACGTTTCAGTCTTATAAATGGCTGTTTTCCTCAAAGTGTGGTGTATTTTGATAAAAACAAGGACACTGGCAATAGACCATAATTAATGTCTCATATGAAATTTGCAAACACTGATTTATTTTTTTCATAATACATGTATTAAAATGATAAGGCAAGAGTATTTTTATATAATTGAAATTTAAAATGTTTTTGAAAACAACCTTGGTAACATAATTGTTCACATGAAGTCCAGGTAGGGTTTTATTCAAAGAGCAATGCAAACTTACTGTAAAATCACGTATTTTCATGGGGTCAAATTTTCATGGATTGAGGAAAAAATATGGGTATGTGGGTATTTGATTTTATGAATAAAGATTTGTTCAGTAGTTATATATTGTAATTTACTAAATTCACAAATGACCATGTGAGCTAATGAAAAGTCAAACATAAAAGAGACCAAAAAATTTGACTCTTAAAAAAATATAACACCATTCTCTGGGATAGCAAACTAAACGTGAAGTTTAATAGTATAACAAATTTAATTTGTTAAAATGTACAATCATTTTCTGTCTTAATGCTGCACTATATCAGACATTCTTCATAAATGTTTCTGTCTATCATATAGCATTCAAAATAGAAATGGAGAAAATGAAATAAACAGAGAGGAAATATTAATTTTATTTTAAAAATTGCACAAAAATTGAAAAAAAATTTAAACTATCTTATAATTAAAAAGAAAAAAAACTATCTCCTATAACATGTATAAGTCTTAGATTTTTTTTGTAAAATAAATGATTTGCAACTCACCTATTTTTTTTTTTCAAACAAGCTATATACCATGCAGCAGTAAACAAGGCTACTAGCAGTTACTATGCCAATATATCAGGAAGAAATTTCTTTAAGGAATGTTCAATCCATGCTATTTTTATATTTTAATTTTAGAGGAATCATAAACGCCTTTGTGACCAAACTAGACACATCACAATGAGGAAATAGCCTGCAGTGATTGGCACGCCAGGAATGAGTTCTATATTACTCCAGCACTGATAATCAGGAAGTGCAAACGTGTGTTTGACAGAAAGTCATTGTTGACCACTTTTTGTTCATGTAAAAATAACTATATTTTATCAAACTTTATAAATGTCTACATTGAACATGTAAATGACAACATACATAACTTAATGAATAATTATTCTAAAAATGTGGATAATTCCTATTGGGATATTTCTTTTTAGATGTTTTACCTTTTTCGATAAGATAACCTTGACTAAAGATAGACTTGACCTTGACCCTTACTGCAACTAAATATCCAAAAACAGGATTAAATTATGCATATTTTAGCATATAGAATGCAAACAAGAAAACATTTAACACTTTCATTTAGTGACAAAAAAATCGTCAATTACACTTTGGTCATTTCAAAATAATAAAAATTAAAAAAAAAGACACCTAAGTATATTGTATTCAAGTACATTTTTGACTTGTGTTTGTTCACTTTTTATAAAGGAACAACACCTCTTTCTACAACACAGGTGTGTAAAGTAGATAACATAAAAGTGGAGAATGAATCACAAATGACCTTGACATTAACCATGACTTCCTCCATCTTGAACACTGAGGAGAAAGCAATGAATACAGAAGGTCAAGGACAGATGGACTTGAAATGACCATATGAAAGAGTCACCTCTATTTGGAACAGCATGAACATAGGTTTTTGTTGATAAATACAGAAATGTCAAGGCCAATTGAGACTGGAAATGACCTTGACCTGATGAATGACTCACCTCTATCTGGAACAGTGAGGACACAGGTTTGTGGTCGCTGATAAGTAGGTCAGGATGGGAGGTATAGTGAATTTGTTCTATCCCCTCCCCTTTATACAGAATCCTGTCACACCAGGCTGGAATTCTATTCTTTTCACTGAAAAAAAAATCACTTTCAAATCTCAAGTTATCTTAAATTAAATGCTTTCATCTGAAATTGAATTCAGTCATTTTTTTCCCCTTGCATGTTCTTACATGTGAATGAAACTCAGCTAAAACAATCAAGTTCTGAAAAATTTAAACATGTGTACCTTAAATAGCAAATGAAATATCACAGAATAATCCAGATACTCAGTAATGCTCAAAAAATTTTTGTCACTTAGTCAGACTTGAAAAGACTGTGATTAAAAGATTGATAACACGTCCATAAAAGTAACAAGGACTGAGGAAGGAAATGTCTGTGTGCATTAAACAAATACACGGCCACATACTTCTGATCATTATCAACATCATAGTGACACTGTACAGGTAAAATTATCAAAAAGGAAATTGGTGGTGGATTGCTTTGTGTGTAAAACAGTACTGTAAATATCAATGTGGATAGAAAAGGGTTTGTGGATATTATATACTGTAGATTCCTTATTTTTCGCGAGTACTTATTTTCGCGAAATGGCTCTTTAACGTCAAATGGCGAGAACAATAATTCGCAAGTGGACGGTTGATCAAGAGATTTTACATTGATTTCAGCACCATAAAAAATAAAAGCGAGTAATTTTATTTCGCGAGTGGTGCTTCTCGCGTAATTACGCGATAATTAATTCCTCGCGTATATTTCGGAATCTACAGTATACTAAGCAGTATTCAAGATTCTCAGAAAGTATTTTTTACAAGGTGACTTCTTCAAGAATATACATGTTGCTATATATACATGTACATTTATTATATGACTTTAATAAATATGTAAAATTTAAATTTGACAAGTAATTCATGAAATATAGGCATTGGAAAAAAGTCAAACAATGTACATGTGTTAAAAAATAATTGTATTTAAATTATTTCATGACAAGTGGTTGTATAAATAATATTTGACAGGATGTCTTTCTAAGACATCCAACTTCAATTGTAGGAAACTATTGTCATTGAATATACATGGGGACAATGGAAACGAGGAGGGGATGGGGCATGGGGGGACTTCCAGATTTCAAGTAAAGGTAGGATTAACATGAGTAAACTGTTTCAAAATTGAATGTTTGGTGAATTACCTAGAGACCCACTCATTAATTTCTGTGTTGTATTTATATGTTGGCATTAGACTGTATATTTACTAAAGACCCACTCATTAATTCCAGTGTTGTATTTAAACATTGGCATTAAGATTGTATATTTACCGAGAGTCCCACTCATTAGTTCCTGTGTTGTATATATATGTGGGTGTTAGATTGTATATTTACCTAGAGTCCCACTCATTGGTTCCTGTGTTGTATATATATGTGGGTGTTAGATTGTATATTTACCTAGAGTCCCACTCATTAGTTCCTGTGTTGTATATATATGTGGGTGTTAGATTGTATATTTACCTAGAGTCCCACTCATTGGTTCCTGTGTTGTATTTATATGTGGGTGTTAGATTGTATATTTACCTAGAGTCCCACTCATTGGTTCCTGTGTTGTATTTATATGTGGGCATTAGATTGTATATTTACCTAGAGTCCAACTCATTGGTTCCTGTGGTGTACTTATATGTGGGTGTTAGATTGTATATTTGCCTAGAGTCCCACTCATTGGTTCCTGTGTTGTATTTATATGTGGGCATTAGATTGTATATTTACCAAGAGTCCCACTCATTGGTTCCTGTGTTGTATTTATATGTGGGCATTAGACTGTATATTTACCTAGAGTCCCATCATTGGTTCCTGTGTTGTATATATATGTGGGTGTTAGATTGTATATTTACCTAGAGTCCCACTCAATAGTTCCTGTGTTGTATATATATATATATGTGTGTTTGATTGTATATTTACCTAGACTCCCACTCATTAGTTCCTGTGTTGTATATACATGTATATGTGGGTGTTAGATTGTATATTTACCGAGAGTCCCACTCATTGGTTCCTGTGTTGTATATACATGTATATGTGGGTGTTAGATTGTATATTTACCTAGAGTCCCACTCATTGGTTTCTGTGTTGTATTTATATGTGAGCATTAGATTGTATATTTACCTAGAGTCCCACTCATTGGTTCCTGTGTTGTATTTATATGTGGGTGTTAGATTGTATATTTACCTAGAGTCCCACTCATTGGTTCCTGTGTTGTATTTATATGTGGGCTTGAAGTTTATCTGGCCTTCCCTGTAGCCCTTAAACACATCAGATCTGTATAATTGTTGATGAAGCTGAAAAAAAATGATCAAAATTTATTACACTGTAGTGATATCAATATTTTACATGTACATAAAATAAAAACAAACAACATTGAAAACATGCTTTCTAAATCTCAAGCAGCCTTTTGATAATCTTTGCAAGGTACACAGTGTTTTCATTTAGAATCCCAATAAAACTATAATTGGTTACTGGTGTGATTCAGATGTGTTAAAAGTTAACAAAATATTTAGAGAAGGAAAAAGTATCCTAATGCACAAACAAGAGTAGGAACAAATTTTAAAACTAAAACCATAATTATGTACCGGTACATTCTGAGCACTGAAAACTTTTTGTTACATACGAGAAATATAACAGGTTTTCTGATTTCTTTTAGAGGTAAATATTTCTTGCCATAAACAATTCACTTCATTGTTAATTTATGCAGAATTATTCTTCAGTTGCAAAAAATTAATAATCGCAAAAAGTTGTCAAAAATAATAGTTTGTTTAAGATACATGTTAAGATTTTTAGAAGCCATGTAAAACTTGCCTGATCATAGCTGAGAAGATCTGGGTATTTCCCCTTGTCAATCATGGTCTTCACCTTCTCAATGTCCAGCCCATTTATTCTGTAGTTCAGATCACCAATCCAAAATATTTGACTGAAATATTAAATTTTAAACAACTGAAATTGCACTTGCCTTCAGAACCCTGCAGTAGTTTAATGGTTTTGAACCTGTAATGACCCCCTAATTATAGGCCAGAAGTTGAGAAATTATCATTTTGTTATCTTAAATTCTTGCCAAAACTTTTGGACAATTGTCAAAAACGTAAATCATATTGTTTTTAGGTTACATATATTTAGAACTAATTGAATCTTTTACCTCACTATGTACTGTACAATACAAAAGAAAGATGTACAGATCAAGTCTCTATTTACACATAAATGAGAAATTTACAACTAAACTCTAATAAACATAACAATTTCTAGATATAGTTCAGAAGGGATTTAAAGCCATTTTGTTAATCAATGGAATATTAATTATGATAATTATTTTCTGTTGACTTACTCGTGTTCTGATATTGATAGTGGAGGCAGGAACTGTTTAAACCTCATCTTGCCTTCCACATCTCTATAATCCTAAAAGTAAACATGTCCAAATATATAGTCAAGACTAGATGTCTCAAAGATGACAGGGCTGTTATAATGCAAGATATCCAGCTGTATTAACAGCATAATATATATTCTGAATTCAAATAAACCATAAAGAAAGGCATATTTTGAAGTATGAAAGGGGGGGGGGGGGTTGTTTTTTTTAAAGATTTCTTTTAATGAGCATAAATTACCCTCAACAGGTAAATTTTCAATCTTAAAGTAAAGCATGGTTACGGAGTACTGAATGACAAAATCTTTAGAACTCTGAAGTTTTTCTGAAATGAACAAACATGTACCTGGTTTCTTCGTTCATACTCGTCTTGGTGAGCTGCTAAGTGGGTGTTAACAAAACACAGGGAGGTATTGTGGAGGGTCATCCTTACCCCCACCCCTCCTTTGTTACCCTACAAAACATGCAAAACAAGATTGTCAATATAGAATTTTAACATAACTAATTGAATGATGAATTATTCATATTTGAAAAGAAAATCAAGTTACAATGAAAAGCAACATGTAATATACTCTGTATCAAGGTAATTGATATGTCAGTGTAAATGGTACAGGCATTAAAATTTCATCTGATCAAGAATGTAAAAAGTATATTAATTTAATACTTATGTAACCACTAATATTTTTCTCTGAAGTTAATATGAATTGGGCAAGTTGTCTCCCTTGAATAACCTCAAACATTTGTATGCTTTAAATCATTTTCAATAAAATATTCAGTAATTATTAAATATTTTTAATTTTATTTTTAATTATGTGATCTGTGTTGGAGAATTAAAATTATAGCCAAAAGCCAAGACTAAAGAAGAGGCGAGGCACTAACATATTTTACAAAGAAACTCTGACAGAAACCAGAAAATATATATAGTGTTAAGTGTGTTAATACTAGCACAATTTTAGCAGTATTTGGGCCCCAAACTTTCGTGTGGAATCAATTTTGTGGAAATAATAATAAAATATATAAAATTTATATTGAATAAGGCTAATGAAATTTCTCTTGAAAAAGATTACTCATAGAGAAAAACACTGCATTTTTTCACAGAAAAACACAAAGTTTTCCCCCTTGCAAACATTTTCATATCCTTAGTACAACAAATAATACAATGTCAGAATAAATGCTCAAAGTGATCAATGACCCTATAACCTCACCATAATTCCCATGATGCCTGTGGGCACGGAGTCTGCGTCTATGAGGTGAGGGGGAACATCTGGGGCGAGGGAATCTTTGACGTATACCAATAACATAATTCCCACCATACGAATCAGCTTCACCTGTTAAATTATCAAATATCAGAAATTAGTGATCAAAATATTAACTTATAAATAGCACTGCAATTCTGTGGTCCATAATTTACTTTAGGGGGGTTATAATGAGACTGAGAGAAGTCGAGTGTAAAAATTTAGCTGCAGTTTCCATCAATTACTCTGCTTATATGCTGAAGTTTATTCATATCCTTTGAGTATAAATACATGTAATTAATCCAATATAATATTTGACACTCAAAAGTCCAATCTAGAACATGTAAAGGAAGATAACTCTTTTCAATCACATAGAAATCAAAATCTGGAAATTGGTGAATCTGTATACATGTATATGGATGACTGACCCTTCTGTATTTGTGTATGTATGACTGACCTTTTCTATATTTAGATGACCGATCTTTCTGTATTTGTGTATGGATGACTGACTTTAAAATATTTGTGTATGGATGACTGGACTTTTCTCTGTAAAGATGACCGACTTTTCTATATTTTTGTGTGGATTACTGACTTTTCTGCATGAATGATTCACCTTTCTGTATGTGTGACTGACTTTTCTTTCTTTATGGATGACTAACCTTCCTGTATGTTGATATTTGTGTATGGATGACTGGTTTTTCTGTATGAATGATTCACCTTTCTGTATGTGTGACTGACTTTTCTTTCTGTATGGATGACTGACCTTTCTGTATGAATGACCGACCTTTCTGTATGGATGACCGACTTTTCTGTATGGATGACTGACCTTTCTGTATGGATCACTGACCTTTCTATATCGGACTTTTCCAGGCAGACTCTTCCTGACAGCGTTGTTCCACTGTTCTTCCTTCACAGAATCACTGAACACATAGGCCTGGTTACTAAGATCTAGCTCCTGAAATCTGTCAATTACAAAACAAACTGGCATTGTTACTATCTAAATACACTGAGTAGGTGCTATGTTACATGTACGTGTGAATTCTAATCCAGAGTTATACTTTTAACATTCCATCATTGACAACAAACTACTATGCAAACAAGTCAGTGTGAGAATTGCTCAATGGCGAATGGGAGATTTATACTGAAACAAATTAGAAGCATAACAGCAAGAATAAAAGAAATTTATCCCATGTTTACCCCTTTATCCCGTGGATATGGCTCATTGGATAAATTTTTCATATTCCACAGTTAAGTGCAGTTGTGACGTCACAATGGTTTTTGAGTTAGAGTGATGAAGTAAAATAAAGTGGAGTCCTATATAAAACAGTGTAAAACATTGGATGTGAAGTATTTAACATGGGATAAAAAGAATCTCCCATGATTTGTAGTTGGATATGACTTTTATCCAACTTGTGTGTTTTTATCCCCTCGCCAAGGCTCGGGGATAAAAACACACAACTCGTTGGATTAAAATCATATCCAACTACAAATCATGGGAGATCCTATATTTATACTATGCTACATGTATATTTTAAGAAATGAATTTATTTTTGAGAATTCATGAGGACATGAACTACAACGCTTCACACTGGCATATTCCATGATAAATATGCTGGCGTGAAGCGTCGTAGTTCATGTACCTCATGAATTCTCAAGAATTAAATTCATTCCTTATATTTACATTATTTTTTTGATGATTTGCCGATATTTTTGTCATTCAATGATCATCTTTGAAAAAAAGGTTGCACTAGCTATTTTTTGACTTCAGTTAGGTCATAATGGATATATTCTTACTCATCCCACGGTAGTTCATGAGAACATGAACTTTTTCTAATTTGCAAAGTATCATAAGGAAAAATATTTGGAAAGGTAAATATTTATCACTTAACTTGCACTATATTTCAAAGGAAGCAAAATTTCCTTCCAAAAACACAATGCCCAAACAGAAACATACTCTATTTCATCACAGAAATTAATGTAAGTCCACTTCTTGAACTTTAATCTTGGTGGCATAAAAAATACATGGAAGCAAAACCATGTCACTTACCCTATGACATATATGTATATATCTGGTGGAGTATCAAGTCTAACTAATGCTTCAGTGACAACTTACCCTAACATATATATCTGGAGGAGTGTCCAGTCTGTTTACTTACCCTACGACATATATATCTGGTGGAGTGTCCAGTCTGTTTACTTAATACCCTATATGAAATATATATAGGATCTCCCATGATTTGTAGTTGGATATGATTTTTATCCAACGAGTTGTGTGTTTTTTTATCCTTGAGCCTTGGCGAGGGGATAAAAACACACAACGAGTTGGATAAAAGTCATATCCAACTACAAATCATGGGAGATTCTTTTTATCCCATGTTTAATACTTCACAACCAATGTTTTACACTGTTTTATATAGGACTCCACTTTATTTTACTTTATCCTGCTAACGCAAACACCATTGTGACGTCACAACTGTGGATTATGAAAAATTTATCCAATGAGTCATATCCACGGGATAAAGGGGTAAACATGGGATAAACATGTATATCTGGTGGAGTGTCTAGTTTACTTACCCTATGACATATATATCTGGTGGAGTGTCCGGTCTGTACTTACCCTATGACATATATATCTGGTGGAGTATCCAGTCTGTTTAACCAATGCTTCAGCGTTACTGGAGGACTCTGGCCATTCACATTCCAAGTTCCACAAAACACACTGAAATCGTTTAGAAATATTCCTATGAAAAACCAGTATTTCACTTTTGCTTTATACTGTATGGCTAATAAAGTGACTGTGGTACCATTTTAGTTCTGAAGTGCTTTATTTGTAGTACTTTCATTAATGGAGAAATGATACCATTTGGTATATTTATGGTGCCTATCATAACCATGTTCACTATAATCATTTTAATATCAGACCTAAAAACATGAAGTGTGTATGTACGTATTTACTTTAGCAATCATGAATTAGCAATACTCACTTCTGCATTGTGTATTGTTTTCAAGAATGATTCAATGGTATTCATGAATTTAGCGCATTGTTGTCCATGACAAAGCCACTAAATTTTGAAGCTCGCTTTTTTAAGTACACATACAGAACCTTGGGGTGCAAAATTTGACAGGAATTGCCCTTTCTACTTGACATTTTTTAAGGGAATAATAGTCATTGTAACTCCAATGAAAGTAATCTCTTTTTTCAGATGGTCCATGAACCTTAAAGTGACAGTCCTTACGTAAAGTATTTCTTATAGGTGAACTCCTCCTCCCTCATTCTCATGTAATGCCTGACCACATGTTCCCGAGCTGTGGTAGGTTTAAGGTTGTTGACCAGTTCGACCCCTGACCCCGGGATCCCCAGCTGATTGGTGATCATTTTCAGGGAATCAGGAAATGCCCCGTTGTCTTCCTCACGGTAGTATCTATTGAACAAATCCAGTTATTAGCAATATTCTTATAAAATACTATTTGAGATCTACTGTAAACTTGGGTATTTATCATGATTAAGTATTTTTGAGAGCAACCATAAATAGCTATTGAACAAAAAACTTCAAGAAAAAATACATAAATACTTTTTAAAATTCAGTAGGAAACAATTTGAACAATGCAAATGCATTCAAAACTGGGAATTAATTTAATTTGGAATAATTCTTAATCACATATGAAGTAATTTTGAAAATAAAAGTAAAGTTATTCTGAATATAAAGCTATTTTGAATATATGAAAAAAAAAATTTGGCAATGTATTTTTATGTTAGTTCATTTTTTGATAATACTTTTTTGAAGATCCTTTGTACGTGTCATAGTATACAATGAATAACTCTGTTATGAGAGATAAGTACAGTTCAGAGACACTTACTCTTCTAACAGATCTAGAGAGTCTCTACTCTCAGCCTTACGTAGACCAGGTGTCGAGTCTGTCATATTGTCCTCAACCATCGGGCTCGGCTTCTGTCTCACTATAGAATAAAAGAATTCAAAATGAATCAAAGAAAATAAAGAAAAGAAAATACTCAGTCTCTACAATTCTTATTAACAGACATCCTTTAAATGAAAAGTTGATCACCTTTCCATAAAAAAGACAGCCCCCCCCCCTAAAAAAGTTAAAAATTATTTAATGTAAATTGAATTTATTATACTATTTACTATTTTGCTCTCTTTAATATGTTTTCAGGAAGTTCCCTATTGAAAACTGCTTTTGTACACACTATATACATGTAATGATTCTCTTTTTTTACAGAGGATAAAACGTCTTCTAGTTTACACCAGTATTTCAGAAATGGACAATTTTCAATGACCCAGCTGACAACCAATATGACACAACAATTACCAATGTACATAGGTAATACCTATGAAGTTTCCATATCAATTTCTGATTCACTAAATTCTACAATAAATGAGTGAAAAGATTCAGAAAATGAGAGAAACACACCAACACAGATCCCATTTTTCATTTTCCAACCTGTGTCAGAATGTAATATAATTTTTTTGTCCTTCATGTATACATGTAAATCATCTTTCTCATTGACACATTTCTCTCCTTGAAATTCTAAAACGATTGATTTTATGATCAGAATTAATGAAGCATGACGTAAGAAGAATAACATTGATCACTATATACACAGCTGTTACAGTCATGCAACAGTGACGGTCACGTGAGCGTTTAACCTGGTGACATCTGTTGCAATTACATGCATAAGAGGGAACTTATAAAATGACAATAATAAAAGTGAACAATTGTGTTTGTAAAATCATTGATGCTTAAAGACATTCTCTCATAAAATTTTATCAATGCATGAAAATATGACTCTCTGTTTTAAGGAAAAAACATTAAGAATAAAAGAGCAAATCAATACACTGTAGATCAAATATTAAACAGGATTTCTTTTTGTAATTTATATTTCCTGTATGTTTACTTAAATCTAATATGTTGTGATAATTTAATGAGATTTTTATTTAGTTAGTATGCTTTTTAGAGTAAAATTTTTCATTGGCCTATTAATTTGAAAACAAATTAATATTTTTTTTGCTAAAAGCAAATTTAATAAGAATTTTGATTTGTATAAACTTTTGTTTTTGTTACTGAATAAACATGAACTTTTTTTCTACCCATAATCTGTTCAAAAATTGTCAACATTATAAGAAAAAAAAAAAACAGTTGGCTGATATGAGCACAGGGCCATTCTTCATGTTCATAATTACAATGAATAAGAAGACAACAAAATTGTAGGAAGACTAAATGGTTTGCATTAAAATCCACATTAATGACAAGATTTCTTAAGATTGAATTAGAATTTTTCAGGAGATGATTATTCATGCAAAAATGCTATGGACAAAGTGCAGATCACATGGACATCAGAACAGAAGAGGAATTTTGTGTACAAGCGAAGTAACCAAGTTTAAAGAAAAGATGTATATGATAAACCAACTATCCTTTGTGCTAATACTTTCTTCAAGTTTTTCACAAAAGAAATATGCAGAATATTTTCTGCTTGTGGACCAAGTGGTTTAATTATTCTGTCATAAGTAGACAATAATTTTAAGTTACAGAAAAAATACTCAGTACATTTTTCATTTTTTCATTTCAAAACAACTTCTGGAATTTCAATTATTGTAAATCCTTGTAGAACCTGAGAAAGTCGCACAAAAAAAAAGTTGGTTCGACTTCTGTGAAAATAATTTTACACACTCTCAACATGGTCTGTTGCCACAACGTTCTCGCCATCCGAAATATTCATGTATTTCAGTGGGTCAAAAACATCCTCCTGAAATGGATTTTGTGACCTCTCTGGTTGAAACATGTCAATCCCAAAAGGATTGTCCAAATCGTGTACTTTCGAGACGTACAGGCATTCGGACTGGGAGTGGCGGTACCTGTCTGTCCAAGCAAAGGAGGAGGGAAGGCCCTGGGGGGCACCTTGTGGGAGTTCTGCAAGGAGAATACATGGGTGGATCTAGGATAATAATAACGTAAAATATGCACCTAGATTTAATATATTTTGTCAACATCACAAGGAGATTGGGAAGAAGTTCTTATAAGCATTCTTTCTCTAATGGATATTAAGGTTATAGAATAAGCAAAGCATTCATATACACAGTCATGTATAAATATATATATCTGGAAGACAGGGTTAGAAACTCCCTAAAATTACAACTCGCAAATAATTGCGAGTACCAAGAAAATGAACTCGCAATTTTGTAAGACTACTCGCAATTTTCATATAAAGTTAAATTTATATAAATTAAATACATGTAAATTAAGGAAAAAGTAACTATTGTACAATACACAAAATACAACTACAGCTTGACAGTGTGACTTTTATTTAAATTACTGATTTAAATCAAAAGCATTGTGTTCTGTCATATTATATAATTTTGCTACAGTTTCAAAGCAAAAAAATCAACTCGCAAGTTTTTGCGAGTTAACTTATTTTTAACTCGCAATTTTGGAATTCTAACTCGCGTTTTGCGAGTTGTATATAGTGAATTTCGAACCCTGGAAGAGATAGGAATTTTAGTGGGAGTTTTTAGTGGAAGCAGAAAAAAATTTTCTTTTGTAAAATTCTGTATTCCACAACACTTGCTGAATGTTCAATACAAAAATAAATAAATGTATCTAAATCCACAGCTTATAAAACTACTGTCTCCAAGGTTACATAATTTTGATACTTATATAAAATTTGTAAAAAAATATCTTCACAGGTAAAAATTGGCCTTTGCTTCTAATTACTATAATTTATATGTGTAGACTGCTTAACTAGTGTCTTAATTAAACTCCTTCAACTGGCCGTCTATTGTTTCCTTAGTCCCCATGAAATCCCAGTTTTCAGATATCAGTTGATAAAAAAAATTTTTTTTTCCCTTTTACATGATATATAAAGCAGGATACAATATATTTACTTCCAAGTTTTATACAGATACCACTTGAAATCCCAGGCATATACAATCTGAGGTTGCTACAGAAAGAAGCATTACCCTCACTCATAGCTTCCTACGGATAACAATCAGATCTAACATTATGAGCTTTCACATGATTTTAACTGATTAAATTTTACAACTTTGAGACTTCCCTACTGATATCAGATGACTGAGTTTTCTGTAGATTGTGGCTGTTAATTACAATGTTGCTATATATATCTTTTAATATCAGATGACACCGATACATTCCTGAGCTTTCTGTAGATTGTGCTTGATAAGTACAATGTTGAGATATCTACTGATATCTATGACATTTGCTACTCTGAGCTTTCTGTAGATTGTGTTTGATATTTACAATGTTGAGATATCTACTGATATCTATGACATTTGCTACTCTGAGCTTTCTGTAGATTGTGTTTGATATTTACAATGTTGACATATCTACTGATATCATGTGACATTTACTACTCTGAGCTCTCTGTAGATAGATAATTATTGATTTGGATGCCATACATGTAGCATCTTTTAATAATACTCTGATAAAATTTTACAACTTTGGAGATTTCTCTACTGATATCAAGGATATCAGCTGAAACTTACGACTCTGGGCTTTCTGTAGATAGGTAATTAATGATTTGGCTGCCACAGCATCTTTCAGTAATACCCTGACGTTCTTGCCTCCCACAAAAAGATCAACCACCTGCTCAGCTGAAATCAGAAAAATAACATTTTGATTGAAACATTTTAATATTTTAACAAGGTAAATTTTTTAAAGGAATTTTATTCAAAGTAGAGAAAGGAAGACCTTTAACCAAGTGAAACAAAGTTTTCTGTAACAAAAAATAAAGACTTAGATAGATCTATAACAATTAAATATATGATATTTATAAAAGAATTATACACTTTAAAGATACATAACTATAAATAATAGATTGATTACATACATAATAAAGAATACACATGAAATGAGTAACATACTGTTTTTCAGAGGATCAAAGTCATCAAGAGAGGATTGTCTGTTGACATTGTCTGTAAAACAGCCAAAAAAAAAAAGATTACATTGTCTATAAAACAGAGAGAGAGAGAGAGAGAGAGATGGGGAGAGAGACATAAATATGGACATTTTTTCAATGGTAGATGCATGCAATCACAGCTCCAGTTATAATCTTTTAGTGCAAAGTGTATTTTAATTTTACTCCATGGTTTTCAATTCAATGCAGATTTTAATTTGCATCTGAGCAAAAAGCATAACATATTTTGCTGTTTAAATGTAAAACGAAAATCAAACACTGAGCTTACCTAAATTCACATTTAATATTAGATATGTTGAACTTGTACTAGTGGTATTAAATTTGTTGCACACATACCGGTAACTTTCAGAGTATAACTCATATTTACAATTGCTAATGCATAATTGTATGCCCAATTTCAAATTTTAATGTGTATTTTATAAATGCATATTTCTTTAAATATACACATTATCTGGACTGGCTTTAAGTCTCGATAAATAAAACCAATACAATAATATTTATAAATACAAATTTAAGTTTACACAACAACAAAGTATGTGAATCCCCTTTTTTTCTCTCTGGATAAGATTTTAAAACAAGGAAGAAATTTTCTCTCATCTCTTTGTCCAGACAAACAAGTAAATGTGGTAGACATACTCATAAAGAGCTAAAAACATAATTGGGTAAACATGGTATAGAGATCACATATTCCCCCAACTTCATCAGATTGTTATTAATAATAGTATTAGTACATACAATAAATATGTACTTGATCATGAGTCACATGCTCCTTATAACATGTTATTATCTCACATGATAATTCACAATTATATATATTATATTTAAGGACATATGCAACATAGTTTTGAAATTTATTTTCATACTCCTAGAATAATCAAACAGTTGCAATAATCAAGGGTCCTTTGTGCAATTTAAAGATGAATGGTAATGCTATGTACGTTTTCTAAGTCAAATTTTGGAGAAATTCCTGCTGAAACATTTTTTAACTTAATTTTTCTTTGAAAAATACAAGGGCATTTATTATTTGATATCTGTTCAAAAGTTCTGGAAATGAATGCTGATTTTTTTGGTTTAAGAACATGTGATTGCATTTTGATTTTTAATTAAGAATATCTCGGAAAATTATCAGTGGGTAAAGTACAATGTAAAAAACATGTACATGTATGTTGCATAAGTCCTTAATTATTAATCAATATTCCACTCATCTTTAATGTTCACTGATTGAAATTTAAAGATCATGGAGATCAAAATATTAGTTCACCACTGTTCACATGAATAAATAATTTTTGATTTAACATTAAGAAATAATGAGACCATTGATATAAATGACATTCTTGGTTTACCTTTTTCTGAAAAGATCAAGAAAGAAATGCATGGTAATAACGTCTTTGTGAGTTCATCAACCAAAGAAGAGAGATAATGAGCCCACTAATGCATCCTCAATCAATAATGCAGATTCTTAGATCATCTATGTTTATATAATATGGTACAACAACTTTACTAACACAGAGCTGCATTGATTGACTTAAAGCTTAGCTAACAATAACAGTGCTGCCTTGAGATATGAAGACTTCCTAACTTGGATGAAAACAATACCAGTTTAAGAACAACTTCTGTAATTTTTCTGAAGTTGGGAGAGGTCATTTAATGCTGATGATTCTAATACTTTGCTGTTGGTATTATTTTCAAATTAGTATATTTTCTCAAAAGATGTTTAAGCTGTTCGTCAAAAATTTAAAAATGCAGTTTGGCACTGAGCCTCCATGGATACAAGTTCAGTCACTAGCTTACGGTTATTTAGGAATGGACTTGCTCCAAAAACCTTAACCTTTCATTCATTTTGAAAATTAATGTCAGATCCAGCATCTGAAGTAAGTATGATAGTGTGCATCCCTAGATCTATGCTTAGATTTATGCATCAAGTTAAGTCACCATGGGGCTTAAAGTTACTGGGAATGGACTTACTCCATATACTTTAACAGGGCACTCAACTGGAAAAGCAGGTTAGATCCAGCATCTGAGGCATCCCAAGATCTACGCATCATCCATGCAAGTTTGGATACCAAAGAATTTACAGTTACTTTGGAGTGTACCTGTTCCAAAAACTTTAAACTGGTCACTTTAATATCCAGATAATCAATGAGGTCAGATCCAGCATCTGAAGCAAATCTTGTGATTATTCCTTCCCATGATACATTATCCATGCAAGTTTTGTCTAGGTACAGCTTATAGTTAGTTGGGAATGGACTTGCTCCTTAAACTTTAACAGGAACACCAACGCTGATACCAAGTCAGGGGTGTAGCATAAACTCCTCTTGACTTAGCTGATGTAAACTAAAAATGCTAGAAATATTTTCTATGCTCTGCTCTAGACAGAGAGGGACTGTTCAAGACCAAGTGATCATTGAAGAAAATCAAGATATTGTGTATCTGTCAGCCTGTTTGTGCTTTGTACTATTTCTGTGAAATTCTTACTTTGTGACATGAAGAGATGTCTGTATGCATATGTGTCTCATTTTGCTCTGAGCTTTTTACTGAAAGGAACATTACCAGTGTGTCTAGCTGTCTGTCTGTGTCTTGTCTTGAGTTTCTTTGTTGACCCTGAGAGGAACATTACCAGTATGTCTAGTTGTCTGTCTGTCTGTGTCTTGCTCTCAGATTCTTCGTTGATGTTGAGAGGAACATTATCAATGTGTCTAGCTGTCTGTCTGCACAGTATTGTCTTGCTCTGAACTTAATTTGTTGATCTGTGAGGAACGTTATCAGTGTATCTAGCTGTCTGTGTCTCATCTTGCTCTGGTTTTACTCTGAGAGGAACATTACCAGTGAGTCTGTTTATCTGCAGCTCACATTCACTGTTCTAAATGATAAGAAGCTCTTTGTGTGTGTGTGTTTGTCTGATGTAAAGAAATATTGATGTCTGTATCAGTCTGATATGAACCTCATTGTGTTTTTTAGATATAGAGGCCCATTGTCTGTGTTTGTCTTTCATTGCTTATTTTTTCTGTCTGCCTTGTGCTCTTTGTATTCTCACTTTCCCTCACTGGGAAAGTCATATTGTCTGTCTGTTTGTGTGTTGTGCTATTATTTATATTCTCGCCTTCCCTGACCGGGAAAGTCCTATCGTCTGTCTGTTTTCATCTTGCTTACTTTCCCTGGCTGGGAAAGTTATATTGCCTGTCTGTTTGTGTGTTGTGCTGTTTGAGATTCTTACTTTTCCTGACTGGGAAAGTAATACAATCTGTCTGTATGTGTGTTGTGCAGTGCTTTGACTGGTGTCTTACTTTGTCGGAAATGGAAATCCTCGTTTACTTTTATCACATCCTCCACAGATAAATCATTCTCACTAGTGCAGGGGATTCCCCGGGAAGAGAACAGGAATAACCTAAAAATGATACCAAAAAATATTCAAGTTTTGTCATCTTTGGTTATTTTTTATTTTCTAAAAGTTTAGCTATATGCAAGATCTGCAGGAACTCTTCTACTGAAAAAAAAATTTATCATGAAATAAATTTTAGAAACAACACAGGACTATAGAGATTTACTTCAGTTCAAATGGTCAAAGACAAAGGTCAATATTAATTACGGATTTACTGATCATATTACTAGCACTAACATAGAAAATTAACACAGTATATACATTTATATAAAAAAATATACATATTCCAATTACTTTCTTTTGCAATCACATTATTCCTTTAGTTATTGTAATAAATAAATGATGCTTTACAATTATTTTGTTTACTTATCACTGCTTTTGTAAAGTCATAGTTTTCTTTTAAAAGTTTCCTTGATTTATTGAATATCATGTACAACAATACCACAGTATCATGATTCTTCAAAGATCTGACTTAATTTATATGTATAAATTTATTTCCTGTAGGAGTGACTGGAGTATATGCACCTAGTCATAATTCTACTTCAAATATTTTCTTTGAAATCTAAATATTGTTTCTACTTTTTTTTTTGAATAATTAAATCTACATCTCATACTCACGCAGTATCTGCCTGTTTCTGTACGACAGCGATGTACCTCTCTGCCTGGATATTGTCTTCTATGATCCGGCCCAGAATACAGTACAGTAATTAAGGAAGCTCACACAATTAACTATTACTTGACCAATAGTATCCAAAGTTATATATTTAAAGTCAATGACATGTACAACTATCGCTAATTATTCAATCCTATAATTTTTGAAGCTGTTGTTAGAGCTCTATAGTATATATAATCAATAAAAATCTTGCATTTGTTATACAATATGTAATATCCACAAATCATAATGACAGTTATTGTTTATATAACACTGCTGCAAATGTATATAACAAAAAAAAAAAAATTGCATAATATACATTTAGTATTTAAAAAAAAAAAAATGAATTAACTTGTGAAAAATAAAAATCTTATTTAAGTATACCGATATACATTTATATGTCCTAAAAGTAAACTATATTGAATATCTTTATATAATTATTAATAATGAAAATTATTGATAACTGCTTTTATCCTAAAAGAATTTTGCAATAAGTTCTAACTTAATTAATTTTCTGATTCAATTATTTTGTCGTAAACAATATTAAATTGAGTGACTGACCATGCTGAAAGTGCTTTCATTCCTTAGTAACTATAACAATCATTGTATATAATTATAATTACTTAAAGCATCTATTTAAAGTAAATGTGTCACTGAACATGATCTAATATGTTCAGAAGTTACATAAAGTAGCATATACGTACAGTGAATAAGCTTCCTAGAGAACAATCTACTAATCAGGACATCAGGAAGTGAACGACCGACTTCCTTTTAACAACTCAATGTTTAAAATATTACACGCGTACACCACTGTTGTACCGGTAACCAAGAGATTGTCAATGATTAGAATTAGTGATGTTATTGATTGTCTTTCACCTTTAATCTATGTTTATGCAATATATGTAAAATTTGTCTATGAAAGAAACTGGGATAATTATTTATAATCAATTAGAATGATTCAGTCAGAATTTCTAAAAATAAATACTTGTGCATTTATCATGTTTATTTCATCTGTTTACAAATAATAATAAATAAATCAATAAATACAAAGTATGTGACAGGATTTTTAAAGGTTAGTGTAATTAGTAAAATATGTATCATGCTTTGAAAATAGAGTCAGTTCAAACAGCCTACTTGAGGCAAATTATGACAAACCACCAAGTGTTTTTTCAATCACTTTTCATGAATATGAGGAATAAATGGAACACTGAAAAATTAAAATGTTATCATTCTGGTTTGCAGAAATACAAGCAAAATATACTGTTACCATGATCATGGATCATAATACCAAACCATAGCTGCCAATAGACCTGAATGTCAAAGGATATGTACAGTACTTTTTCGTCTGCTCGCAATCGTCTCTTCACAAATGGCGTGACCTCCATTCCGCGTGCAACATTATCAATTTAATTCCATTCAAGCGTATCTTTGATTTATATCTATCAGGAATTCACTTTGAGTTTAGATCAAGTTTCTTACTTGTATTTCGCATTCAATTTTTGTTTTCGCAGGAAATTGAATTTGTCATAGTTGCAGTTTCTACATCTTGAACCCGATCATTGAGAGGCATTTTAATAGCAAAGGTCAAATTTTTTTTAGGTTTAGTAAATATATGCTAATACTATATATATTTCAATACTTAATTATCAACATTGGTCAAATTAATCAAATATTTTAAGAGAAATATTAATGGCTTCCATGCAGCATTGAAATCAATCCTGACTATATTTCAATCGGAATCGGAGTTGACTTTATCTAATTTCCAACGCGGCGATAAAAACTGAGAAACATGATGATGATCAGCGAGGAGGAAATCTTTTATTCTGTCTTAATTTTCCTTTGGATCGTCTATTTCTGGGAGTCTTATCTTTCCTCAAGACAGGTGTTACTGATCTGCAATTTGTTCCAATATTTTCTTTTGTGAATAATCAATATGGGCATATTTTTTCAGTTTGTGACAGCAAGATGCCTGATGGAATATTGAATTCACTATCCCGTCCATGTGTGTGTGAGATGAGACAGTGGCGGATCCAGAAGTTCCTGTGGGGGGGGGGGGGTTGAGGCCCGTAGAGCCGAAGCGGGAGGGCATGGGAGGGGTGTCCCCCTCCCATTGGTGGGGGTTCGGGGGCCTCCGACGAGAAATTTTCTTTAAAAATGCTCCAAATTGTGCATTTTCCAGCATTTTAAATTGAATTAATTAGTTTTTGTCCACTTTTTTCTAGATGTTTTTCAAGACTGACCTACCCAAATTTTCAAGAATTTGAACATAAAATTAAAATTTGGGAGTTAATTATATGCACTCATTATTTCTTTTTCTTTTTTTTTTTACACACTTGCATGTACATGTAGCAGCCTAATGCCTGATAAAAGAAGTCTTTGCAAAATTGTTGGAATAATTGCTTATTCATTGGGGGGGGGGTAATTACATGCACTCTTTAATTCTATTATTTTTTACCCCCTTTACCAGCCCAATGTTTGAAAAAAAAAGTCTTGAAAGACAATTAAAAAAGTGGCCAATTCTTGTGTTCACAGGACCTCTACTTTATACATATCTGTTTTACCTAAATTCATAATACAAAGTTGTAACCGTTAGTTGTTTTTTTTTTTAAACAACATTCAACAGTAATTTAAAAAAAAAAAATGCAGATCTTTTGCTTTTTAAAATTGCATTGAAACTTCCATCTACAAAAGGAACACTTTCAATGTGCTTTTTGGTACAGGCCACAACGTAAACAACTAGTAAACCATTATTACTCGAAGGGTCAACTTTCCCAGTAGTAAAAGCAACCTGATTATGTCATGAAAATATTGTATTAATTGATTTTTTCTAAATAATAATAATCACAGTTTATTCACGTAGTTCAAGAAACACTGATAAAGTAACATTCATTAAATTCTTGAAAGTATATTAGTTTACTTAAGCAATTATACCAAAACCGTAATAACTACGTGCAGTTTTGGTTGTTAGTATATGACCTTGTGTGATCTCTACTGTTGATTACCTGTGTATTGTACTGTGCACTAAAGCAGAAAGGGATTTCTCGTGGTGGCTGTATATTTCATCTCTTTGTGTATAACAATGGGCTTGAATAGAGTCTCATTTATGAAATATATTGTTAAAATGACACTTGTAAAAAAAAATTTTTTTGATTGGGTGGTTTTTTTTTCCCGAACCCCCCCCCCCCCCCCCCCCCCCAACCCCCCTGAATCCGCCACTGTGTGAGAGAGAGAGATTACTGTCTTCAATTATTGCCCCTTTTGGTAATGAAAAGGTTAAAAAAAGAAAATTCATGAAAATGGTTTTCTCACCTTAACTTTAATGTAAGCAGCATAAACTATTTTTCAGAATGGTGGAGTCATTTTTTGATGAAATAATTATGTTCTTGATATTGGCCCTACTTATTTCATAATTTAGATAATTACAAATTTGTTAATCATACCCATTTTATTAATTACAGCAGGTCCGTAGGAAGCAAATTCAGTTTGGGGGGGGGGGGGGGTACAGCCATACATTTTCAGTTGACAGTTGAGGGGGCACTACTTCCAAAATTTCCTGACAAACAAAAAAAAAAAAAAACAAAACAAAAACAAAAAGGTCATCAACTACCAGAAATTCCTTGACAAGCAAAATAAAAGTCATGAGATGTTTTTATTGAGGGGGCACAACCATATAGTATCTATGTTTACTAATACACTGTTACAGTACTATAGTAATTTATATACCGACAGAATAATTGGAGGGGGGGGGGTTCCTACGGCCATGTAAAATGTATCTGTAAGTGACTATCATTATTAGCATCCAAGGACACCCAGTTCTTCCTCTTTTAACATCTGTGTCTTTTAATGTTAACTCTAAGTTAAAAAAAAATTACAGTAAATTATTAGATGCCTTGTACTAACAAAAAATGAAATCCAACTTTAATATGTAATTAAGTGTACAATTTTACAATATACAGGGAGTTTTCTGGTACATAAACCTGATAGGATAAATGGGCATTTTTTGTCTTAAGAGAACTTTGAACAAACTTGAAAAATTGTAACATTTATTTATTTTATATTTGTAGAGGTATCTTGCGAAAACAGTAACAGATGTTCCAGCAGAGCTAGAAAAAGTATTGGACCAAGAAACATTCACCAAAGCTAGGCTCTACTCACTGGACAAGAGTACCTTTGGCTTCTGGTCGGGTGTTTACCACCAGCTAGAGTCCACGGTAAGAGGGGTTATCTCAGTAGTTATATTGAGATATAGTAATGACTAATGAGATGTGGTAGAGTCTATATGTAGTAAGAGGAGTGTCTGTGATCTCAGTGGTTGTATTGAGATATTGTAATGACTAATGAGATGTGGTGGAGACTATATATAGTAAGAGGAGTGTCTGTGATCTCAGTAGTTATATTGAGATACTGTAATGACTAATGAGATGTGGTAGAGTCTATATATAGTAAGAGGTGTGTCTGGGATATCAGTAGTTATATTGAGATATTGTAATGACTAATGAGATGTGGTAGAGACTATATATAGTAAGAGGAGTGTCTGTGATCTCAGTGGTTATATAGAGATACTGTAATGACTAATGAGATGTGGTAGAGACTATATATAGTAAGAGGAGTGTCTTGGATCTCAGTGGTTATATTGAGATATTGTAATGACTAATGAGATGTGGTAGAGTCTATGTATAGTAAGAAGAGTGTCTTGGATCTCAGTGGTTATATTGAAATATTGTAATGACTAATGAGATGTGGTAGGGACTATATATAGTAAGAGGAGTGTCTGTGATCTCAGTGGTTATATTGAGATATTGTAATGACTAATGAGATGTGGTAGAGACTATATATAGTAAGAGGAGTGTCTTGGATCTCAGTGGTTATATTGAGATATTGTAATGACTAATGAGATGTGGTAGAGTCTATATATAGTAAGAGGAGTGTCTTGGATCTCAGTAGTTATATTGAGACATTGTAATGACTAATGAGATGTGGTAGGGACTATATATAGTAAGTGGAGTGTCTTGGATCTCAGTGGTATATTGAGATATTGTAATGACTAATGAGATGTGGTAGAGACTATATATAGTAAGAGGAGTGTCTGTGATCTCAGGGATAATATTGAGATATTAATGATGTTGTAATGAGATATGGTGTGTCAACTCAACCACAGAATGAGATAGCATCATATCATTATTGACTTGTATAAGGCCAATGCTGTCATCTACAATGCATGCAGCTAATTGAGAAGACAGTATTCACCAAATCAGAGGGTTGACATGAATATACAGTTGAACTTCAGTACCTTGAACATTAGTATCCGAAAATACTCTGAATATGTTTGAAGTGTATTGGAAGTCTCAACTACTCTACCTTTCTCTATGTATTTTAACCTTGATATTTGAGTCATTACGTGTCTCAAAGTTTTTTTTCTCTGTCGCATCAAGTGCAAGATAACAAGGTGTGACTGTAGTTATTTGAGAGTAGCTAAAGTGCTTTTCAATGCTACAGTTAGTTAATATTCAGAAACTGCACTAAGATCGATAAGTTGAAAATATTAGGATTCAACAATATTAATAATTCTAATTATCATAGTTTTTTGCCAATATATGTAGTACAATAGTTTCCTTATAAAATTAGAATAATGCAGCTGTTAGATCACATTTCTTGGCAAAAAATGGAAATTTTACTTGGAACATTGTCTGAGGCAGTAAACTAAAACACTGCAAAGTTTCATTTGTATAAAACTAGGCAGAGAGTCCTAAGTTAGGAAACTTGTTCTCGTTCTGTTATATATTGATAAAACTTCCCACCAACAGGAAAGCTGAAACAGCTACTAGGGCTGATCAGTTGTTTAATTATAAGGATTTTTAAAAAAAAAATGACTTCATTGTAATAGCATGTTTTTCAACAACTTCTGTTATCTGGTACAATTCCAGTGCTTCATTTAAACTACAACTTTGATAGGTTTCAAATAAAATTTTCATGATTATAGTTTTTGATGAAGATTACTAAGGTACATGTAGCATTTATTTTGTTTCAATATGCATTTATCATTATGTCAATTTTTCCAGGTAATTCTGTGTATTGGTGCCCTGCCATTTGTATGGAAACTAGCTGGCAGGATAAATGGCCATTTTGGATATGGCACTGAATATGAGGTGACTATATTTTTAATAATTAAAAATGTCTATAAGTGCAGAATGTTTAAGTTGATAATGATTAATATATACATTTGCAAATGTTTTCTTTAATATAACACTATTAAAAGCAATGCGTATCTATATCCGTATAAACACAGGTTCCTCACGTCATAAACGTTCGACTTAATTTCTCAGTGACGTCATAAAGGGTCGACGCGCAATCAATGGATTAAACACGTGCCGTTGAGTTTGAAAAAATAAAACACTTCACACGTTAAAGATTATAATCAGGCAAATATAAAATATAAATAAGTCACAAATGTAAATATAAGTAATAAGGTATCATTTTAAAACATCTATCTGGCTATAAATACGGGTTGGTACGAGATCAAAGAGCTAAATCCACAAAGGGGCTAAATCGGCCTATTTTTTCAGGAAAATTAAACTAAGGGGAAGAAGAAAATTAACAATAGAAATATTATCCTTGGGTATCAAACGTTTATAGTTTATGCCAACTTTTTTATTTGATGACGTCATATTTGTACAGAAAACGTCTAAACACGTGCACTTTGATAGTTTTTATCAAAATAAAGCATTTTTTCCGTCTTTGGTTCAAATTTTTGCTGTGGCCACACCCTTCGAACAAAATAAAATTTATACCATTGAAAAGAGGATTAAAATATGAATAAATAAAGTACTTTTTTATTTTGTTCGAGGGGTGTGGCCACATCGAAATTAATACTTTTCGTTCGATTCAAATATCTTAGCACCGACTCACACAGTGAAAATAGCGGGGATTACCCTACATTAATATGAAAGAAAAGGATTATATATTGTTTTTTATTAATATTAAAAAGTTTCGAAATGAGAATGTTATATTTATTATAAGTTATTTTGTGTTGTGGTGCAAAAAAGTACGAAAAACTCTTGCTAAGCATGACTGCATATAGATGCAATAATGTCGACATTTTGTGTACTATATACGTGCCTCGGTCCTGACCCAAGACTTTTCCTTCAAGTAGCTGATATATATTTATCTCGTCATTATGCTGAAATGTTTAAAAAAAAATAATGTGTTCTCTTTTCCTCTGACAGCCTATTTATTTATGCTTTGAATTTGTTTTCCAACTCCCGGCTCCTCGTCACCATGGTCACTACGTAATCAAAGGGAGATCACCTGAGAAACATGTAGGCTACATCTTTATTTTCTCCTGAGTGGCCATGTCGGAATAGCCTAGAATATTAAACAGATTACATCGGATGCAACTACCAAGATGATTGTTTTGCCACCTTACAAAACATAAATGTCGACTCGTGAAGTCTGCATCGACAGCATACAAATGGTTAATGTTACGCAAATAGAGTCTATTATAACTACATGTACATGTATATTATAACCCATACCCAACATGCGTTTCAGAAATCGCCAGTGATATTTTAAGACAAAAGATTAATTAATATTTATTAGTGAAAACCTTTACTGATCCGAGACCTCTAACATAAATTATGTTACGAAGTACTGAACTAGAAAATTCGAGTTGACAAATCAAATAAACAATAGATTGATTTTACAGATCGCGTGTAATTTTTGTGATAGGCCTCTATAAGAAAAATGCCCTATATTGTATAAACGAATAACTTACTACACTGTACCAAAGCTGTGGCAACTCTGTATGGTTTTAAGTAATTTCAGTATCGCATGCATGCTGTGACCTAGCCAACACATGAAAAAAAATGTCAAAGGGAGGCTATACTTGCTATCTCTTTCTATTTTGAGTTACTCCGCTTAAATGTAACAGGCCCAAGGGAGAGAGGGCAACCAAGATTAGCAAGCATACATGTAGTAGTGTAATTTCAAAAAGGGGGATTAGAGCATTGATATAAAATAAGAAGCAAAAAAAAAAACCTATTAAATTTACAAAAAAAAAGGGGGGGGTTATTGGGGGGGAGAGGGGTTTCGGGATTCCCATCCTCACTCATTAAATACGCGTGGGACAGTTCGACCAATTACTGCTGCCATTTAAACAAGAAAGTAGTAAAGTGAATAAATAACAATGCCAAATATGTTAGTCCTTGTATATATAGGATGAAAAAATATCATATACATGTTTTCAATTTTTTTTTAATCTGCTTGAGAAAAATTTAATTTAAAAACGATTGATTTTTTGTGACTCGGTCGTTGCATAAATTTAGCATAGATCCCAGGCCCGTAGGTAGTAATTTCAGTTGGGGGGGGGGGGGGGGGGGCACAGCCATACATTTTCAGTTGGAGGCACTATCAACTACCAAAATTCCTTCACAAGCCAAAAAAGGGGGGATCAGACGTTTTTATTGACGGGGCACAAGCATATAGTAGCTTTGTTTTATGTAGTATTCTATATATCGGCAAAATTATTGGGGGGGGGGGGAGGGGGCATGGCCACCCCCCGGTTTCTACGGCCATGTATCCTGAATGTATTATTATTATTAACGGATATAACTGCTAATTTTGCCTGTCTATCATATTTGTTTTTTTGAAAGGATGTCTATATAGAATATAACTTCATAGATCGGGCATTTATGGAATTTGATCTGGTGACCAACCCGTATTTATATCCCGATAGATGTTTAAAAATGATACCTTATTTCTTAAATACATACATTTTGATATGCTCATTTTAAGAAGTTTTAAAACTTCTCTTATTTTGTTAATGTGAATTCTTACAATTTTTCTTTTTGTGTGAAAAAAGAACTTTGTTTAGAGAGCATGTAACTCAGAGCTTATTAAAACTATTCAACAGAAATAACAGAGGTAAATAATAATGCTCCAAACAAATTGAGACTCGTGGGAGTCTGGGAGAGAATTCAATGTATCAACATTGTACACAGCAAACACATAAATAAACCATGAAAATATTTTCAACTCTATAATATACTGTATGTGTACATAAAATAGCGGGCTTCATATTTTAGCGGCTTTGGTGCAGACAACGATGCTCTAATTCATGAATACCACTAATAAATAATTTATAAACACAATATATGGCGCGTTTGTGTGTAGCGCTAATTCATGAATACACTAACAACTTAATACCCAGTAATTGCGCTAAATTATGTACACGTACAGTATGTACATGTAAATGAACTGTGAGAGTTTCTTTTTATTTCTAGATTTTGCAGTCCATCACATTTATTCTGATATTTTTACTGTATTCCACGATTACCTCCCTTCCCTGGAGTTTGTATCACACATTTGTTCTGGAGGAGAAGCATGGATTTAATAAACAGGTATGGTATGAAGTGAATAATTTCAATACACAAAAAGACAGCATAGAAATTAATCAAATAATGATTTGAATAATTTCAAATAATCAATGTCTCACTATTTACAACCCCAACTTTTAATTCGTTGATCTGAAATTATGTAATTGTTGGATTGATATATTTCAGTGACGATTTACTTCAGCTAGATATATATTATTTATTGTTTTCTTCCAATTTATGTATTTTAAGATCTGCCATTCAGTAAGGGAGTGAATTCCTGTTCTCATTCACTGATAATTGATCATTTTTCTTTGCATCAGTTTAACAAAGAAAACTGTAAATCTGTTTTTACATAAATGTAAGATTTTTAGTAAAGCATTACACAGGGAAAAGTGGCTCACATGATATTCACATGATATTCATGGGATTTTCTTTCCATATGAAAAGTGTGCGAAAATCATGAAAAAATTCTATGTATGTTTAATGCAAATATCATGTGAATTGGTTGGCAAGATATTCACATAATATTTTTTTTTAGAAGTTTCATGTGTATTTTTCTTTGATCGATATTTATGCCATATGTTCTTCATCTAAAATTCCTGTGAATGTTATGTCAAAATCACATAAAACTTTTGCATAAATTTCATGAGTCTTGTTTTTCATCTCTTTCTCATGTGAAGAATTCACATGAAATTCATGCAAATTTGATATAAAATTTATGTGAGCCACTCTTGCCAGTGTATTTCTCAAACTTTCAATGAATTTTTCTTTAATTTCAGACACTGCCATTTTTTATTAAGGACACAATAAAGAAAATGATTGTAGGCATGGCTCTATCTCTGCCGATTGTGTCCCTTCTCATCTACATTATCAAGATCGGGGGCGACTATTTCTTCATATATGCCTGGGGATTTATGCTGGCTGTGTCACTGGTATTTTGCCAATTTCTTTAAGAATAGTTTAAAGATTTCAGTTAATCAAGTTACACACTGGATTTTGGTTTAGCTTTATGTAATTTTATCAGTCCTTTGAATATGTTGATGAGTTGATGATTGAAATATGAAGATGATGAGCAGTAGTCAAGCTCAAAAGTCCATTGAAACAAAACTAATTTGGAGTGGTGAAAATGTGAATACTCTTCCCTCTTCATTTGAACGTAACGAGAAGGACAATATACAAAGATTTTCAATTGACCACAAATTAAGATTCAAAATCTATTTCAGTATTTTTTCAAGTCAAACTACATGTATTTTAAACAGTTTATTTTCTGTCTCTAATCCCTTAGTTTCTGATCACCATTTATGCTGATTTCATTGCTCCGCTGTTTGACAAGTTCACTCCGCTGCCTGATGGGGAACTCAGGACCAAGATAGAGCAGCTGGCAGCAAGCATTGAATTCCCTCTCACTAAACTCTATGTTGTTGAAGGTAAGGAGAGATATACATGATATATATCAGCTACCAATAAATACATAAAAATGTTAAATCAGTATAGGAGATGAAAATTTAGCTCACCTTACCAGTACTGTAGATTCCGAAACATGCACCAAGAAATTAATTATAGTGTAATTTGTAAGAAGCATATGAATCTCAAATAAGAATATCTCACTTTTATTTTTCTGAAACTGAAATACATATTAAAACTCCTTATCAACAGTTCATTTGTGAATGCATATTCTTCCTTTTTTGATTTCTAAGAGTCATTTCGCAATATTAAGTACTCACAAATAAGAAGGATCCTACAGTATTTGCCAAAGCATCCAATGCAGAAGGGTATTCAAGTTTTACCAGAGCAAAGATTTAGCTCATTTTTTGCTTGCCGATAATGATATACATGTACATTTGTAGACCTAAAATTATTTATCAATTTCAGGATCTAAGCGTTCAGCACATAGCAATGCCTATTTTTATGGATTCTTTAAGAATAAGAGGATTGTACTGTATGACACACTTATTGAAGACTACTCTCCAGAAAAGGAGGAGGAAAAGGTATGTACCTGTATATTATCAGCTCTCTTTTTGGTTAGGCCAATATACATGTAAATTCCGTAGACTGTCATCCCTGCCTGCCTCGATTTTTTAACTGCCACTTTGTTTTTTTAATTTCTGTTTTTAAAAACTTAATTTGTCGTAATTCTGATGGGAATCGGTTTTCAGCTAAACCGTTCAACTTTCTTTTTTTATTCTGCAAATGTCGGTGTAATTTTGACATCTGACAAGATGGTGTTTCAGACAGAGTATCAAACAAGGACCAATGGTTGTTAAAGATTGTTGAGGTTGCATAGTAAGAGATATGTGCATAAAATGGAACTCTACAATGACTTACAGGGCTTTAATAGATATATCTATAAAATTGATGAGGTAAAAAAAGATATATACATGAAATGGAACTTAACTGCTTTTATTTGAATATACAATGTAATAGATAAATCAGCACCAGTCCATGAGGTCAACAAAAATATCTGTACAGTGAATAAATAAGAAATATGTTATAAAATTGCCCATCAGCCATCGGCCATGATTTAAAAAAGAAATTGGATGAGAGTCTAGGAATTTTTTATTATGGCCTTATACATGAAAGTCTATACATGTAATTTGAACTAAAAATATTGTTACTGAAGTCTTTTGTGTTGGATAATTTTGCAGAAATAATTGAAATTGATCACATATTATACACTGTACTTATTGTACAAGCCTTTTAAAAGAAAACTTATTTTGAATGGGTTTTAATTTTGCCCTTTTTTCTCCTTCATACATGTATATACAAAATTTGTAAAGATTACCTATTTCCAGGGTTGTCTAAAAACCTGGGAGCCGGGAAATTTCCCAGCCTATAATGACATAATTCCCCGGTTATTCTGGTATTCCTCCTCAACCCCCTCTTACATGTACCCAGACCCCGTTCTATTTAACGTCTCCTGCTATTTCAAATTTTAAGGACAACCCTGCCTTTCACAATCATTTTTGTTCTAATGGTCACATCAGATGCTGATTTTTGATTTGCTTTGAAATGGTCTTCACAGTGGTGTGTATGACTGTTTGAAATAGCTACATCTAGTTGATTATGTGTCCCATTCTCTTGCATTCTACGTTATTGTATATGTGTGCTTTCTTTGTTGTTCTCATCCTGAGTAAAGTCTTCATAAGTAAAAATTAAAAAAATAACACACAGAAAAAAAATGTAAAACTTGGATAAATGCTTCTCTAGTCTTAAATTCTAGGAATCAGAAGGTTCATTTCAAAGTGCCAGTAAACAGAGTTGTGAAACATCAGAGTATGTACCTGTTAAGTAATAATTTTAATTGCTTGGGGTCGTCAAAGCACATACTTAATTGAAATGACTGAAGTCCTTTGTACAGTGTAAAACCAGTTTTGCACTGCTGAAATAGTGAGATATTTATTCTTGTCATCATTTTCATGCCTATTCACATTTTTGTATGTCGTTCATTTTCATGTCTATTCACATTTTTGTATGTTGTTCAGAGTTAGAGCTGTCACATTGAGCACATATTCAAACTTATATGTTTTTCCGACATTCCTTTACAGACTGACTCAAAAGAAGAGAAGGAAGTGACAGAAGAGCCAAAATCTGAAGAAAAGCCAGCAGAGGAGAAGCCAAAGAAAAAGACAGGATGTAATACAGAGGAAATTCTGGCTGTGTTAGCCCATGAGCTTGGACACTGGAAACTAAACCATGTTCTAAAGAACTTTTTTATTAGTCAGGTAAAACTCATTATATTATTTCGAGGGAAACCTATCAATTATTAAATCTTGTGTGTATGTTATAAATTTTCTCTGTGTTCAATGACATACTTGTAACATAATTAAATTCTAGAAAAGAAGATTTTAAGATTGTTTACTTTTGAATATATATCCTTGTAATGTATAATATGAAGTGAAATGGATTTAAAACATCATGGATTGGTGTAGCTTTAGGAAACAAAATATTTTTTATTAGCTCACCTGAGCTGAAAGCTCAAGTGAGCTTAGCTGATCACATTTTGTCCGTCGTCCGTCCATCTGTCCATCCATCTGAAAACTTTTCACATTTTCGATTTCTTCTCTAGAATCACTGGGCCAATTTCAACCAAATTTGCCACAAAGCATCCTTAGGTAAACAGGATCACAAGTTTGTTCAAATGTAGTATAAATTCAAGTTTATTCAAATCATGACCCCAAGGGTAGGATGGGGACATGACGGGGGATCAAAGTTTAACATAGGAATATGTAGGAAAAATTTTTCAAAATTCTTCTTCTCAAGAACAGCAAAGCCATGATTTGTCACATTGATATTAAAGTATCTTGAGGTAGTGTAGATTCAAGTTTGTTCAAATCGTGACCCTTAGGGGTAGGATGGGGCTACAATGGAGAATCAAAGTTTCACATAGGGATATGTAGGAAAAAATCTTCAAAAATCTTCTTCTCAAGAACAGCAAAGCCATGATTAGTCTTATTAATATGAAAGCGTCCTAAGGTAGTGTAGGTTCAAATTTGTTCAAATCATGACCATGGGGGTAGGGTGGGGTGGGGCCATATTGGGGGTCAAAGTTTTACATAGGAATATATATAGGGAAAAATCTTCACAAGAACAGCAAAGCCATTATTAGTCATATTGATATACTGTAGGTAGTGTATATTCAAATTTGTTCAAATCATGACCCCCCGGGGTAGGGTGGGGCCACTATGCTCTATCAGAGTTTAATATGTTGATGTATAGGAAAAAAATCCCTTAAAACTTTTTTTTCAAGAACAGCAAAGCAATGTTTAGTCCATCTTCGCTAGCCAAGGGTTTCTGATACGCTACTCTCCTCATCAGCCCTTGGCATACGGTGTTAAAAAAAGTTGGGATTTTTTTCTCAAGTTGTGATTGGAGTTGATCGACATCGTTCGACCAATCAGCAATTGTTTTTGTAAATGACGATATTTGCGTTCGGGATATATCTTGACTCTTTAATATTGGTAATGTAAAACGCAAGTAAACAATGATCCGTAAGATAACATGCCATTCTATGAATAGCTATATGGTGTCATCCAATATCTAAAGCTACGTGCACAATATGTGATTAAGAATCTATACTGAAGATGTAGATTTGCAAATTCACATAACTCAATACCTTCTTGTTAATTATTCTTTAAAAACAAAATTTTTTTAATACGCTTTTTATTTCTGTCGATGACGCAATCTTCGCGTACCTGGTAAGAATCATGATCACGTGACAAAAACAATCCCGTCTTTTGTCAGCACCGTATGCCAAGGGTTTATGAGGAGAGTAGCGTATCAGAAACCCTTGGCTAGCGAAGATGTGTTTAGTCACATTGATATTGAAGTATCTTGAGGTAGTGTAGATTCAAGTTTGTTCAAATCATGACACTTAGGGGTAGGGTGGGGCTACATCAATAAAAATAATGAAACTTGGGTTTAGGGTGGGGTTACAATAGGGATTAATGTTTTACATAGGAATATATACATGTAATAGAAAAAAAATCTGCCGATGAAGAACAGCAGGACATACTGACTCAGGTGAGCGTTGTGGCCCATGGGCCTCTTGTTTCTTCAGTGATTAAATTGCAATATTTCCAGGTGATTGAATGAAATAATTTGAATGTAATTTACACATGAAATGGAGCATTTACAATAAGTAAAAAAAGATTTTTTTTTATTTTCCAGCTAAACTTGTTCCTTTGTTTCATGGTGTTTGCCATGTTATCAAAGAAATTGGTGATTTACCGAGCATTCGGATTCGACACAGAGCCAACACTTATCGGTCTCATGATCATATTCCAGTTCATTTTCCAACCTTATCACGAGGTATGTATTAATTTGTGAAGAGTATCCAAATACTGATAGAGGTTTTGAAGCAAGGCATGGTCAGAAATGAATCCATGTCCTTACATGTACCAATTTGAAATGATGGATCAACTAGTTAAAGGACAGATAATACAAATAAAAGAAATGGATGCCATGATTGATATATACTTTTGGCCTTATTTTGTTTGTGAATAAAATAGATATAAAAATTTTAAAATTTTAAGAAATTCTGAACTTTCTATGCTGTTCAAAATTCTATATTTAGCCGCCACTCTTATAAATCTTTCCAACTTTTAAATCACATTTTAAGAATTCATTGTGAAACATTGTGAATAAAAATTAAAATCTACCTGGCTAAACTTTTTCATTTCACATGCATGTAGTAAACATGGTTTTAATAGTTTTACTCATGATTTTTGGAGAAAGTTTGTATTACCTGTCCTTAATGTGTTCTTTATTTGGGCAAAAAGTCTGTGTTTAAGAGGTGAAAAACTGTGGGAGGGAGTGAATGTCATTTAATTATCACATTAAAATGAAAAAGAATTCAGTAAAGATAGCAATTGCCAAAATTGGCAATTGCAAAAAGTTACCACAATAATATGATAGACCTTGATGTAAGTACATGTGCTATATTTGGTTAAAAAAATCTTTTTAGAATTTATTTTGTATCAAAAAACATTTTTATAGACTATATGTATTGTTTCTGCATTAAGTACTAATTAAAATTAAACCAAAGAAAGTATCTAGATTAATATGGTTGATCAAAAATAAGTTGATTATCGGGTTTCATGCTACTTTTAAGGATGGAAAAAGTTTATTTTTGCAGAAATAACAGAAATGCAAATAGATGTAATTGTTTAAATTTTGAATAAGAAATGCATAAATTATATATAAACCTCTGAAAAATCTTCATTACAGGTTCTGGGTTTCCTGATGATAATCTACAGCCGACATTGTGAGTTCCAGGCCGATTTCTTCGCAAAATCTCTGAGACATGCTAAAGAACTGAAATCAGCTCTAATCAAACTAAATAAAGACAATCTAGGATTCCCCGTCACAGACTGGCTGTACTCCATGTTTAACTTCTCACACCCTCCTCTATTAGAGAGAATGAAGGCTCTAGAAAAAACAGACTAGCTAAAGATTTTGATTTAAAATTGTCTCCAGGTTTTTCTTTTATTGTGTTGATGAAAAAGTGAATTAATAAACTTTAATGTTCACTGGTGATTTAGTTTTTGAAAAGTAAACTGTCAATGATGAAAGAAGAATTAGCCTTTTCAGGATAACTGCAGTACTGCTCTTTTGAAGGGCAAAATGATAAAGTTTGGTGAAATATGGCGTAAAAGTAATTGTTTTATATAAATAATTTAATTATCTCGTAATAAATTTTCCCCAAACATTATTAATTTGCCCTTCAAAAGAGTAAGTTCCACAGTTATCTTGAAAAGGGCTAATTTGTGCTTACTATTAAAAAAGTACAAAGCACCATTAGCTCGAGTTGTTATTAATTTTTTCTCCAGGATTTCTTTATGATTTATTTTTAGGACACAAGATAAAATGTAAGTCACTCTTTCCTTTTATAAACACTTAAATCTCATTGTTTCAAATGACTTACAGACTTCATTTTTACCATATACTAAGTACATATTCATGGTTTTGACCTCCTTGGGGCCTACAAAATGTGGATTTGGTCTTGGAATTTTTTAAGACCATGATGAAAATTTAAGTAAGTAAACAATCTTTTCTGAAGAGTGGGTCTTCGAACCAAATTTTTGCAAGTGTAGAAAGAAACATCTTTCCATTGTCTTTCATTATTCGTTCCAATATGGAGCGATGACCCACTCTATTAAAAAATACTTTTAAAGCATCCAATTTATGTCGGATTTTGTGAAAATTTAGTGTGTTGCCATTTTGTTGTGTTTATCATAATCAATTTCGCAGTTACTGTATGCACGCATCATCAATTTTGTATGCAATTGGTAATAAACATTACCTAAATTTAACAAAATGTGGAATGTGTGAGAAGTAAATTTATTGATTTTTTTTATCCGTCGTTATGTGGGCATATGGCTTGGCTCATCCCCCCAGTTTCTTTGCTGGAAGAATGTGGCATGAGCGCTTTTGATATATATTCGGCAGAAATTTGCGCAATTGAAATGTAAAAAATTTATTTAGCCTTCAAATTTTAGCATCCTATTGATACACGGGGTTCTTGTGTTATAAAAAAGCCCCTTATTTTCCTCATACTGTTTTTTCAATTGCTAAATCAGCCATGAGATATATGAATGGCTAAAGGTAGATGCGTCATTTTGTACGAAATTTTACATTTTCCGACACGTTTTTCTATTAATTTGCTTTTGCTTTCTGTGGGTCATCTCTCTACGAAATTAAAACATGATCTTTGTGCATTATAACTCAACAAAACTACTGAAAACATGTAAACAATAGAAAAAAAATTAGAGAGAAAACCCAGAGACCATAAAATATGACCCCCCCCCCCCCTCATATTCACAAGCTATAAACATGGTAAATGCAATACTTCGTCACTGGTTTAAAACCGCTATTTTGTGTGTAACCTGTCTATGACGGTTGTAACTGGAATTTTTCAGTTCTGTCCTCCCAATGAGCACGATTTATCAAAATTTAAGAAAGATAAGTTAACATTTGACTTTGTTACGTTACTCCACTGAAATTCGATTCACTTGTTTATTTGATATGCCTTATTTATACCCTACAGCATTTTTTAAAAAAATTATTTAAAATTATATTCGGCTTTCACAAAGTTTGCGATTAATTTTTTTTAGATTCATTTCTCGATGAACAAAATTTATATAGCCATTCCTATAATGAAGTTGATAGAACTATACAATAAGAAAATTAATAGGACAAATTTTCCGAATATCTGGACACGCTTGCCTCTGTTTTTTATTCACAATATACTTGTTCAATTTTTAAGTATTATTTAGAGAACTCGACAGGTGCTGTATCGGAGATACAAATTTGGGGGTTGACGAGTGCGTAGCACGAGTCTCCACCCCCAAATTTATATCTACGATACAGCAAGTTCTCTAAATGATTTGTGACACGATCAATTAAAAAAAAAACAACCGCCCACTTTATAGCTGTGCAGCATCCAAACTTCCGCCAGAATTCGTTTGTGAGGCCTCGACGGGAACTATACATCCGCAGTATATATTTCCACGGACAACGTAAGATTTTGTCAGATTAGTTTGACAACGGGGTAGACGTAACAGACTTGAAGTCAGTCTTAATTGATAAGGGGCGTGCTTGATTTAGCTTAACTTGTGTACACCGATGTGAAAGGTGGTGGTGTATAATCAAGTGCATTTTACGGGGTGTAGTGTATATGGTGTAGTATATGTGTTACATGAAAGTTTTAGAATTCATAGAATATAAAACTAACTATAACAATCTTATCCTACCAGGCTAATTTCCCCAAACTTCACAGACGAAAAAGTCACTGTGAAATATGTTTTGGTTCTCGCCAGTGTGTGGCTAAATTTTTATGTTTAAAGTGAAAAAAAAATTAAAAAAACATTAATAATTGACTAAATTATTTAAAATGGTCAAAAAATGATTTCAATGTCATCACTTACAAACAAAAGACAACTTGAATGTGATTTCTTATCCTTTATATCACATAAAACCATTTCTTAAATTTTCAATCGTACCATTCTCCGCTATATTGGATTCAGTGTACACCTTTCAACACATGCCCTAAATTTGGTGTAAGAAAGTGTACAGCGCGCCCTTAAAGTGGACGATTTAACCTTGTTGTAGATGGAGATTGATCCTTATTTATTTCAGGGGTCTTAAAATCTTATTTTAACTCGATATACATACAGGCGATACAGACAGTTTTTCGATGGACTTTGATGTTACGGATTTATATTTTCTTATATTGAAATGCGACATTAAAAACGAAGTGAAAGAGATGTGCGGCAGTCGTCATCGATAAGGATTTAAGATGAAATTTAAATTAAAAAAATCTGAAAAATGGACTTGATTGCGTTTGCACGAGACGGGTGGAAAATGGGGGGGGGGGGAGTGCGAATTTCACCTAATGTATGGTGCATCCGTGAACCCATTGGCATTACTATTTTGAAGGGGACACAAAAAGCAGGGAAAGCAAACAGGTTTTCAGGAATTTATCCAATAAAGGATATTTTCCATAATTGCGAATTTTCCTTTTCCTTTGGCCGGGATCGGAATAACGTGTAGAATCTGTGTGGAATAATTTTTTAAAAGTGATTGAGAAATTCTGACATTTTACATTCCTAAGGAAATATTTCTCCAAAATTTATAATAGGAAAAAAATCAGGATTTACTATTTGTACGTGCTTTTGATAAATTGAATCATATTTATTTTTAGACCGTGCTGTATTTCAGATACAGAACAGTTGGCTAATACAAGACAGTATACAGGGCTTTAATACAGAACGGAAAGTAGCTCCGCCCACTGCATTCCCGTTCTGTATTGCTAATACAGAACAGCAAACTTCAAAGAAAAACACCGCAATCGTGTCACAATAAGAAAATGCAGAAATATTTTGTGCTTTTCTTCGAGTTTCCTGAAAATATATTTGAGATTTGAAAATTTTCCCTATATATATATATAGGCTCGGGGATAAAAAACACACAACTCGTTGGATAAAAATCATATCCAACTACAAATCATGGGAGATTCTTTTTATCCCATGTTTAATACTTCACAACCAATGTTTTACACTGTTTTATATAGGACTCCACTTTATTTTACTTCATCGCGCTAACGCAAAAACCATTGTGACGTCACAACTGTGGATTATGAAAAATTTATCCAATGAGTCATATCCACGGGATAAAGGGGTAAACATGGGATAAATATATATATATAACGTGTTTATTTAAATGCATAGCAACTAACGTTGAACAACGTATTATGACGTCACAATGTACATACATTAGAAAAACAACGTCATGAATCAAAATCGCGCGAAAAACATCTGAAAAGATTGCGAGAGTTGCAAAAGTAATCAAATGATATATATATTTGGACTCTAAATAATGTAAAATGAATTATTCCATATAAATAAACATATTCATATATACAATGTACACACGCAAAACTGTTCATATAATGGTTTAGGGGCAATAGTGCTTCCTTTTATTTATACCAAATGGTATATAAGTATTTAATTTTTTTCTTCCGTAGATTCTCTCTATATTTCCGATAAATGTCATTATTGTACAGTTTTTCAATACCTATAATACTGTAATCTTTTAATGTGTGAAATTCTGAGTAAAATGTGCAGCAACAGGGTCATTGGTTTCTCTTCTAATGAGTGAGAGATTTAAGACATGTCTTTGGTATAAAGTCCCACCAGTTTCTCCCACATATACACAATCTTATTACACTTTTTACAAAAAACTCCATATACAACATTGCAAGATTTACAATTAATATAATTTTTGATATGATAAATATTTCCCTTATTGTCCTCAAACAATAATTTTATGTTTATAAAATATGCATTTAAATAAACACGACTGATGAAGGCCGGTAACACGGTTGAAATATTTCAAAAAGTGTTTTAAAGTGTTTTTAATATATATATATATATATATATATATATATATATATATATATATATATATATATATATATATATATATATATATATATATATATATATATATATATATTACGATTTACTAAAAGAATAAACTTTGAGAAACTGAGAAACTAACATGGGTATAAATATACATGACTTTATGAATTAAGTAACATATTTTGTTAGCATTTCAATTACATTTTATATAACTGCTGATTTTTAAAACCGGAGGAACAAACTACCTAACGATATTTTTAATTCATATGTCAGATATCCATTTTCTACGGTTCTATTGATTTAGTGTAAAAGGATTCTGCATTACAAGTTCATTGTAAACATGTTATCAAAGCTATCTTGTAAGTCAACAGCAAGGTATACGATTATTTACGATCATATACTCTCAGTATATACTTACAAAGTATGTCAGTATTTAAATCGATATCTATATTTATCTCCAACCAGGAAGTAAATTAGAGATCTCGTTCAAGTCTCACGTGGAGTCTCATTCTAATATTCCAAAGTCTGTCAACAAAGTCATTTATAGGTCATTCAAAAAAAAAAACTGTAAGTATAAAACATTTCAATTAATGAAAATCAATTTTACGAATAATTATGGAATGATTTACAGATGAAAATGCATAGGATGTCACAGTACACGTATACCTTTACAGACCCCCCCTCCCCGCCCTCCCGTAAAAGAATTTATGTAGGAATCACCTCGTCCGTCTGTCTGGCCGCCCATCATGCGGTCCGTCTGTCTGTCTGCCTGTCTGACTTGGTTTTCCGCATATTTCTCTAGGCGCTGCAGTGTTGATTTATAGGTATGTGACAAGATACAGACTTAGTTTTTTTTTTGGTTCCGCTTCGATAAATCATTGGCAGGGAAAGTGTAAAATTTGTCCAATCCCTAACTTTCTCACTGAAAAAAGTGGAAAGTTCATATTTCACACAAATATTACTTAATCCTGAAGGTGTGTCATGACTTTCGTTTTTTTTGAACCAAAGCTATTTTGGCAAGTTTAAGGTCAGTTTTAGAAAAATGCATTTTGGCACTTTAAAACTATGCAGATGGAGAGGAAGGGGGGGGGGGGTATGTAAAATTTTGTGTGCTTGCTCATAGTACCACTAGTTTCTGTTTGTTTGCTGAAAAAAAAAAACAACTTCATGTAATTATTCACACAATGTCAATGAAGATATGAACTTCTAAAATAAGGATTTGTAACTATTTTCTTATAATTTTTGACACGAAGGTTAAGGTATGTCAGTCGTGAAATTAGTTATTTCAATGATTTTTTGAAAAGTATATTTTAGATAAGTACTCATATAGCATGACTCAAAAACGCATAGAAAATGGGGGGTCAGTGTGCATCTTGCTGGACTACAGTACAATTAAGTTGACCTTTTTGGACTTAAATTGTAACTCTTTGGATAATCACTTTAATCTTTATCATATTTTATCAGATGTAATTATGGCAATAAATATAATTCTAATTTACGTAAAACAGTTTGAATAATATTTATCATTGAACAAATCATGCAAATTAATGCACATAAATTATTGTGTGACCTTTTTGCACTAAAAAGGTATCACATTGGGGTATAAAAAATCTAAATAGCCAATGAAATATTTTTTTTGTATCAAACTTTTAATAATTTAAGTGCTGGTTGGTAGGAAGTATCGTGCTGTTAAAAATAATAGAAGAAAAAGTTGGGGTCAGTGATGTAAATTTTGAGATATTGGTCATAATGTGCGATTTTCAGGCAAAAAAAAAAAAAAAAAAACGGTGTAAATTTTATCTTGACTTCGTTAATATATCTTCATTACTTGGCAAAATCTGTTGAGTGAATGTATAGAATTTGTTTTAAAAATATAAATTGAGACCAATATTTAATATTCCTAGCATATCATAACGGAAAATATTCTCTAAGTAAAAATATGTGGGGCTAAAATTCCAATATATTAAATTTAACATGAAGAATTTTCTTCTAAATATCCTTCCACCACAAGAAATAGTCCCTCATAAATCTTGCTTCTTTATGTATTTATGCAGTTTTTTAATTGAATGTTGAATAATTTGCATTGTTTAAACTAAATATGTTATAAAAATTGAATTGTAATAAATAGTTTTGAAGTAAAAGGATCTGACTGAACTTTTTTAAAAAGCTGACGAGTGACATACCTTAATTTTTTTTTTTTTTAGATGTCATTATCCAAAATGGATATTCCTCCCAGAGCCCAACACTTTTTAGAATGTGGCATTGAAGAATGCGAAAGAAACTGCGAGTTCTATTGCAACACTTGTCACCTTAGATTATGCAAACAATGCAAAAGTGAACATCTGAAAAATCCAAAAAAGAAAAACCATGAGGTGGTCCATTACCAGCAACGCAAAAGACAACTTCCTGTGAAGAAATGTGAGATCCACCCCACAAAGGATGTGGACATGTTCTGTGAAGAATGCCAAGTTCCAGTATGTTCCAAATGTGCCACACAGGGAGACCATCGGGGGCACATATTTACTGACCTGGAAACAATTTATGCAGAAAAATATGCAGTTTTCCAAGAAGAAATCTCCAAAATACATGAGTACTTTCTCCCTACATCACAAGATTTACAGAAAGAAATTAAAAAAGATTCCTCTGAAATCAAACACATCATGGACGATATCAGAACATCCATGAAGACTGAAGGTGAGACCCTGAAAAGGGTGGTAGACACAGTCGTGTCTGAGAACATGAACCAGCTAGACCAGATAGAGCATACATTGTTCGAAGATCTAAACACCCAAGACAAGACACTGGATGATTACATCACTTATCTTAATTATCTTATCAAAGAGCTCCACATATGCCTTTCGTCTACAGAACCCCAGAAATTATTGTCCGAGAAGAAGCCAAAGATCCGATCCATACCAGAGACAACAAAACCAGTCACACCAGGATTTACTGCTGGTCAATACAGCAAAAGTGATGTTGCCAAAATACTTGGTAAAATACATGTGCCCAGCACTAAAGCAGAAAAGAGAAAAATAATGTCCATTGAAAGTGTCTACAATACAGTAATGAAAGCTACACATAAACAGATGAAAGAAGACAGAAAGAAATCTGACAAGAAACAAACATTGTCTCTATCTGCCTCTGTCACCAAGGTCAGGGAGTACAATGTACCAGGTGTTGATAGTGTATTCCATATATCACTAGATCAATCAGACAGACTCTGGATCAGTGACGATTATGGTAATCTTGTCCAAACAGATCTACAGGGGAATGTGATACAGAAGATAAAAACCATTGGTGAAATAGAAGGATACCACACAGTGACACAGGACGGGGATCTGATCTTTACAGACAAAAACAAGAAAGTTATCAATAGAATAACACAGGATAATAATATCACTGAATTCATTAAAACTGGAGACTGGGTACCACTCAGCATACACTCCTCCCACATCAACGGGGACTTACTGGTGGGGATGGTGACTGATGGAGAGGCTAAAGTCACCAGGTACAACAAGTCAGGAAAAGAACTACAGAACATACAGAGGGATAACAAAGGACAGGAACTGTATAGAATACCACACTATATCACAGAAAACATCAATGGAGATATCTGTACATCAGACTGTTATAATGGAGTGGTGGTGGTGAATAAATCAGGACAACGCAGGTTCTCCTACACAGGTCAGGAGTCAGAGTTCTATCCCTGTGGAATCTGTACTGATGTCCTTGGCCATATCCTGGTGTGTGATACATACTGTGGACATAACGCTCTTCACCTCCTTGATCAGAACGGTCAGTTCTTGTCTCTATTACTCACACCACAACAAGGGGTAAACTTTCCCTATAGTGTGTGTGTGGATGATGAAAACAATCTCTGTGTGGGACAAGTAAGCAAGACACTGACAGTGTACAAGTATCTCCACTGATTCTTATTCTGTCATAAACATGTGTAAAGTGCTGGTACTGCTATTTATATAAATATAAAATGCTCCCAGACATCATCAGAAATGATTCATATTCCATCATTATATTACTGACTGTATATTTTTAATAATGTTGAGACAATCAAGTTAATGTGTTTAGTCATCATTATAGTTACTTTTTATCAAACTGTCACATGAAAATAAATTGTTTTGATTCATCAATTTACAATGATCATTTCATATTACTTTATTTTCCGGGTTCTGCATCTGTTTACGTAAAACCTATATCACATAAAAGTAATTTTTTATGGAATAACTAAGGATGTACAACGCCCCCCCCCCCCCCCCAAAAAAAAATTCTGTCGTTTAATGTTCGTTATTTTTGTACATTTCATACATGACTATATCTACTATGTGTATGCACATTTTTGACAACATCGTTATAGTCGTATTTGGACAGGAATTTCCAAAAGTTACATCCCTTTAGCTGTTCACGAGCAGAAGAAATTTTCAATCAACCAACTATAAAATCCTTGATTTTCATCAAAAACCTTGGGAAAGTCTGGCTGTCAAACTTCATCGACTAATTCGTTTGACCATTAAACACACAAATAAAGTAATTTTGTAGAAGTATATATCGACACAATTTTTTTTGAAGACCTTAAAGTGAAAAACTATGGTTCATCTTAGCCTTGAAAAATGCATATTTTTTAATTTTTAAATATTTTTTATGAAAAAACTTATCGTTTAATTTTGGAAAAAATACTTTGTTTATGTAGCTGGTTGCAAAAATAGTTTTCGTAATTTTTTGTAAATTTTTTAAACGACCCGTTTTGAATTTATAGCGGAAAATCACCCCCTCCGCCTTAGTCCCTATAAATCACGTTTCTCAAGCGTCTTTCAGACTTGGGATGCTATAATGATATGAATCTACAAATACACATAAAAAAATCAAAGTGGAAAATATCTTTTGCTTTAAAACTGGTATTTACATTTTATTTTAACAGAGTTTTCAAGGCGCATTTAAATGTAGATTTATAGGCAATTTTTTTTGCTACGCCCCCCCCCCCTTCCCCTTTCCTTTTCTTTTTTGCGACACAGACTATTCGAGCTTGATGAAACATCGGATATATTGCAGATGTATTTAGTCCATTGGATTCCTGAATTACTAATTTGTTAACTCGTGTATGCATATTGACTACTAATAAACTAATAAATATTGACTACTAGACTAGTATGTTTTGTAATTAAGAAAAACTTAGTTAGGATTTTATGCCCACGTGTCCGGTAACCGTATGTAGTCCTCATGTATGCATTCATATTTCACACCTGGATATGAAATTCAACGGTTATTGAAATTTACTTTTATTTAATGAATTTTAAATTTCTTTATTATTAAAAGTGAACCCACAATGGCGTATGTTCCACTCTGTGATATATAAAATGGAATATTTATATAGTTTCTTAATACATGTATTTTCAAACAATTACTTAAGGAGGGTGTGAGGATCCCCCCCCCCGATATTGTATGCATACTTCCGTTGCTTCTATAGATAAAATGAAAATTTCGTATTCGTCCATATTAACTTCAATGTATCTAACTTTAAAATTCTTTATTTAAAATGATCCATGTGTACAGTGATATAAGAGAAATACCGACATCTTACGAACGAACGTAACTCGCCCTAACTTCCCGTATCTCGGTCGCTTTCCCGGGACCAGTTATTGCACCTAGTTTAAAATTAATAAATCGGAAAAATTAAATATATGTGTATAATAGAACGGACAGTATTTTAATCACTTTGCAAATGATAATTTCTCCTGTCTAATTTTCTGTAATCACTTACAATGTAATTAAAAGCAGACAAATAGAAGAATATACGCCAAAATGCCTATGACGGGTTAGGAAACACATTTGTCAGCTGTTTGTCATGCGTCAGTGGTTATACGTATACATGTATATACTAGTGTGCGCTGTGTTCATTTGGGGAAAGTTACGTTTTTGTTGTAATGAATTATACAATGTAGCATTGTTTTCTAACGTTTCAGAAATCAACCATTAAAAATCACAAAAAAGTTGGCACTTCTCCGGAAAACGTAATATTTTTAAAGTGGTCGCGCGTAGATGTTTGTGTACTTGGAGAGGGAGAGGGGGTCGAAGCTCAACTAATCGAATCAAATGTCCATTTTCATTACATTTAAGTAAATATATGGAATACTACGATCCATATAGTACAATCCTTATAAAAGTGGAATGGGGCAATGCATGTATATGCAATAATTTTTTTCCCATATCATATCTAGTAAAAGAAAAAGTAACTTCATAAGGAAAGAAGGGTAGGTTTTTATTTATGTGGAATATCACTTCAAAGAAATAAACGAGCATTCATATGATAGACAGTGTCTTCTTGGATGATGTATTATGTTGCAATCTTCACTTAATTTATCTTTCGGCTGCCTTTCGTGATATATGTTATATCTGTATAGATATGTGGATTATAATTATATTATATTTTTTAAAAAGGGGGGGGGGGTCAGCCAGAGAAAAAAAATTCAACTTACCTGAAAAAACCTGACAAGCAAAACAAAAAAAATTCTTCTTTCGGTACCATTTTTTTTTCATACATTACTACATTAGCCTTATTTGACTGTACTGCAAGAAAGGGAGGGGGGAGGGGGGCAACAAGCCTTTCAATGAACATTTCGAACAGTAAAAAATAATGTGTGGAAAAGGTGGGGGTAGGCCCCTCTGATGCTACAAGCTGTGGGTAGTGTATATTTATTAAATTTTCTTTGTACTCAAGCTATGTACCATTATGTCATTGTTTGTTAAGCATGCATTATTCGTCAGAATATAAAATTACAAGATACACTGTATACGTGAAGGGTAACTTTGACCCCGCACTCAGAGTAATTTTGACCGAAGCTCTAATGTACAGAGAGAAAAAAAACTATAGTCGAAATTATAACTTGAGTCATCTCTAAGAAAAAAAAAACATAAATTGATTCGAGTATACTGACAAAAAGATACAGTACTGTAGTTCTCAAAATGTGAATAATTTGAAGATATCAAGTGCATGATGCTGATTCACTGAGTTGTCAAGGCATGCTTCAAATGTACCTGTGCACACAGGTAAATAAAAAGAACAGAAGAGTTTTCACTGATGTGTAGAAGTAGTTTCTACTGATATTTTTTTTCATTTTTTAAACAGTCATGAATTCTTTCTGGTAAAAGTAATATTGCTGCAGATTTATTTATTATTCACTAGACTTTGACCCGTGCGTGCACGGGTTGACATTGTTATGAATGCATCCATATGCATATCGGACATTTACAAAATAGATACATCAACACATTCATATTGTAAGGTATTTTTTAAATAAACAATGAATGTGAATATAATTCTGTTTTTTTTTTGTGTGTGTGTATGTGTTTTTTTTTTTTGGTGTTTGTTTTGTTTTGTTTTTGTCCTGTTTTTTTAAATTGTTGCGTAACGGCGTAGCGCAGAATGGGTTTGACCACCAGTTAGCTATAAATCAAGTCTTGAGTTCGAATCACGCTGGAGCTTACATAAATTTCACCCTTCCAAACAAATTTAATAAAAGAAATTATGGATGTTCATTGAAAATATGACAACAGCAAAGAGTTGAGCACACTGTTGATACATATCAAGCAAAATAATGAAAATGAAGAAATGTGCTAAGCTGGTATTTTTACACTATCAGTTAATAAAGTAAAGGTGTAAAAAAAATTGTAACAATTTTAACACTGCAGATCTCAACTTGTTCAAAATATGACCTCAACATAAAAGAGTTAAGCACGGCTAATACATATACATGTACTTTATATATACACAGGTAATAGACAGGTATATAATCTGTAAAAGACTGTTTTGATAAAAATTAATGTAATATCCTTGAATTAGTACATAGAAAAAGTAATAAAAAATGAAGCTTAATTGAGAAAAAATAAAAACAAATTGGTTATCTTCAAGTACCAATGATGTTTAAAATATATAAAACAAAAGACAGTATTCTTAAATTCCGATTTATCGGTATTAAAGGCCAAAAATTCGAGTCTATAATTTTTATATCGTAGTTATTATTGTAATTTTTGGCGGAAAAAGAATGCCTACTTCACTAAGATGTGATTCTAACTGGAGTTGTAACACCCCCCCCCCCTTCAGTTCCCCTAAAAAAAACATAAAAGAGGAGGGATAAAATAAATCGGGTAGTTACATTAATTGTGCTCCTACGATCATGAGCTTTTTGCCTCCGTTGAGATGGCCAGAGATATAAATAACATATAATAAATGTGTCTCCGAGATGGCGAATGATTACCCACGTGGCCACAATATCACATTTGTATGGATATAAACTCAGAAACGAACATAGGCGTCAGAAGCAAATTGAAAGTGGGGTGGCTATTTGAAAGTTGGGGGGGGGGGGGGGGGGCTAAACCAACGAAAAAAGGTAAGTCCCAATTTTCAATGCCTATATTATGTCTATCTTTGCAAAAAAAGGGGGGGGGGGCTAAGCCCCCTTAGCCTCCCCCCCCCCCGGTTCCGACCCCTATGACAAATACGTGTAAATTTTCATTGGAAATTTGCTATATATTCTGTTCATATATATAACTGATTTCTTATTAGAGAAATTATACAATAAGAAATATACATCTACTTAGTATTTACTTTTGTCTTCTCTGATTTGAACACACTCTCGACCAACGGCTCATACATTCGTGTATGAGAGAGAAACGAACGACAACTCTGCAAGGGAGATTGATTTGAACACCGTGATTTAGCGTGAATGTAATGCGCACGCGCAAGATTGTAAAATCCAAAAAATCCAGATGATTTCCGGAATTTTTTGAGGAATTTTCGTTGATTATTAATTAGCGAAGCTTAATTGAGAAAAAATAAAAACAAATTGGTAATCTTCAAGTACCAATGATGTTTAAAATATATCAAACAAAAGACAGTACTCCTCCGATTTATCGGTATTAAAGGCCAAAAATTTGAGGCTATTATTTTAATATAGTAGTATAGATTAGTCGAATTAGAAACATATAATTTTCGTTTTTAAAAGTGGAAGGGGTTGGGGGAGCCAGAGAAAAGAAGGGGAAAAAAAATCAACTTTCAAGAAAATATCTGACAAGCCAAAAAAAATAAAAAAACAAACAAAAAAAACAAAAAAACAAAAACAAAAAAAGGGGGTGGGGGTTTAAAGTCGAAAATCCTTTTTTCATGGGGGGGGGGGGGGTTCCAATTTTTTTGGGAACAAAATTTTCTTCATACATTATCATATAAAAATTGGGTCGGTAGATAGGTAATAAATTTTTTTCCAGAAAATTTCAACATTCTTATTGATGGAGAAAGAAAATTCGGGAGAAAATCTCTAGATAAATCAGCCATTCGCGAATTATTGCTTTTGCGCTTTGACGCCCTTCGGCCATTTCGCGATATTAAGTACTCGCGTAAAATAAGGAATCTACTTAATTAAGGTATGTCACTCGTGAAATTTGTTATATCAAGGATTTTTTGAGAAGTATATTTTGGATAAGTACTCATATAGTATGACTCAAAATCGCAGAGAAAATGGGGGGTCAGTGTGCATCTAACTGATCTACGGTACAATTAAGTTGACCTTTTTGCACTTAAATTGTAACTCTTTGGTTAATCACTTTAACCGTTATCATATTTTATCAGATGTAACCATGACAATAAACATAATCTTATTTTACGTAAAACAGTTTGAATAATATTTATCATTGAACAAATCATGCAAATTAATGCGCGTAAATTATTGTGTGACCTTTTTGCACTAAAAAGTCTCACATTTGGGGTATTAAAAATCTAAATAGGCAATAGAATATTTTCTTGTATCAAACTTTTTACGACTTAAGTGCTGATTGGTCAAAAGTATCGAGAAGTTTAAAATAATGAAAGAAAAAGTTGGGGTCAGTGATGTAAATTTTGAAATATTGGTCAAAATATGCGATTTTCTGGCAAAAAACTGTGTAAATTTTATCTCGATTTCCTTAATATATCTTCATTTCTTGGCAAAGTTTGTTGAGCGAAGGTGTAAATTTTGTTATAAAAATATAAATTGAGACCTATATTTACTATTCTAGGCATATCATAATGGAAAATATTCTCTGAGTAAAAGTATGTGAGGCTAAAGTTCCAAAATATTAAATTTAATAAATGTGTAGATTTGCAGAATTTTCTGCTAAATATCCTTCCACCACAAGAAATAGTCCCTTATAAATCTTGCTTCTTTATGAATTTTTGAGCATTTTTTTTAATTGAATGTTGAACATTTTACATTGTTTAATTTAAATATGTTATGAAGATTTAATTGTAATTAAAAGTTTTTAAGTAAGAGGTTCTGACTGAAATTTTCTAAAAGGCTGACGAGTGACATACCTTAAGAGACATAATTTGTTTAAAGAGACACTGTGACGGACAAACGGGAAAATTGACAGAAGTAAAATTTTTGCAAGACACATGCAAATTTTATTCAATTCTTGAAAGTATTACGTTTCAGAAAGTTACAGGTTTCAGAACCTAAAAAATCTACTTTTGAGGAGAAAAATACAAGTAAAAAAAATTTTAATTTGTCCCAACACGAAAAAGAAAAGTTAAAAGAAACATGATATTGACTCACTATGTAACTTTAAATGCACCTCTGGTGCATCAAAATTGGCACCGTATATGAATTACATGTACAAAGTTTAGCCAGTAGCATGAACAAAAAGGCCATTGTTTTATGTTGTTGTTTTTTTAACTCTCCCTCGCCCTCTTTTTCGTAAGACAGAATCTTTGACTTCATGCTTTAAAATGAGACATTTTTCATTTTTCTTTTACATGTGTATTTCCCTTTTCGTAACCCCTTTGCTCGTTTAAATGTCCATTGAAATGTATTGTAGCCGGTAGCGACTACGACAAGAAGTAGTTTTGAGGTATCCTGCGGGGATTTTATCTTTTGAAATCGCAATAACATTGAAGAATTTAATAACGCAAATGTGAATACAATGAACGATCCCCTTTTTTGGTTACGTTCGTTCGTAAGATGTCGGTATTTCTCTATATGGACATGCACGGATATGTCGAAACGAGTTTTTTGTTTTGTATTTTAACCTGTATATCTCGAATCATCGGGTTCCTTGAAGGTTTTCTTGGTTTCATCGAGTTTGGTTAACGAGGTTGGATTGTATGTAAAATAGGTTCCTCGAATATCTGATTCATACAAAATTGTTTAACATTATCCTGTTTTTTAAACTGCTATCAGAATGTCTTACATGCATATATTTGAACATTTGGAAATTCCAGGAGGTTCTAATTTTGCTCCAGTGGAGAGTTATTATACGGCGCCGTTGGATGGCCAGATGAAAAAAAAAATGTTCGGACGAATAATATATTTTTTCGGACAAATTAGAAATTCGTTCGGTCGAATTAGAAATTCGTTCGGACAAATAAGATATTTGTTCGGATAAAATAGAAATTCGTTCGGACGAATTGGAAATTACAAATTCACTAAGCTGCATGCATTATTTATGGCATGTGAATTATTTTTGTGGAGATACATTATTTGTACTTGTGGAATGTATCAGATGAAAAAAGGTCTTTGATGAGTTTTTAGTTTTCCTGTACGTATTAAGAAAACTTATATTAAACTCATCTTAAACTCACTAAGAAAAAAATGCGCTGAAATGAGGAAAAGGTGGAAGGAAACGACATCGAAAAGTGGAGGATTAATATATCGTGGCACAGCCATGAATAGTGTCAAACGGTTACATGTATGTCTACATACACTGCATGACAAGGTGTATTTTAAGCTTGCCCCATAGCTTTACAGAGCATAATTGTGATAGGGTGATTTATTTCATATATTAATTATTATATTTCAGGATTACATTAATTCAGTTAAATTGTCATATTTATTTCTTTACAGCATTTCATTTATTGAATAAATCCACATGGAATTATTTACATCAATCTGTGTTTATTGAGTTATTTATAGATGTATGACATCACAGTGGTCATTTAAACCCCTGTCCCTTTTCTATATATATTTTGTGTAGTGTCCAGGCCAACTTGGATTTCATTGGTTGGTTAGTTTCCCTCTCTTTTGGCTTTTACTTAGTTAATTACTTTTGTTGGAGATCTTGGTTTGACCAGACATATTGGCTTTTTGATATTATGATGACTTAATTATGACAATGACCAAGACAGGACAGAATATCACTGAATAGAGTACAGCTGTGTTCAGCTTTATATATATTTGGAGTTATGGCTCTATATCACATATAGGTATGATGTACATATATTTTGAATATTGTCTATATAATTATATTATTCTGGAAGAGTTCAGTATAATTTGATCTCATTGTTTTATCTATATATTCCAGTGTTTATACTTTGTACATATTATTGATTAAGAAAGATAACTCTTAATGTTTTATCTATGAGCATAATTAAAGGGAAATAACTCTTCATTTGACCGTGCTATCTGGCAAGTGATCTACATGTATGCTTTGTTATAAAATATTTATGATTGTTTATATATATTTCAGAGCTGTGATACTACTGATACTACTGATACTACTGATTATTCTGAGATTGAATATATTTATCCACAACGACAGTATGGTGTTTGTCATTATTTTCCTTTAAACGAACCCCATTTCATAATCATAGGCATTATACTCCCCCAACCCTTATTTAAGAGGTAGTTGGACAAAATATCTCTGAATTTCATTTGCAGCATTTCTAGATTTTATTAATAAGGTTTCACAGTATCAGTTCTAAGGTGTGATAGGCCGATGACTCACTATAGTCCGGGGACTTTCCGAAGCCCACTCACCAACACCTATTATGGGAAAATAAATAATGAATGAATGCCAGAATATTTTCAAGCAACCCCCCATTAGAAGATTTAGAGTTCAGAATTTCCCAAGTTTTGGTATAGGGGCTCTGTCCAGTAAGATTTCCAATAAAAGACGTGTTAGTTATCAAAATGTCACAGGTTTTACAGTTTTTTGCAACAATTTGAAACATTAGACATGGGATCGGAAAAGGAAACTTCAAATGTATCTCTAATAGAAACTTTACATTCTTTCAATTTTTTGTATGAACTATTGGTTTTATAACTTTTATACCAAAGAAGTTGGAAAATACCCCCCCCCCCCTTGAAATAGGATTGTTTGGTCAAGTAGATTTTCAGACGAGTTGATCTTTTTCTCTGGCTGTCCCCTCCCCTTCCAAAAACGATGCTACGCCACTGTCATCATAATTACTAATCCTGTTCATAAAGTTTGCGATTCGTTTTTTTAATTAATTTCATGATGAACTAAATATTTTGTATCGCCAATCCAATAATTAAATTAATAGAACTAAACAGTGTAAATAATATTAAAAAAAAATCATTCAATTTTTCCGAATGCTTGCATATATGTACATGTGCCTCAATTTTCTAAGATTCTAAAATAAACTTGAACATCAAATTTCAATTAGAAAATGCATAATTGCTGCTTTTACTCACGTTTCCTAAAAAAACCCATTTGAGATTCGATATTTTTTCCCTATATAATATGATTAACAACAATGATGATCTTTTAAAAAAAATAACATGGGCAAATGCACATAACTTCACAACCTCAGTTAATTTTGGTTTGCATTTTCAATTATGTAACTGCTAATTTTCAAAACCGGAGAAACGTACTACCTATAATCAATTTTAATTAAGATGGTTAGGTATTCTACGGTTACCAAAATTATCTATTGATTTAGTGTAAAAGGATTCTGCATTATGGGTTCATTGTAAACTTGTAAACAAATCCATCATATAAGTTAACACCAGGGTATACGATTATTTTCGATCAATATTCTCAGTATATATTAAGGAATGTTAGGTATTTAAATCGATACCTGTATTAATTTTCAACCAGAAAGTAAATTACAAATCTCGTTCAAATCTCACCTGGGTTCTCATCCTGACATTCCAAAGTCAGTCTGTCGACAAAAACATTTATAGCTCATTCAAAAAACTGTAAGTATAAAAAGAAATCGCTTTTTATGAAGTTTATTAATGCTGCAATGATATACAGATGTATCGGGATAAATGAAAATGCATACGATGTCACAATACATGTATCCCTTTACAATTTATCCTTCTTCGTATAGGAAATTGTATGGGAATCACCTCGTCCGTCTGTCTGGCCGCCCGTCTAGCGTTCCGTCTGTCTGTCTCAACTGGTTTTCCGCATTTTCCTTTAAACGCTTGCAAAGTTGATGTATTGGTATATGAGTAAACCTTGATGAGGTACAGATCAAATTTTCATTTCGTTCTGCTTCTGTAAATCAATTCCTAACTTTCTTGCTAAAAAAAGTGGAAAGTTAGTACTTCATACAAATACCACTTAAACCTGAGGTGTGTCATGACTTTTGTTTGTAAACCAAAGTTATTTTGGCAAATTTAAGGTCAGTTTTAGGAAAATGCATTTTGACACTTTAAAACAATGTGTAAAAGGAGAGGAAAGGGGGACTGTGATATTTTGTGTGCTTGCTCATAGTACGTCTAGTTTCTGCTTTTCATTTTCATTTATCCCGATACATCTGTAAATCATTGCATCATAATTCATATCAATCGTTTGCTGAAAAAACAGTTATCTATTTATTCACATATTGTCAATGAAAATTTGCACTTTTAAAAGAAGGATTTGTACCTATTTTCTTAATTTTTTTTTATACGAAGTTTTATCTTTTTAAGATGGCATTATCCAAAATGAACATTCCTTCCAGTGCCCAACACTTTTTAGAATGTGGCATTGAAGAATGCGAAAGAAACTGAGTTCTATTGCAACACTTGTCACCTTAGGTTATGCAAACAATGCAAAGTTGAACATCTAAAAAGTCCAAAAAAGAAAAACCATGAAGTGGTCCTTTACCAGCAACGCAAAAGACAACCTCCTGTAAAGAAGTGCGAGATCCACCCTAATAACTATGTGTACATGCTCTGTGAAGAATGCCAAGTTCCAGTGTGTTCCAAATGTGCCACTCAGGGAGACCATCGGGGCATATCTTTACTAATCAGGAAACTGTTGATGCAGAAAAATATGCAGTCTTTCAAGAAGAAATTACCAAAATTCATAAGTATTTTCTTCCTACATCACAAGATTTACAGAAAGAAATTAAAAAAAGATTCATCAGAAATCAAACTCATTATGGACAACATCAGAACATCCATGAAAACTGAATGTGAGTCTTTGAAAAGTCTGGTGGACACAGTCGTTTCTGAAAACATGAAGCAGCTAGACCAGATAGAGCATTCACTGTTAGAAGATATAAACACCCAAGACAGGACATTGGATGTTTACATCACTTATCTTAATAACCTTGTCAAAGAGCTCGACAGATGTCTATCTTCTACAGAACACCAGAAATTACTGTCTGAGAAGAGGCCAAAGATCCCATTCATACCAGAAACAACAAAACCAACCACTCCAGAATTTACTGCTGGTCAATACAGCAAAAATGATGTCACCAAATTACTTGGTAAAATACAAATCCCTAACACAAAGGCAGAGAAGAGAGAAATAAGGCCCATTGAAAGTGGCTACAATATAACAATGAAACCTATACTTTGGCAGATGAAAGAAGACAGAAAGAAATCGGATGTGAAACAAACATTGTCTCTATCGGCCTCTGTCACCAAGGTCAGGGAGTTCAATGTACCAGGTGTTGATAGTGTATTCCATATATCACTAGATCAATCAGACAGACTCTGGATCAATGACGAGTATGATAATCTTGTCCAAACATATTTACAGGGGAATGTGATACAGAAGATAAAAACCAGTGGTGGATCTGAAGGTTACCACACAGTCACACAGGGCGGGGATCTGATCTTTACAGACAAAGACAAGAAAGTCATCAATAGGATAAGACAGGATAATAATATCACTAAATTCATTAAAACTGGAGACTGGACACCTTTCAGCATACACTCCTCCCACATCATCGGGGACTTACTGGTGGGGATGATGAGGGGTAGAGAGAGTAAACTCACCAAGTACAACAAGACAGGAAAAAACTACAGAACATACAGAGGGATATCAAAGGACAGGGATTGTATAGTTTACCACACTACATCACAAAAAAATCAATGGAGATATCTGTACATCAGACTATAATAAAGAGGCAGTAGTGGTGGTAAATAAATCAGGACAACACAGGTTCTCCTACACGGGTCAGGAGTCAGGGTTCCGTCCCTTTGGAATCTGTACTGATGTCTTTGGTCACATCCTGTTGTGTGATATATACAGTGACGTTCACCTCCTTGATCAGGACGGTCAGTTCTTGTCTCTATTACTCACAGGACAACAAGAGATATGCAGTCCCCGTAGTGTTTGTGTAGATGATGAGAACAATCTCTATGTAGGGCGAGGTCACACCAACACACTGACAGTGTACAAGTATCTCCAGTGATTCTTATTCTGTCATAAAAATGTGTCAAGTGCTGGTAATGCAATTTATATAAATATGAAATGCTCTTAGACATCATCAGAAATGATTCATATTCTATCATTTTAACACTGATTGTATATTGTTATTAATCTTAAGACAATCAAGTTAATGTGTCTTCATTGTAGTTACTTTTTTTAACCAAATTGTCAGATGAAAAGGAATTGTTTGGAATCATTGATTTACAACGACCATTTCATATTATTATATTTTCCCGGTTCTGCATCTGTGTACATAAATAGCTTTATCACATTAAAGTAAATTTTTATGGAATAAGTTTTGATTTCTACATATTTATCTGTATAAACCTTTAGAATATAATGTATGTTTATTAGTATTGTGGCACATCTAAATACAGATTTTTGCAATTTTATTAAGACAATTGTTCAGTAGAGTATTTAATCTGTTCAAAATAAATATTTCATCGTATAATTTATGATATTTTTTTAATGTACAATATAAATTTATGCATGTATTCACCAATTAAGGGCTTACAAGGTTCATTCACGATATGATTTGAACATTATGAACATTTATACATAGTTTTTAAAACGGCAGTGGCGGATTCAGGGGGTGGTGTTGGGGTAAGGGGGTTCGGGACCCCCCCCCCCCCCTTGCTCTTAAATTTTTTTGAGTGTCATTTTAACAACACAGTGCACAAATCAGATTGACTCTATATCCAAACCCTTTGTTTAATACAAAGATACAGCCAGCACTAAATTTAGTACAACAGGAAACCCCTCTCAGCTTGAACGCACGTTCCTCAGGGAAAGAGTGGAGTCACAATAAGGGATCAACGTTTTACATGGGAAAATATAGGAAACAAAACACAAAGCAGAGTTTGCAACTCAGAATGGTGTTTATGAATGGAAAAGACTAGGTGTGGGATTGAAAAACAATTGTGTCTCATCACAAATGGTCCTGTCACAAATTTTGAGGGGTTTAAACTGGAAAGAAATGCTTTATGTTGATGACATTTGTGCATTTTTAAAAGATTTTGTTTCTTACATACAACATCTAAACCTTTTTTTTTCTTGAGAAGTGCGGGTTTAACCTTAAATCCTAAGAAATGCAATTTTAGAGCTTAAGAAGTTAATTTATCTCCATATATTTCATTCCCTTCGGAATCTTATTTCAAAACAAGGCATTCAAGTCGATCCAAATAAAACAAAGCTTATTGATACGTTTCCCACTCCACAAAAAGTAAAACGTTTAAGATCATTTTTGGGAATGTGCAATTATTACAGGCGTTTGATCAAAAGTTTTTCAACACTGGTAGAGCCTTTAAACAAATTGTTAAGAAAAATATAGACTTTATTTGAACGGAAGAATATCAGAAGATAGGAAAAAATTTAACAATTCTTCTCAAGAACCCCTGGGTGGAAAAGAAGAAACTTTTGTGAAAGCCATTACATACTGTTGATTTTAAAATCAAGACCCTAGGGGATATAGGGCTGGACCATGATATTTAATGAGTGTTTTTCATTTGGATATATAAAAAAATTCTGAAAAACGGATAGGTCAGTTTTCTGACATTTTATACAATCTATCATTAAGTAAAATGCAGACTGACTTTTTTTATACTGTTGGGCCATTATTTACACACTGAATTATCGACGGATTTTCCCGTTATATACCGATCATGACAAGGAGCACACGGCGGGTGTGACCGTTCGGCAGGAGATACTCGCTCCTCCGTGGCACCTAATCCCTTCTCTGATGTTTTTAGATGTCTTTGTTTGCTCTGCTCCCGATTTGTATTGTTTTAATGAACTTTGAGCTTGAACAATGTTCGTTATCTCCACATTTCACGCATTCAAAATTATTAAATTTAGGACACAAGAGATCGAGTGTGCGAGAGTAAGGAGTACACTTCGTATGGAAAAAAAATGAAGATAAAGAATAGTGATCATTCTAATAAAATCTACAAACAATACAAATCTGATGAACAGAGCATAAAACACGAGTCCCCTGTTATTCTAGAGGAAAAATCGGGTGTCTATGAGGAGTAGGTGTCCGCTATTGACCGGTCATACTCGCCTTGAGCCCTATGCATAGATTAATTAGTCAGTACATTCCGTAATCAAATGAAGTATACATGTAAAAACAAAGGCCTTAAAATTTGTAATCATGAAACATATCAGCCAATAACGACCTAATGATAAGTTATATTTGCTATCAAGGTCATAATAACGACCTTAGGATTTACATGTACGAAATGCAGACTCTAAACGAGATTGTTGAAAATTCTTCTAATATAATTATTTGATCAGTCTCTAGCCTGACTTGCTTTAAAAATTTTTCGTACTCAGAGAAAGCTCTTGAGTTTGGAATAAATTGGGGGCTTAAACTCCATATGCAGGTGATAGCGGAATATTGCTACATAAATGTGAAAATTGGACATGGAAAAGCTGAAGTCATCTCGTGTTTTATATAATTTAATTGTTAGTTGGTACCGATCGTCTATATTTAGTGAAACATCCAAATATGAAACTGATAAGGCAGACTATGCGATTTCTTTTATTTTAAGTCGTTGATAAACATGTATCTCAATGTAGAGCTGAAGGCAACAACAATTGTTTTCTTCTTCTCATGTAGAAGTTTTGATTAAATTCTGCTTCAAAAGTTTAAGTACAAAAACATGATCGCTTTGTGATCGGGATCCTCGTTTGCCACGCCGCATAAAACCTTAGACGGAAATAACTGTTTCTTCGCCAAGCGACCGGTGTAAAGACGAATAATGACCCCCATAGAATAATGACCGGGGGTATTTTTCGCCGCCATTATTTAACGGCGAAAAATGACCCCCGGTCATTATTCGACGTCGAAAAATGACCCTTTTGCACGTAGAAAAAGTGTCATCACCCTAAAAATCTGCATACCCCACGTGAAGAAAAAAGACCCCCGTACAATAATGGATTAAAGGTGAAATTTTTAGGGGGCAAAATAAAAATAATAAATCAAGAGACCTGTTGGACAAAATGCTCACTTGAGCTAAATTGGGAATAAATCGATGATATGTTGATCTCAATACATTATACAATTGTTGCTGTTTTAAGTTCAATGCAATTCAGAATCTAGAGGAGTTAAAGATTTATCGAGCTGAAAGGGCGAGGAGAGCATTGTTTTTCGATGGTGGAAAATCACTGATCGTCCTGACAGAAAAAAACAGAATAACTATTTCATTATATGATTAAACGATTGAATTGATACAAACTGATTAAGCAGACATGTCAAGTTTCTTGTTTTACATTTGATCCAGTCCTAGCCAAACACAGTGAAAGAATCGGAGTTAACATAAGCATAACCAGTATTAATTTTGCATTTGACATCTAGTTTTGGTGCAATGTAGAAAAAATAAATGTCTGGTATGGCAACGAAAGGGGAAATGGCGCATTATAAGAGGCAAAATGACAAATTACCTTAGAAATATCTTTGATGAACCCCTCAAAACATTTACTGATGTAAGGAGGATTTCTTTTTCATCTACTGTATCAAAAAGTTGGGGGTAGGACAACCAGACTTGCAATGACCATTTTAAAGCAAAAAAAAAAAAAAAAAAAAAAAAAAAAAAAAAAAAATATATATATATATATATATATATATATATATATATATATATATATATATATATATATATATATATATATATATATATATATATATATATATATACACGTTCATGGAAATGGAAGGGGGAGGACATCCCACCCCTGAATCTATGTGCCTCAATGTTTTGTTCATCTTGTCCACTCAAGTATGAGAGATTTTTTTACTATACTGTATAAGAAAGAGGGGGTGGTTACGAGACTTTCAATGAACGTTTTCAAACTAGAAATTGCTAAAAATTACATTTAGAAAAGGGGGAATTTACAATCCCAACCTCTTCTCAGATTCTTTGTGCCTGAATGTTATGTTCACTTGAGTGGAATTCAGATGCAAGTGAAATAACTTTTCAGAATTGTGTTCAATCTATTTTTAGTTCAATGTAGGAAAAATAAATCCTTATATTCACCTGGAAGGTCAATAAAATGGTCTGTCTTTAATTATAAATTGAAAACATTAATCTACTTCAATATACACTGCATTGAAATGTTTCCATATTGATTTGACAAATGTATCACTGTTTTAAAGTGGATTTAATAAACAAAAAATATTCCTCTTACATGTATGTATCCTGTTCTCACACGACCATGTTAACAGACTTAAATGTACATTAATATTATACTGGGATTCTTCTTTATTACTTCCATATATTTGAAAAGAAATTCCCATTGAGTAGACCACTGTTTATAAATAAAATTGAATACACAATATATATCTCAGACATACAGAAATTTTGTGTCCTTCTTATGTTTGCCACGTCTGCTTCATATTTGGACGTTCCAGTGACTATAGACGATAAAGACCAACTAACAAATAAATTGTCTGACAAACGGGATGATTTCAGCTTTTCTATCGTCAACTTTCCTTATTTATGAAGTAATATTTCGTTATCATTTGCATGTAATGATTACGTCTACCAACTTATTCGATACCCAAGAGCACAATTAATCTTTAAATCGAGGCAGGCTACTGACAGATACATGTAAGTTGATGTTACAGGGGTTTCAACATCCTCATTTAAAATCAGCATTTCGTAAATTCAATGGTCGTATCAATGCCCTATCAACAAATATAACCTATGATTGAGTCAATTGTTTGACCCTTGTTTTTATACTAAATTCGACAACGGAATGTCCCGTTTACCTGACTTATTCATAGGGCTCACGGCGGGTGTGACGTGTCAGCAGGGGATGCTTACTCTTTTTAGGCAACTGATCCGACCTCGGCAATTTTCGGGGGTCCTTTTTTTGCCCTGTTAACAGAATTGTATTGATTGTGGATATTTTAAAATCATCACTGTTCGATATCTTCACCTTTTTTTTCATTAGGAAATATATGGTATGTCGTTCGCACGAGATATTACGTCATTTTCGATACTTTCTACCTCATTTGCATGACTTTTTATGTCATTCAAAATATACCTATATATTAGATTGCATAACTTTCCGTATTTATTTCCGAAAACTTATATCATTCCTTTTTTCCCTTCATTTTCTAAGAATGTTGATCCTACTCAAAGTATGCTGATTACTTTGGGAGACATGTTTACCAAAGAAAAAGCCAGAACATCCCGCTTGTCTGTTATTTAGCTATGAATGTCTATAATCAGTCAAATATCCAAATATGACACAAATGGAAGACATTCATAAAGGGAGATTACGTTAAGAGTTATAACCAATAACAGGCATTTTGCAATTTTCAATATGTGCTGAGAACACAATAGGCTTAAAAGATAGAAATATGCATGTAAATGTAATGCTATTTTATTTGCGCGTTCGTCCAGTGTTGGTCAAAAAGGGCATGAAGAAGAATATTAAACATTGAGGTTCAAACCTTGGCATCAATCACCTGTTATAAATTTTGTGTCATGCACTCTGTTAGAGAAGGGGTCATTTTTCAACGGGGGTAAATTTTTAAAGGACGTACACATAAATAAAAAGACCCCTAGGGCTCTTTTTCTACAAAAAATCAATTTTTTTCTAAGGGGGGGGGAGTCATTTTTTGTCGTTCAAAAATGACCCCCGGTCATTATCCTATGGGGGTCATTATTCGTCTTTACACCGGCATAAGAAGTTAAATACACAGATCTCCCGAATAAGGCCTTAAATAAGGAAGTCCCGTGTCACAATAGGCGTGAGCACGAAAAAAGAACCTTCACTGCTCAATGGTCCTTAGCTTCGAGTATAGGTCTGTACCGGCATACGGTTACAATCTATCAATCAATTTCATCATAACAAAGACCACACCCTTTTTAAATAAAATGGAAAAAAAAAACAAGAATAGGGCCCAAAAAGGGGTTGAAGGTGTTACATAGGAATGTATAAGGAAAAAAGATATTTAGCAATCCCTCCTAAGACAAACGACATAAAAAGAATTTTTGTGAAAACTTCTTGACATGTACGTAGATTCTGTATTGATTGTGCTTTGGTCATCAGAGGTAGGGTAAGGCCACTTTAGAGGATAAATTTTTACTTGGGGATAAAAAGGGAAAAACCTTCCAAATTATTTTTCTCAACACAAGTAGAACCATGCTTAGTAGAATTAATATACAAGCATAGATAATGAAGATTAAAATTTGTTGGAGACAATGTAGAATTAGGCAAGATAATCTTTCCAAGAACCACAATGCATGTACAATAATGAATTCGCTAACATTATAAGTTGTGTTGATTTTTTTTTAAAGTTATGGACACTATAACTGGTATTTGTCTGAAATTGGGGATTAAATTTAGATACAGGGGAACATTCCTCTATTTAAAAGCAAGGCCGTTTAAGTCATATTGGTTTTAGAGTATCCATATGTTTTGTGGATTCAGGAATCCCTTATAATGAATACAAAATGGCCACAAAATGGATATTAATTTTTCACATTTAAAAAAAAGAGGAGAAAAAAAAAATTCTGAAGAATTCTGTTCTATCTTTCTTGATACAGTATCCTGGAATTTGTACACATTTTTTATAACATCAAGTATTTTCTCGGGGTAAAGTTTTCTTGGTTTGAGGGAAAAAATATTGGTTCATTGGGATATGATTTCATGGTTGAAAAAATGAATATTACACTGAAGTTTGAAATAGCTTATTCAAACATTTCTTGAATACATGGGTCTCTCCATGCCACGGAAATAAAGAAAAGATAAACACAAAGAAAATAAGTGGTTTTCACAGTTTGGGATTTATTCATTGATTTATTTATTGAACAAAACAAAACAAAACAAAAAAAAAAAAAAAAAAAAAAAAAAAAAAAAAAAAAGAGAGAGAAAATTTGTTAGTAACGTTTTATTTTTCATATGATTTTAATATACTCAAAATAATTTTCTGAAAATTGTGTTTACAATGACAGCAGCATTGATAGGAGAAATAAACATTTCTCTGTCAGAGTTTTTGAAATTATTAACAAGAGCATAAATAAGAGAATATGTGAAAGAATACATGTATATACAATACTTGAATTCTTGTTTCCAGTTTTTGTATTAATTTTTAAGCAGAAAAAAAAAAAAAAAAAAAAAAAAAAAAAAAAAAAGTCAAGTACAAAATTTGTTTGCTCCTAGACTGTAGATTCTTTTTTTTTTGTAATGATTGGTGCAAGTATAGATATTTCTCTTAGATATAATATTGAACACCATTCATTCAATTGCAAGCAGAAATCAGAAAGAAATAAAGTACAAAAGATTGAAAGTCGAAATTTTAAAAGATATCTTAAAAAGTGAAAAAAGATTGAGTTATACAAGTTTGTTAGAGAAATAAATAAAAGATTATAATATCTTGAAACATCCATTTGTTATTTTTTTTTCCAATTTCTATAATTAAATATTTTGAAATAAAACAATTGAAGAAAAAGACCATTGTAAAGATATTTAAATATGTATCACAAAAACCATCATTTACAATTGATTAATAAAAAAAAGTGTCTAGCGAGCACAATTCCGCCATATAAGCAAGATTACGAAAACTTGCACTGTAAGTAAATGTCACATCTTACGAACAAAATGTTATTTCTGCGTAGGTATCTTTAAAGTAAAATGAAAATCAAACTTCAGAGATGATATAAATAACTATCTCTAAACCATTTTTTCAGAGTCGTTTTAAAGTAAATTTCTTGTTAAATTGATCAAAATTTATTTGTAAATCATCCAACATTTCCTTTTACGTGCGACTTATTTTTTGCAAATCATGGAAATCATGAGATTTTATCAAATTATTATGGAGTGTTTTACACTTTTATGCATGAAAATATAGAATAGGTCAAAGAATCGCAAATACAATTCAACATGTGTATAATCAAATGACAATTTTCTCAATCGAACCTTTATAAACACATTCTTTAAGACACCTCTTGGTAAATTAAAATAATTTGAAATCAAATTAAGGACAGATGATATAAACAAACTTTTATCGAAAACTTGAAAATTATAACCAAATTCATATCTATGTAAGTAAACTGAATAAGTTTAACCGCATAGTTTTTAATTTATCATTCAAAGTTTCACAATTATGGGATTTAAAGTGAAAAAACAAATGTATAGGTTAATAAGGAAGGTTGCAGAAGAGTTGAATTTTGAACATCTAAGAAAGTTTGCAATTTTTAAATAATTTAAAATTTTTTTATTTGCATCATTTACAATTTAAATAGGTTAAAAAATACCTATTCAGATATCCATTTTTTGTGTCTTCCATCCTTAAAGACATAATAGAAAATAACTTTCTTATCTCCTACAATGAAGATTTACACTTGCTGTTTTCTTAAAAATATTTCTTCAAATGGGGAACTAATAAGAAATATGATTCTTAAAAAACTCATGAAAATATTAAATGTTTTAAGAGACATTACAGTCATAAAACACCTAATATTTCAAAAAAGAAATTTCATATTATTTTAATTTACCTGACAGGTGAACTTATTCACAATTTTCTGATCTGATTTCATTTTTCTGCTAAGAGAGGCAAACGTTTAAGCAGAGATATTTGAGTTTTGGACAGGATAACTTGTGTTATTATCCCTATACAATATACAGAAGAAACCCAAGTAAATCCATCATTTTCAGTAGAAAGAGTTGGATTCCTGCTATGTAAGGAAGCTTTATTTTTTTTTTATTTATTTTATTTAAAATATAATATATTGAGTAAAGGTTTCAAAGTAAAAAGGCAAATAAAGTAGATATCTGATACCAACCTCTTAAAATGAAAAACGTAAACAATTGTTTTATGACATTAATACGTGAAGTTGAGACTGATATATACCAGTTTAGATTTTCTTAAAAACTTTAAAAAAAACATTGTTAATAGTTCTGTATTAGGATTCATGGATGTCAAAATTGTTTGCATCTCGCAGAACGTGCATTCTTCTACGTAATATTTCTATAGGTTTATAACAAATTCTACAAATTATAGATAAAAATAGCATATTTTTAGAGCATAAAAAGGCATCCATCACTATATCATTTACGTACATGAGAAACAAAATGTGCATTTTCAATTATGCACAATATCCCTCAAACTCTTGGACAGTACAGCTATGATAACAGCACTCACACACGATGTTTGTGTCGCCATTTCTCTTCACATAAGGAAAATGGCTTGCCCTCTTTATGGCGTGAGTTGCATGCAAGTCGCCTGAGAGAAATGCGAGTGCTTTCTCTTTGTTCGATAAAAACTTTTTGATGACTGACTTCCATGGTGAACGTCTTGAGTTTAAGGATGGATGATGGGGTTTTATTTTACCAAGATGACGTAGTTTTTCTAACGGTAACAAGTTTTCGGATGTCGTAAAATTTTGTTTTATCATGTCTGTAATATACAAAAAAGTAGAATTAGAAATTTGATAAAATAAAGAGAGTGGCATAATGCAAGTTTTAGGTCATTGATATCAAATATCTATTCATGAAAGAATTTGAAAGCATTATTAATAAGTCATTACTAAAAAAATGTCACGTTATTTTATACTTACTCCTACGAACAATTTTGTCTTTTCTTTCCCGGGTACTTTTATTATTGCAGACGATTTCGAGAATGTCGGCTAATTTGTCTCCGCATGCGCCTTGTGGATGTACGCCTCTGCGATAGGTTTCATATGTACAGACTTTGTCATACTGGCACAGCGAAGGACTCAAGAAGTACAGAAAGGATAGAAAGATAGTGGACCACAGGTGGCCGCCTTTAGGCATTCTCTATGGGCGGATCCAGAAAGAGTTCGAGCTTGAGGTGAAGACCTATAGATTGCAATCAAAACTAAACATTTAAAAAAGTACTTTCGAAAACTTTTAAATTTTTACAAGAGATGAATTTCTAGTTGTATTTTTCTTATAGATTAAAAGAAAATGAAGAGGGAAAAACAAGCTAAGACAAGAAAATAAACAAAAATCAACAAATACAAATAAAAAGAAAATACCCCAAAAATAAGAGCAAAAAAAAAAAAAAAAAAAAAAAAAAAAAAAAAAAAAAACAAACAAACAAACAAACAAACAAACAAACAAAACAAAACAAAACAAAACCAATACAAAACAAAAAACAAAAAAACAAAAAACAAAAACAAAACAAAACTTCGTTAAATGGTTTACACACTATTTCTGCATGGTTACCATAATACATCTCTGGACAGGTCACATACATACATGTACATGTATATAGAGATATTGTAAAATCACAGAAGAATTCTTTACTTAAAAATCATACTGTAAACCGTATATACATCGCTAAATTCAGTAGAATTTTGGAGAGTTGTAAATAAAATGAACAATAAATAACGAGCGATTTCGTATTGCTCTTTATCATGTCGCTTACGTTATTTTAAAATACGATGTTCCATTTCTAAAAAACGTAAATGTATTTGAAACGCTTTTTTCCCCACAAGACAGTATAGAAAGGTACATAATAGAAAAAAATATCTCTATCTAATGTACTACCGTTTACAAACGTCCATTACATATAAAACTGGCGTTACACACAGAAGTTGATTACGTTTTTCAAGGTATTTTTTAATGATCGAAATTCAAACTTAGCGTCTGTAGAAAAAAGTAATATTGATAATCATGAAGATGACTTGTGTTTACGAATGCTTTTAATACTTTGTTTGATTAGTTTGCAGTGTTCAGTTAATTTCACAGTAACCCTGTGTAATGAATATGCGGGGAATATACCGGGTTAGTTTATATTTGAACATTTTCAATGATGGTGCTGAACAGTTCTGTCATATCATATAAGTTTCAATAATTATAATATATGGCAAAATAAAACAACAGTAGATCAAAATTTGCTCAACCCATGAAGTCACATGTCAAAGAGAAGGTGAATTAAAAAAGGAGGTCTCGGCATAAAATTGGCCATCCATTTTTTTTATTGTGTAAATTACATTTTACTATATTTTTTTATTAATCAATTACTGCTTTTAAAACAATTAACCAAAATATAATTTAAAAGTTTTTTTTTTTTTTTGCTGTCACATTTGAAACAAGAATGTGCATATATACATGCTTATATAGAGAGTGCTTTTTGATATGTGATTCAATTATCCGGACGATTCATTTATCCGGACGATTTCGTTGGGGACAGAGGCGTCCAGATAAACGAGGCGCCACTGTATATAGAGATATTGTAAAATCACAGAAGAATTCTTTACTTGAGGTTAATATTGATTTAATTAAATTACTATTTAATATTGAAAAAAAGAATTTAAAAAGATAATATTTCATATCAAAGTATTCAGATATATTCATTAAATTGATATAATGCTTCTGGATGGTAGAAAAAAAGTGGTCCTAAATTATAATTAGTTGATCATCAACCTGCTGTCACAAACAAATTAGACCTCAAAAGCTTTCTGAAGCTTGGTTAGAACGACTTTCTACAATGAATTTTGCAAAGTACAGATCCTGTTATACACATGGTACAGACCTCTAAATGTTGTTTTTACAATATATATGAGTTAAAATCTTGTATCTTGTATCTTGTATGAGCCGTCTCACGCAAAAGGGCTCTTAAGGTAGAAATTATCAAAATTTACTATTCAGTGGATTATGATAGATTACAGTGTAAAATAACCAAATTTTAAAGTTTGATTTAAATATTCATAATGATAACTTAAGCTACATGTAATAAATATTAAATTATAAATAATACATAATATATACTTTATAGTTATGTTAAATCAGCAACAAACGTGTCCATCTTTGAGGCTAAAGTCTTATTTTGAAAAAAAAATGTTTCTGGGATATTATGTCCTGAAAATTTTGCTCGCTGAAAGGAACAAAAAAAAAAAAAAGAATATGAGGGAGTTTCGAATGTTAAATAAGCGAATTATTTATAAACATGTACTAGTATGTAAGTAAACGAGTCTTTCAGTGCGCGTAAATTTGTGCATGAAAATAATTATGGCTTATACTATATAAAGTATTAAATCGAATGAAAAAATTGGAATTATATAATTTTTTATTTATATCTAACGATTCATTAAAATGAATAGCTTTTAAATTTCTAGGTAGCCAATGACGGTAGCCTAGTGGCAGGGCGTTCGCTTTGGGATCGGGAGGCTAGGGTTCAATTTTCGTTCGCTGCGTCAAACCAAAGAAGTAAACATAGGTTGAAAGCCACGGGTCTCTTGGATGAGACCAGAAAAACCGAGGTTCCATGTCACGGTAGGCATTGGCATGAAAAAGAAACCTCACTGCTCAATTGCCCTGAGTGTCGAGTATAGGACTAAACTTGAAGCCATTCGCCGGTATATAGTGATGTCCCAAAATACATGAAAAATTCTCGAATGGATGTAAAACAAGATACAATTAATCAATTTCTAAGTTCTTTTTTGAAATTAAAATCTGTTCTATCTATTTAGTATTTGTCAATCTTATATTAGTTATATAAGTAAGTTAACATTTACAGAGTGTAAATGGACTCAAAATTCACAGTAATTTTGAAATATTAAATATTTATATTATTTCTTTGATTTAAAAATAAAGTTCAAATGCATATTTCAAATGATCAATGACTTAACAAAATCTTCTTACTTTCCTTTTAGTTAAATGAAATTAAAAAAGTAAACATGTATTCATTTCATTTCTCGCGTACGTTTGAAACACCTACCTAAGCGTTGATCCTTCGGAGTAGAAGCTACCTATCCCCTGGTGACTGACAAGAAAACAACAGCATTAAGTTGTCTTTATATATGAAAACAACAAGTGCACAAAATATAATTAAAATACTCTTAATTGTAGCATTGAAATCTTACAAATTTTTCACAATCTCCGGCGAAAAATCCAATCTTGAAATGGCAACACTTCATTCATATGAATCCGCAATATGAAAGTTGTATTATACCGGAAACTATGATGTCATCAACGATCAAATTCTTTACATAATAAACACCAATGATGTCAAACAAACCGGAATTTTTCTCCCCTCTGTCAACATTTTTTTGGTTTAAGGTTTGTTTTCTTGATTAATGAGGTTCTTTTTCCTATGTCTTCTGCGTCACAATGGCGACAAAAAAGACAGACAAAATGTAGCCTGTCTTTTTCTGTAGCCTTGAGTTGAACTGTCATTGACCATGGCTTATTACGAACAAAATAACAAAAAGAACCAATCCTGGATATCTGTCTCTCTAGTTGATCTCAATACTATTAATTGTTTGGGGTGAGGAAAGTGCCTTAAATTCAATCTTATAAAAGAAGTCCAATGTGGACGACAACTAACCAAAATAGAATTAGTTGTTTTCTTTTAGAGGTCTGGAAATATACATAGTATTAGCTGTTTGAGTAATACTACAGTTATATTTTTCAACAGTATAAGAAAATAAAACGTTAAAGGTTTACAAAAATGTTCACAATACAATCTACGTATTTGATGGTTTTTAGATTCACATTAAACAATTCGCTAGAAATGTTTGGTTGTTTCCTTGCTTGTTTAACGTCTCTTTCGAGATTTTTTTACTCATATTGAGAAGCTACCACTTGCCGGTAGAGGGCTTCAAATTTAAGACCTATACTCGGCACTCAGAGCCATTGAGCAGTGAGGGATGGATCTTTTTCGTGCCAGCTAATACTGTGGCACGGATCTCGGTTTATACGATCTAATCCTGAGGACCGGTCATCACGTGCCACAGTGGAAGCGCTAGAAATGTTTTTTTTTTGTTTTGTTTTGTTTTGTTTTTGGTTTTGTTTTTTTTGTTTTTGGTTTTGTTTTTTGCTTAATTTTGTAAATAAAAAAGCATTTATTACTTTTGGCCTGATACTTCCAATTATTTTTTTCCGAGCTGTTGAAAGTGTAATATGTTGACGTATTTTTCTGAGTAATTTTTTCTACACATATATTACCATTAAATTTCTGTTTATGTTGTGTACTTCAGAAAGATGTGGAAATGCTTGGTGAAAAGTTGCGTCATATGCGTTCAAAAAATGTCATGTAGTGCACAAAATTACGCTTTATTACGAGACCTCTTAAAAGGAAAATTACAACATTACAGTCCATTTGAAATTTAAAGTCGCACATGACATCTAAAAGAAATTATTAACATTAACTAAGAGTTCCATTGAACATGTTTCTTTTGGAAATAAAGATTTTTACCGATAAAATCGAATAAGACTCTCTCAATATCAAAAGTATTTACAATATCTCTAACTTAATTTTTTTTTTTTTTTTGATTATTTTGGATTATTGACGTAGTTTTTTCTGGCTCATTCTCATTTTTTCAAAGTTTGTTGATATTTCCATGTTGTGTATCCACATTTTGTTGTTGAACAACTAACTAAAGATGGGTTAATTCCTAGTAGACAAATTTCCATGTATAGATATAGTATTTGGATGAAGCAGCGTTTTGTAATTTTCAAACAAAATTAATGTAGGATTTATTATTGTTAAAAAAATTATGGTTCATATTATTAATACAAATTTCTGCCTTTTTTAAAAAATTAATAAATTTAACAGCTAATATCAGTAAATTGATATAGAAATTATCAGAACAGTGCAGCTAAGATTTAAAGCAATTCTACTCCAGTCTAAAGTAATAATTGTGAGTTTTCAAAATAAAAAAAAAAAACAACACAGAGGTCTTATTTCCTTTCCGTAATCAACATTTCCCACAAGGAAAAAACTCTTACTTTGAGGATAAAAAACTTAAAAGATCTAGCTTAATACATGCATGTATTCTTCTAGATGTATCTTTTATCATCGTCAGATAACCGTAACGACAGAGCTCACGACAATTTTGTAACTTTATAAACCTCATCCGGTTAAGGAAAAATATTCCATTGACAAAGGAACCACCGGGATTGCACTTAAATCCTCCGAAGTACATTCCTCTGGTGTTAACGTGAGTGGGAAGGTATAATGGTGTCCCTCTATTCCAGTTTCCTACTCTTTCTCAAGGTTACTGATTCATTCACTCCTTTATCTTTGTATAATTATCAAAGACAAACATTATTCGATTTTATTTCTCCATTTACAAACGAAGTCAATTGCTTAATAGCCATTCAGATCGATGTTCCAGAAAACTACATTATCTTGACAGTAACGGTTATTCTGTTACGCAATGACTCGGTCCTTTTATTTGCTGGACGTGTAAACCTACAACAATTTTAGTATTATAATTTGTCATGTTTTAAAAATACTTTTGTTAACGTTCCGAACATAGTTTTTCATGTCATAAATATGTAATCAAACCCCTTTTAGAAACCTTGTTACACAAATTAAATATGTTATTTTCTTTTAATGTACAGTGAAAACTGTCTAATCCGACACCTGTGTAGTCCGTTTCAATGTAAATTCTAATATTCATTTCCATTGCCATTTTTTCCACATTCTTTACACTGTGTAATCCGAGATCCTGTTTATTCCGACATAAAATTTGACTCCAAGTGTAGATCGGATTAGACAGATTTCAATGTATAAACTTTCTGATTTATAAACTCTCAGAATACATTTTGGGGAATAATAGAACTTAAATAAACGTTGACTTAATTGTTGTAGTGGGAGAGTTTGGTTTACTTTGAAACGCAAAACAAAAATGTCCAATCTCTTGTTATCTAGTATGTAAATTCATCTCACTTGCCTCTCTCTTTCTAGACTTTATTCAGGATTTTCTTTGATTGCCATACACAAACACAATGGAATTCCGAACAACCAATACATCTCTGATTGTAAAGGTTCCCTGTGGACCTTATACACAATATAATTATGCACATGAAGTATAGTAGACTTTTTTCCCATGTAACTTTTCATAGAGATAAATCCTGTACTCCTTTCTGGGTAATGTATACTTGGTTTCTTGCTCGCGTTTGTTAATTCTTTTTGTGAAAAGTTTCCGAAGAAAATTACGTAGCTAAAAAATGAAACTCACTGCCTGTCTTTATTTATTGATCATCAGAGTTTGGATTTATTGGTTGAATAATTGTTGTTTAACGTCCCAGTTCCAGAAATTTTCACTCATATAGAGACCTCACTATATACCGGTAAAGGGCTTCAAGTTTAGACCTTTACATGTACTCGGCACTCAGGGACATTGGGCAGTGATGGATCTTTAACGTGGCAGCGCCTGTCGTGACACAGGGCCTCGGTTTATAAGATCTCATCCGAAGGACCCACAACTTTCATTTCAAAGTGCCGAGCGCTTGGCGAAGGAACAGTTGTTACTGTTTTTTAACGATTTAGGTCAGTCGCATCCGGGGTTCGAACCCATGACCTTCCAAACACGGAGCGAACGCTCTACCGACTGAGATCAGATAATGGAAATAACTATTCGAAGACTTGTTCTTCATCGACAGCGCTCATCATAAGTATCAAAATTTACATTCTAATGAAATGGAGCAATATTCTGTGCTTCAAATTTTGAGAAGTGCATGTATAATGCTAAAATACTCAATTTTATTTTGTGAGGACTTAAATATTAAATGCAAGTGCTAAGAAAACCCATTGTGTGATTTTGCACAAGGAAACTATTTATTTTTTTCACAAAAAGAGCTATATCGATAGGTGTATTGAGTTTGGCCCCTAGAGGTCAAATCATATTCAGTTCTTTTGTAAAAATCTAAAATGAAATTTGAAGATGACGAACAGTAATCAAGCTCAAAAGTTCATTGAAGTAAAAGTAAATAATGTAGATCACAGAATTTTGGCGACACTTTATTTTTGCGAGAAAAATATTCAGTACTTATAAGCCGGACAAATTCATAACGAGTTTGAATATTGTTGACCAAGTAAATAATCTTCAAAAATAAAAGGAAATTCTCGGGAGCAGACAGGCTGTCGTAGACATGTAAAGAAAACTTCTCAAGAACACAGTGATTTAAAATGCACATAAAATGTAAATGTGCATAAATAAAGAATTGGTTTAGATAGCAGTAGCTTGTTGACTTGTTAATTGAAAATCAAGGACACATATCCTTTTTTTAAAGAATGTGATCCCTAGATATCCAGCTGATTACAAAAATATCCCAACCACCTGAGACCAGAAATCTGACCGCGTTACCTTCTTTCACATTGTATCATATTCCTACTCGCTATAGTAGTATATATAGAAGTTCTGATTTATACTGTTAATGAGAAAATTTACGCCTACTGTGGTACGATCTTTTTTCACCTGCAAATTAAGCACAGTGGTCAGCTATCGCGTTTCCTTGGTTAATTACGCTTGGTCAGCACTGACCAATAAATGACCTTTGAGTAAAATCGATTGAACTTAAACTTAAGTGCATTTTTTTTATCCCCAGATTTTCTTTCCATAAAAACATATTATGGAGAAATTGTGAAAACAATATCAGGTTTGCTTTGAAAGTCTGTTCTTGGAAGCTGTGCAATGTACTCTTCTAAAAAACTAAATTTAATCATCAAAATCAGATTGATTCGGTTATTCTGATCGTAAGCAGTTCAATCAAGTACACAAAAGTGCACCAAAGTCCTAATACAGTATTTTTGATGGGGTGATAGGAAGTTCAACAAATTTTATTTTAGAACCAAGGGAAATTCTTTGATCGTAAAGTCTGCATAGAAATTCATGAAACATCTTTAAATTATGGCTTTCTTTACTGCAAACATGTTAAATATGATTTCCCCCTAGTTCTAAAACTATCATAAATACTTTTCACTTAATAAAATAAATAAAAGTTATCCATATAAACCAATCATTTACTATAATATTGAAATTAATAATTTGCCAAATAATTTAAGATAGGTATGTGTTTTGAACAGTGTGGAACTATTTTACTACTCTCTCATGATAGATATTAGAATCATAAGTCACCTAGAAATAAAGTTCTGGGTTAATGCTAATAATCACATTTCATAGCTATCATATTCATATTGTTTCGAACAAGACAAGGAAGAGCTATGTCTTACTTCTATCGGTATCGATACGAAACGTCACCGAGCTAATTTAGTACAGATGAGTGACAGAAAAAATAGAAACATAGGATGAAGCCATCAGTGTATCAGATTTATCAGAATATATTTACTACATTGACGACTGATCGAGATTCCTTTGACAGATGTAGAACGCAAAAACCAATGGTTTTAATGGAACGATAAGTAAACGAAAAAACAATACCTTCAAGTGAGAGAAAAGGACACAACTTTTTAATTAATAAAAAAAAAATCAAAAGAAGAGGGATTTAAAAATAAAATGTATATTTTTGTTGTTTATGAAGCAATAGAGTTTTTAACATAGCAAACAGTGTATGGGACCCCTTTAGATTTTCCAGATATGTATGCATCGAATGAAAATCAGATACATGTATATTAAGAAATAAGATATAATTTTAAAACTTTTTTTGATCACATGACCAACACGTATTTACATCCTGATAAAAGTTTAAAAACTATACCTTATTTCTTATATTTACATTTGAAACTGATTTATAATGTATATTGTGTACTGATGTATTAAACCCATAAAATGATAAAATTTTGCAAACCTCAATGGTATAAATTGAATGTATTGAACTCGTCTATGACTTATGACGGCACTGTGAAATTTGTGACTGAATAATGAATTTTATGTAATCCTAGTGATCTGGCTAGGCTACCACATAAGTTGTAGTTAAATTTAAGGACACGTGACGAACCTGTTTTTACACAGAATTAAATGCGCCTTGCTTAGATAGTGTTATTTGCAAATGTAAATATTCGTTTATAATGATGATATAGGTACGTGGTATTTGAGTAGCACACAGGTTTTCCGTCAATTGGCTCCAGGTTCAAACCTTGTCTTATAAAAGGATCTACCCTCAAACATACCGATACACTGGATTCTTCCTATAAAAAGGATCCAAAAATGTTTAGCATGTGCATATCATTACAGATCAAAGCTGGATCAAATCGCCATGCAATAAGATCTGAAGATAAATGTGAGACATCGGGTACTGAGAAGACTTAAATATGATTTGATATTTTCTCAGCACATTGAACCTTGATATAAGGTGTTCATTGGTGATAGGAATCATGTCGACTTGGATAAAACAAATTCTTCAATCAATGCCAATAGCTCATTTTACTCATAATACAGATGCTTAAGAAAAATTTTTTGCTGTGAATTTAATACAGAATATTGCAGATAAGTAACAATCACAGGTGCTAATATATATCAATCTTTGATGTGAATGTCTTTTAATTGTGATGAAGAAGGTATTGTCTAGATACACGCAATGATGTTATAAAAACAATAAATTAATAATCCTTGTTTCATAATTTGGAAAAAAATACTCTTATAATATAAAGAATCTCAAAACGACTACCAAATTTTTCACCAAAAAGGTTTCGTATAAACTAAGGAACATAGTTCCTGTTTCATAATCAATTTATATCATTAAGATCGTGTGAGAAGATTTCTCAATTCATGTCTCGTTCTGAAAAAACACTACCATGGCTTATTTAGCTAGTTCTGAATGAACCATTAGATCTGATCAGTCCACAATTAGGAATTCGTCTGATCTGTGTCATTAACAGCAGTATCATGCACTTCTGTCGCGTGACCAGGATTTTGTATTACAGATAAGTAGGCGATGTTTGCAACGGTAACTGCCTTTATTTTATGAGTTATGAAAGGCCTGTTTTGAAAACACCTAAGATTTAGAGCAAAAAAAGTACTGTAACCTCATGTCAGTACGACATTGTCATGTATAAGTACATAGACAAGACAGTTCATAAAGAATAATGGTAGTAAATTCTAGTGTTACGCTGTTTCGAGGTTACATAGCGAAACAAATTAAGTTCCACCCTATAATTACTGACATAATACCTGTACTTTTCTTCATCATATACTTAGTAGTAAATACAGAACACCGATTTTGTTCTGTGCGATCGGGTGACGCCTCAATACCCCACTATCAATGACCAGTCTGAAAAGCCATATCACGTATCAAAACCGCGTCAAAATAATCCATATCAAATCGTAAGTAACATTTTTATACAGTTTAAAAGTTAATTGACTTGAGTTTTCTTGAAATGTACATGTAATACAATTCCTAAACTTAAATTTCTCGATTTTGTAAGTTAAAAATGGCATAAAATTTGCTCTACCAAATTTTAAAGGAAAAGGTCATATGTAATACATGTATTCTCTATTTCCTTATACGAGTATACAATGTACACTTGTATATGAAATCGTAGAATTCATGAAACCAATAAAAAAATGTTGTTTAAGAAAAACTGAATTTCTTGTTTTAATCACTTTCTATGAAATGTTGGGTTTTGTAGTAAATTTTCAGACTTTTTGAAATGCTGACGCCTTTCTTTAAGTACACATATGAATTGACCGCTACAAATTGTTTCATTTACTTGATTTTTTTAGTGTTACTGTATTGTTTTTTATTATTATTTTTTAGAATAAATGGCACATTTGTATCTGTCTCACACATTGTCTTTGTTCTATATATAATTTGTTCGTTCTTATCTCTTACTGTTTATCGATACAAAATATGTCAAAACACAACGTAAATACATGTAATCATATATGCATGCATTTCTTTTCTTTTAATGAAGCTTCAGTGAAGGATTAGGGAAAAGAGTGTGTGGTTTTGACATGAAGATTAATTTTTATATGAATAATAATATTCCATTGGGAAAAAAAATCATCACTCATCATCATTCTGTAGTCATTTCAATTTGTGGGGGTATGTGTTAGTGGGAAGCCAAAACATTACTGGTTCACGGTGACGTGATCTCTTGGCTTAATCGTATATCCCAAAGACTGAATCTACCAATACAATGACAAAGTTATTGTTTATGGGCACGTTAATTTATTTGGTGAGGATGAGCAAAACAAAGAAATCCTCAAGTATTGGGCCCCAAAGAACAATGATGATTTCACAGCATACTATACCAACTATGGAGAACGCCATATCTGGGAATTATTAAGCTTGTTTTAATGATATTGGAAAGTTTTAGTAATTAAATCTGCATTTTCATAATAAAGTCAAAGAGGTTTGCACAAACGCAAAAAAAAACAATAGACACAAGTACGCAGGGGGTTCAGGCTGGTTAACCATATCCTCCCTTACACGTAGCTTCAACTGTCTTAAATAATCCAATAATTTAAAGACTGTCTTAATCTTAATGACGTATATTTTCCTTGAGTTTGATTCAGAAATATGACGTTAATTTCAAGATCTTTTCGTCATTCAAATCCAGTTGTGGTCCTAGAAATATCCCAGATTTGTATTTTTAGGTTCCAAATACTAAATGACACAAAGGAAACACATTACTGGCAATGACATTTGACGTTAAAAAAGGAGCTTATGACATAACAACATACAACCGAACAGCTGACTTTATCTGAATGAATAAATGAATATTTGTAGTTGAAATTCAGGTCAGCTCTTTATTGGTAAAAATATGATAGGATGTTGTAAGAGAGAGAGGCTTATGTATGCAAGCGGTGGAAAGAGCAAGTTAGAAATCCTCTTTATCTTTTATTCATGTTTGTCTATAATTAGGATACGTTGTTTGTCCTTGATAGTCCATCATTAATAACGTTCGTAACATATGACCTTCCCAGATCGAGACAGCAATTGCTCTAGTAACCTATAGAAGTGAAGCTTAATGTTAATTATTAATTATGACTTCACCTAACCGTATCCAACATCCGTTTTATACGTCAGATAATACCCTTGATCTCTATAAAATAGCTCAATCACTGTGACGATATCAGGGAGATTTACAAGATTGATGATAGTCTTAAAAAGACTGCATACAATGCTCTGAAAAGATGTGGTCAACGCCTCGCATAACTCAAGATTTAACAGAATCAGTAATACACATTACCACGTACGTAATGTACAAGGAAACTTACATAAATGTCTAACTTATCAAATGACGTCAGTTATCCTTTGCCGGGAAGGCAAAAAGAAAATAAGAACAGAATTTTTTTTTACCTTATTAGAAAACAAGTTTCTGAAAATGTCAATTCAAATCTTACAATTGCAATCTTTATTGTAAATATATATATAAAGTTAAATTATTCTAATTCATAAGCTTAAATGCACAACTACCAATACCCGGTGTATGTAAGACTTGAGTTGAACTTCTCAAAAACTCTATCCATTCAGAGTTTCCTAAATAACAGTTATAATTAATACATCTGACTGCCCAGTGACCTTAATCTTTGAAAAAATAATAATAAATCTCTAGATCATAGGTCAAGAATTTATATAATTTCAATATCCTTGTAATCAAGATTAATCCGGTGTTAAATAAATTAAAGTGTCATATAACCTTTTATTTATTTCATTTAAAACATATGCAGAATAAAAGGTAACATTGAAAAAAAAACCTTCTTCGGTTTAACTTGTATTCTTTGTTGATTACTGTTATAGCAAAAACAGTTTTTCAAAGATTATTCACAACGGTGTACAAACCCCCTACAAAACCTGCCACCTACACAGGTATTATCAACTATAAAGACAGACAAATTCATTTCCAACCTTTGGTTTCCTTTACAGCTGATGACGATGTATCAAACGTTTAATTAAAGACTTTCATTTAGAGGGAAGACCTACAAAATCAAGGAATGGAACAAGACAGAAAAAAAACCCCTTCTGTTGTAGACTAATGACATTCCACTCCTTATGATTGCAATGTTGGTTTTGATGAACAAACAACCTAATATAGCCATAGACGATAAAAAGTAAGTTTTTATCCTCTGAATGCAAAAATCGGGGCATTTCTTTTTTTTTTTTTTTGCCTGTCCTTCTATCCCTCTATCAGCAGACACTCTAATATTTGGCTTTATAATTTGAATGGTAGAAGGTAAAATATTCAAGGATGGAACACTTATTCAACTATTAATGCCGATTTTCTAAGTAAACATCTCTTGTCTACTAACATCTTGTATATATAATCACATAAAACTATATCTAAGAGTTCTTGTTCACATAACTAGGCCATGTTCGGGGTCATCTAAGTTTTAACAAAGACATCTTGTTTTGTTGTCATATTTTTATTGAATTACTAAAAAATAATACAATTCAAAAGGGTATTGTATTTTATGTAATGATACAATACTAAATTGAAGCCATTTCTTTTAAGATCAGGAAAAAACGACGAAATACCCATGCTGAGCAGATAACTCACTCGTTTAAAGTCAACATTTCGTAAATTATATGGTTGGTATAATGACCTTGTTAACAATTATAACCTATCATTGTGTGGGTCTTTGATAGTTATATTTCATACCAATTGTTATGCCTTTTTTTTAAAATACTTTTGATTACGGATTATTCCGTCTACTTGATCAATATATAGAGCTCACGGCGGGGTAACCTGTCGTCAGGGGATGTTTGTTCCTCCTGGGCACCTGATCCCACCTTTCTGTAGCTTTTTTTTTTTTTTAGATCGATCACTTTTCGTTTATCTTCATCTTTTTCATAACTTAAGTCTCCCTATTTTTCAAATACGTATTGCTTTTGATTTAAAAAAAAAAAAAAGAGCAGATATAGAATTCAAGCTCATGGTTGAGATCTGCAATAAAAATATTCTACATGAATACCAAATTTTTGAAAAGTCCCTTTTATTTATTCAAACCAGACAGATAAATGTCTTAATCGTCATTTTTCAGCAGATCACATTTTTCTTCATTTTCTAAATATAATATTCCCTTTTAAACGGACAAGGAAAACCAAAGACAATAAAAGAATCATTAATCCTAGAAATGTGGGATCATTTGAATTGATTGACTCTTATCAGTTATGGAGGAGGATTAATTCTCAGTCTATTGAACTAGTTTTGCATATGATCCATATAATATAATGGTTTCAAAAGGACAATATTACGTATTCACTTTTTTATATTTACGAGGAAGTCAACTTCAGCGACTATTCGGGTACTTTGAAACTTTATCGCGCATAATTTAGTAAAGCTATTTAAGAAAAAGGTTAACATCTTCTAAGATAACCATTTTATCTGTTCTTGCTGAAATATTCCAATGCGTAATTGCAAATGAAAATTAGCATATAATTATACCATTAAGCATATTTTGGACAAAGCGTAAAAATGGGCTACTCCATATTATATTCAAAACATAACCTAAATACCAGAATATAAATGTAAATGTTGCTATCGAAATTCTAAACAAAATTATTTCTGCTTAGGAGACAAGTTTGGTTAGATAAAAGTTCGGCGATTTGTGATCTAAATGTTTTTAACTTTGTTGTTTCAAAACTTACCACATTAAGATATTTCTTGGTAAAAATTCGTATCAGAATTGATAAATTTTGATAAATTGATAAATTTTATCAACAAAATAAACGAGTTTAAATCATAAAACAAATATTTCTGCTTTTACAGTATTATATGTGGTCTTAGAAAAGTAATGAAGAATAAATGCCATTAATATAAACCTGACAGTGAGCTTTACATTGAGAGGAATAAATGTAAAACATCATTTCGATCAAAATATTGGATGTTTTTATTTGCTTGAAGTATGAATATGACTGGAAAAATTGACACTTTTGATCTTTACCTTTAAGTACCTTCTTTCTTATTTGTCCTTCTAACAGACATGAAAAGATAATCCACATAATAAAAGTAAATGGTGGGTATTTTCGTTTTAGCAACCAAGTCTTTAAGCACCTCTAGAGCGATAAATATTGATTGAAATATATTATTGCTATTGTCCTTAAAAAAGTTAATATCAAACATATCTTGCGGTGTTTTCAGATGTATCCAACTGATTTAAATTTATTTCCTGGTCTCAACAACTTCCTCAATTCCTATCCTTGAGAAAAAAATAATAAAATATCAAACGACACAGTATTGCTAAATGTTCTTGATATTCTGACAAATTACCAAAAGATCCCCTCCCCTCCGAAAAAAGACATAAGTAATGCACTCCTTGCTTTCCTGTAGGAAGTTGCTTGAAACAAACGATCAAGTGTATTCCGAGGAAAATACTCTTGATATGCTACAGAAATGATCCAATACAATTTTTTTTCAATCCAATCATATTATATAACTCGGAGATATATAGATTATCATATAAAAGCATATAAAAGCAATGCACCAGTATTATGTCTGTGGTGGTACCTTTTACAACATTGAAATTTTTGCATATATTTTTGACAATTTGTATCCTTAAAGCTCTTACATGAATGAGGAATCTTAAAGAGATCTTGGTTTGAGCAAAATAATTTGCACTGAATGAAGATTCTTTCACTTAAAGAATTAAATGATTTTTTGTTTGGTTTTCACAAGAAATAATGATGAAAGTATTCAGTGGATATGAATATATAAAATGATCAAGTTGTAGCTTAGTACTTCTTGAGAAGATATATAAAACAATTTTTCTATAAATCGCGATGTAAAAGGTTCGATACTTGATGGGACCTCATTATACTAGATTAAGTAAGATCATGAACCATTCTCTGAACATGTAAAATGTGAAGATAACGAACAGTGATCAATCTTTTAAATTCACTAGACATAATCTATCGTAAACAGGGCAAAAAATACAGACCCTGGAATCGCCAGAGGAGGGATCAGGTGCCTAGGAGGAGTAAGCGTCCCCTTTGATAGGTAATGTACTTGAATCGTCACTACATAAGGACATTTCCCATAATTGTTATCACTTCTTACCTGGTAGTATTTTTAAAGGTTTTTTCAAATGATCATAAATGAATTTTCTCTATTTCTGTTTCTACCGTTGCCAATGGGACTGCTCTCTACTCTAAAACTTTAACCCCTATTACACAGGGATACTTTTGCAAAAGTATTTGATTATGGAGAAAATATCAAATCTAAGAAAAGTTTGACGCGACGCTTGTATCATGCCTGACTACGAACAATAGCAAAAGGTCACCTGAGTGACGAGGTTAACCATACAAGCACTTGTTCTTGATAATAGTCCCAGTATAGATCATCCAAATTTTTAAATTTTCTTTCGAAAAAAAAGTTCCTTACTAGAATTGATGCATTTTAAAATGAAATGTGTATTCAAGCTCAAAGTCCATTGAAACAATACAAATTATGAGCATAACACTGATCTCTAAAAACATCACAGCTGGTATCAGGAGCCATTCAGGAATAAGAATCCCCTGTCGACAACTTACACCCGCCGTGAGCTCCTTGTCATGATAGGGTAAACGGAAAAAACCCAGACAATTCAGGATGAAAAAAATGGCCTAACAACTTGTATGAAAAACTTTGGTCAACATTCAACTTAATGATAGAATGTATATGCTAGCAAGGCCGTTGTATCGACCATAGATTTTGCAAAATATTGACTTTAAACGAGATTGATGATATCCTTGTACCATCAACTTCTTTTTCAATAACTTGCCTCGTTCTAAATGCAAAATAGGACTGCTTATAACTGGGCACAATTAGTTTCATTTTTGTTGGAAAAGCAGCTATCTATGATGTCATAAAGTTCGGTCTTTAAATTATTGGAAATGGTTGTATGAAGTGTTGATCGAAAAGTCGTATATGGTTTGATGCCATTGAATTTGGTTAAAAATAAATTAATTTTTCTAAAAGTTCTTTGGAGTTCTTAAGTATCCACACCTGATTAACACCACATCTCAAATATGCTGTTGCACTGTACTCCAGAAATAATTGTCCTAAACACAACATTCTCAAAGACCAAATGAGTTTTCGACTTACAATCTTAGGATTTGGAGTGGCAAGTTGAAATGTAATTTGACATGAAGAGTACAAAATATAAGATACAAATTCTTTCATTTATATATATTTTACATCCACTGAAAATTAACCCTTGCAGATATTGCAAAAAAAATTACATAACCCACTTACTCGGTTTATGTATTTTTTCTGCAACAGCTGCAACATTAATTCCCATACTTACAACCAAAGAAAGCATTTTATTATTTAATTGTACGTAGCCCAGTAGTCTTAGAATGCAATCATCTAATCATCGTGAAAGGATTAATGTTCTGATTCAATTTTCTAATTTTCCTTTGGCCAATATATATATCAGGCAAATATTTTGATGATGAGTTCCATAATACTAATCTTTTCTATAAATAGAATGGATCTTTACAGGCGTACTAGTTTTTATGCTTAATCAAGATAATCGACGCCTTTCACTAATTAGTTTGGGAAATTATCAAATTAATTTCTTCGGGTGTTTTTGATAATTTAGGAGATTGTCCTGAAAATGAGTTTACAACCTGAATTTATTATGTCATTTGACCGAAATTATAATCGGATGTAAATCATAACCTATACTTCCGATGATATGAAAAATGTAGGAGGTGAATTGTATTGAAATTGTCTATCAAGGAAAAACCCCATTATATAAAGATTCTGAGCAATTGATTTCGTACCTTTTGACTGCTGTTAAAACTTCCTTTAGGCCCTGTGTCTCAATTAACGTTACAAGCTATTTATCACATTAACTTATCAAATTCTTTGTTCTTGACCTTATGAAATATGCTTATGTATATCTGTTTTTATCAAAAGTCACTTGTTTAGCAAAAGTCACTCGAGGGTTGATATATTAGTCGCCAATTTTGATTTTCAGGACATCTTCCTGTGGTTGTTTTGATAGATTTATGAGATAGTTATATATTCTGGGTATCTTTATAACACTATATAAGCGCAGTTCCTCTTTACTAAAAGTACGAAAGCTTGCAATTAATTTCTCTGACTGTATATTTGACATTTAGCTAAATATCTTTTATATGATTTACTGAAGGTAAAGAAACAATTTAAAAATTCCTGAACAGTTTTTGTGGCATCTATCATTACCATTTCAGCTTATTTCATTATATTATTTACGTTTTTTTAATTTTCTCTAATTGGTTATCTTATACAATGTATTTATTGATTTTACCCGAAATGAGAAATGTTCAAATGCATCTCGAATTTTATTTTAAAAAAAACACTAAATACTAAGTTGACATGTTTACCAGAACTTTGCATTGATTTAAATAAAGACAACAAGAATGGAACATAAATATAATGCGTTTTATCGTAATTATTTACGGCATCATTTTAAAATTACCGGGTTATTTCTCTCTCGTTTTTTTCGAAAAGATTTCAGTTGTGTAAAATGTTGTATACAATTGAAGTCTTACTCAGTGCAGGTAATGAACACTATAGATAATCTTTACTTTTTTTTCATGAATAATTAAATGGGAGTGTTCAACTGATTTTTTAAACGTGCAAAAAGGAATTAATTTTCTGGAAAAATTAAATGTAAAGAAATCATGCAAGAAAACTACTCTAAATAAAGAAGGGAGAAAAGTTATGTCTTCATAACCTCCACGAACCTCCAATTTGCTTGAAAAAGTTTTATGCACGCCCCTGAGAGTAATGATTAGGGGCTCCATAACAAGGATTTCCAAGATAAGCTTGATATCAAGGTGGAGTCTAATTCTAACTTAGATTTTGTTTAATATAGAATATTAGATAGATAACATCAATTAATAGGTAAGTTATTATTAGTATTATTTAGTTAATATTACTGTATATTTGTCTCCTGATCCCACCTCTGATGTTTTAGAGGTCTGTGTTTGCTCTGCATAGTTGAATGGACTTATGAGCTTAAAACGGTTCATTATCTCCATATTTCATTCCTTAAAATGGGGCAATTTTTTATTGTAAAGAAATTAAAATTAATGATTGTGCAAATAAAACAAAGTAACGAAGGAAAATAACAAACATACCATATATGAACTAACATTCAATGAAAGTTTGCATTTTGTGTGAATGTATCTAGGGATGTCACTATGTTAAGCTTACTGGAAGAATTGCAGTCTTCAATGTTCATTACAAATAATTTTTTTTACGAAGCTTTAAGATTAAATAGAATTAAAGAAGATTCGGATTTTAGTCCTATATTTTTTCCTGGAATACTTTCAATGCAGTGTCTATTGCAACCTTTAAAGTAAGAATCGCACTACATGTAAAACATTTTTAATTTTAGTTCTGGGTTATCAATGTAAACTTACAGCTGCAGTGTACACTTAGTGCAACAAATAATAACATTGAAGGATATACTTTTGTAAGCATTTTAAACAAAATCATTTTGTTACTGAGTTTTCCAAGTTCAACTAGATATGCTTTAGAACAATGTTGTATCATTTGACAAAGAAGATGACGATGTGAAATATATGGAGATAACGAACAGTATTTAAGCTCAAAAGTCCATTAATCAATACAAAATAGGAGCAGAGCAAACACGGACCTCCAAACATCAGAGGTGGGATCAGGTGCCATGGAGGAGTGAGCATCCCCTGCCGACCGGTCACACCCGCCGTGTGCTCCTTGTCATGATCGGGAAATAACGGAAAAATCCGTCGACAATTCAGTGTGTAAATAATGGCCTAACAATTAGTGTGAAAAACGTCAGTCAGCATTTGACTCAATGATAAATTGTATTTGCTGACAAGGTCATTGTATCGACCATAGAACTTACGAAATGATGACTTTAAACGAGACAGCTGATATTCTTGTTTTATCAACTTATTTGTCAATAATTTACCTCGTTTTAGAAATTGTACATACGTAGAGCATGCTCTTGCGTATCGAATCAACTGAGAGATATATACCCCATATGCAGGTGATGAAGGTATATTGCTGCATAAGTAAGGGAAGTTGACGATTGAAAAGTTAAAGTCATCACGTTTATCATAAAGCTTGGTTGTTAGATCACCATTAACGTCTTTCTCAAGTAAAATATCCAAATATGAAACAGATGTGTCAGACTCTGTGGTATCTTTTATCTCAAGTTCACAAGGATATATCGTATCGACATAAGAATGGAAATAGCCATTGTTAATTGACAATACGTCATCGATATATCTAAATGTCGAGTTGAAGGCCACAGCAAGTGTTTTCTTCTTTTCACGTACAAGATTTTGGACAAATTCTGCTTCATATGAATACAAAAAAAGGTCTGCTAATAACGGGGCGCAATTGGTACCCATAGAAATTCCAATAGATTGTTGGAAGACCTGGTCTCCAAAAACCACATAGATATTGTCAATCAGAAACTCAAGCATCTTTTTAATGTCAACTTCAGAGTACTTGTGTGAACAATCAGAATGTTTTTTAACAAAATAATTTTGCAAATGACCAATGACAAGGTAAGTATATTTACGAGTTCCATTTTTATTGAAAAAGCAGCTGTCAATGATATCAAAAAGCCTGGACTTTAATTTATCGTGGGGAATGGTTGTGTACAAAGTTGAAAAGTCGTAAGTTTTTAAGCTGTTGATTTTGGTAAAATCTTGTGATTTCAAATTTTCCAAAAGTTCCTTGGAATTTTTAAGTATCCACATCTGATTTACACCACTTCTCGAATATATTGTTGCACAGTACTCTTGAAGTTTCTCCTTCACCACTGTTAATATCTTAGTGAGGAGTAAAGATAGAGGCTTGGTTGAACATTTACTGGAACCCGCTATGTATCTTTCTTTGTAAGGATTTTTATGAAGTTTCGGAATCCAATATAAATATGGTAATTCAAATTCATTTTGGTTGTTTGGAATATTAAAAATATTCAAAACTGACATATGATTTTGAAGAATTTCTTCCTTAGAAAGGGAACTATGAGTATAAGTTGGATTACCACTTGTAGAATTAAATCCAAGTTCCTCTAAAATACATTTAATATAATGAGCCTTACAAACAAAGACAATGTTGTTACCTGCTTTGTCAGCAGGGACCAGTACGTACTGATCATGTAATCTATCTAATTCTTTTTTCACTTCTGGATTATTGAATACAGAAGGATAGATGGTTTTCATATTGCCTCTCAATCTTTTAATGCGTGATTTTAACATACATCTGATACATTTAATCCATTCTGACAAAGTGTCAAGGTCTTCTTTTTCATGTCTGGTCCATCGCCTGGCGTAGTCCTCTACAGAATCCATAATATTTATGAAATTCCGACGCCAGTTGAAGGATCTGGGTTCCCTAAATTTAGGACCTTTTAAAATTAGTGATCTAAGGTCCTCATTATTAACTATATTTACGTCACCAGTAATAACGTGTCCAGCAGGACTATAGTTATAGGGCGAAGAAGAACATGAACACGATGGAGGATTATGCTTCAGATATTCGATATCCAGGCCCTGTAAAGTTTTCTTGTAATTAAAAAGTTTGGAAGCAATAGTCGATGTATATTTGTAGGAAATACAAGGTGGAGTCTTTAACTTGACATATGGTGGAATACAAGACTGGACCCTTTTGTGATTAAGAATATTACTTATATTAACCGCGTCAATTCCTTTGTTGGCATATTGAAGTTTAAGGAAAAAACGGATTGTTTTAACTGCATTTTCTTCAGTAAAACGCGGGGGTTTAAAAAGCCTATGATTGGCAATATCCATAATTACAGATCCGAGCCTATATTCTGGTGTCGAGGAATCAAAAAATGGACTTTCCTTGACCTTTTCAAGAAGACTATTTAAAAGTTTCAAAGGGACAGGGTAAAGTTTGGTGCGAATATGATGTAAACCTAACTGTTGATTTACGTAAGGTAGTAATGAATCAAAAGAGACATCGTGTATTAAAGGTTTATTGTAAGACCGATGCCCATGACTACTGTGAAACCTATAAAAATGGAAATCAAAATTATTTTTGTCTTACTGTGAAATCATTAAATTTCGTGGGGTTTAATTTTTGTTGTTTTCGAGGTATGAAGAGGCACATAAATTCATGTCCTCCACAAAATGTAAAATTCATACACATACATATCTACTCAACACTTTAACAACCATGAGAAAGTAAATCCCCATAAACCAATATATTTTCCTCAACCCTCGAAAATTTGACACCACATAAATATGTGATTTTATAGTATTTGATGGCATTATTAAATTTAGATACTCCACCAATATACGTATTCATGATTGAAACATTTTGTTGTGATTCAATTTATTAATCTGCAGAACGTACATCATCCTCCACCTTATTTCTTGTGAAATTGTTAAAATTTGGATACATAAATTTCATTAATAATTATTGAATTAGGAAAAAATTAAAAATTTAAAATACATGTAATCAAATCAAAGGAAATTTAGGTTTCGTAAATTCCTTCAAAGTATTTTCAGTTGTAGACATTAGTAATTTTTTTTATTCTCTTCATAAAATTTATAATAAAGTAACTACATAATGTATATAAATAACAACAATACACATCAAAGTTTGGGTATCATTACTGTATTTACCTTTGAATGCAAGGTACATGTATATTTGCATGATAAAAGTGTAAAACGTTTTGAATCGTGAAAGTTAAAAATTGATAGACGACATCTAGAAAAACTTATGTAAATACATGTATATATAAACATGTGCTTAAAGTGCAGTATTTTTGTGGCTGTCACTTCTCAGATCAGAGAAGTTAAATTTGAATGTTCAACGTTGTTTACAATAGGTTTTTGCCCGATCATGACAAAAAGCACATGGCGGGTGTGACCCGTCGACAGGGGTTGCTTGCTCCTCCATGACACCTGATCCCACCTCTGATGTTTTAAGAGGTCTGTATTTGCTCTGTTACAAATTTGTATTGTTTCAATGGACTTCTGAGCTTGATTACTGTTCGTTATCTTCGTATGTCACCTTTTACTCTCGTCTAAATGATGTCAAAGAAGAATTGCATTTTTTTTTTAGGATTTCACTTCTCGTGTACATGCTAATTAAGCATTGTTATTTCAAGCAGTGTTGTTATTTATTCACTTATATTAAATAAAGTAATGAAGGTAAAAGTTAAGCGTGTTTTGATGTTATTTATATTAACATTCGGTATGAATAACATTCTATCTTAAGAAATATCAATACACTTAATTTTAATTGACCCCACATTGATGTTAATTTCATCATGGAAGTTCCCTTAATAATCCCTAAAGATACACTATACCTGTGCAGGGATTGCTTTAATGTGTTGGGAGATTAAATGGACGTTCCGTTTCTAACTTGCACATTTAGAGAGAGTCTTGATATCTTGAAAATTTTCTGTAAATTTTTTAAATGAATTCTTTTCCTTAAAAAGAAAAACTTTCTTACTCATTTCTAAAATCATCTGAACACTTTCATTTATTTAAGCATACATATAATAAATTGGCCAATGATTATCTTTAATTTGCATGATCTGCATTAAATTGTATAAACAACAAGTATGAATCATTTTTCATATCTAAAAGCATTGACAACAAGACAAAATATATATCAGTTTACTTTAGGAATTATATTTTTCAAAATATTTAAGAATAAATACATGGTACGTCACTTTTTTATTCAGTTCTTCTTGACCTTATTACTGTACAACGTAATTATGCAAATTTTTCTTCATTTATGTACATTCGTGAACTTACATCGACAATAAATTATGCATTCTAACATATCACACATACAATAAAATACCTATAAATACTGAGAATAATTAAGTAAAAAACGAAATAAACTTGATACTGGATACACTAAAAGGGCCCTGTACATAATAACTATTTCTTTATCATCATGTCTATGTATTAAAACCTAATAAAGCAAAATTTTTTAGGGGAAAAGCCATTTAGAAGGCATCTGCAGGGAAGTAATCTTTGAAAACAATGGATATTCTTCGGCTTTTCAGTATAAGAGGCATTGTTTCGAATGTAATATGGAATATGGAATAGAATGGGAGAGTTCTTTAACCAAACCCGCGACAGGAACTATTCCCAATAACTGAGGGTTGAATAGCACATTATAAACCAAGGGGTGTTGCTTTCTGGAACTCTTTAGTGTTTGAGAAGTTGCCAACCAATCATATTGCAGGAAATCAATATTGGCGGCCAAAATTTTAATGAAAATTTTCCGAGGGGTGGATAGAACAAACTATAGCCCGGGGTATAGCTTTCTATAAGTGAAAAATTTCACACTACAAGAAATAGATATTTTACCTTCTTAACATTACAAAGAAAATATTCTAACAGAAGTACATGTATAACTCTGTTTTTGTCTGAAAAGGATACAAAGAATAACTGCTTATGTCTCCAAATGCACCCAAGTATATATATATATATATAAATTAACAAGATACCCTTTCAGATATATCACTTTTTTTTATTCGCGGGAACTTTATTTTCGTGTAATTTCGCGAGATTGTCTGCTCGAAAAAAATTCCTCGTATATTAATATGATTATATACAACAATAACTAAGTTGGTGAAAATTTTGTCTTCTTATACCAAGCAAATAATTTTGTGAAAATAAAGTGTCTCAAAAATCTGGTTATCCAGAGTATTTTTCTGAATATTTTTTTTCCGTGATCAGTTCAACATTCATATATCATCATGGCTCTATCTGTGCAGAGCTTGTGACCATAATATTTTTTATTTCCATATTTAAGCTCAACTTGGCCAGAGGCGTCTGGAACAATTTATTCTACGCCTGTTTGTATGTTTGTGTGTACGTATGTAAGCAAGAGTATTTTTTTCATTTTCATCTGCTCCAAAGACAGAATTGCTTCTCAAAAGAAGGGGATTCAATATTTTTAAAAAATCCATGTTTTCTTTTTAGAAGGACATGAAATGTAGAAGTCATTTAAAATTTTCACAAAAAGTACTAGGCCAGACTCAAGTCTGTACAAATGAAGGAAATGATTAAGAAATATTGAAGAGGGTGGATGCTTTTCAAATCTTCTTCTATAGAAACACTGGACCTGAAAATATCAAAGCTACATAATCATTATAAAAATAACAGTGTAAAGTTTTTAGCTCACCTGAGCCGAAAGCTCAAATGAGCTTTTCTGATCACTGTTGTCCGACGTCCGTCTAGCTCACTGTATGTCCGTCCGTCTGTAAACTTTTTGCATTTTCGACTTTTTCTCAAGAACCACTTAACCATTTTCAACCAAAGTAGGTAGAAAAAATCCTTGAGTTCAGACAATTATTGATTATTTCAATGAAGGGCCAAGCCCCTTCCAAGGGGAGATAATCAAGAAAATGCAAAAATAGAGTAAGACCACTAAAAATTTTCTTCTCAAGAGCCACTGGCCCAGAAAAGGTGAAACTTATGTGGAAGCTTCTTTAAGTTTAGGAAATGTATATTCTAAATTGTTCAAATCATGACCCTCGGGGGCTAGGGTGGGTCCACTATATGGAATGAAAGTTTTGCATTGAAATATATAAGAAAAATCTATTAAAATCTTCTCCACAACTACTCGGCCAGAAAAAGTGAAACTTAAGTGGAACCTTCCTGAGGAAGTGTAAATTCTAAATTGTTCAAATCATGATACCCTGAGGTAGAGTGGAACTTAAATAGGGATGAAAAGAAAAATCGTCTTCTCAAGAACAGCAAGGCCACGATTAGTAATATTTAAAAGGAAGAAATCTCGGGTAGTGTAGAGTCAGATATGTTCAAATCGTGACCACAGGTGATACGGTTGGGTCACAATATGTGATCAAAGTTTTACATAGGAATAACAGCAGGGCATGGTGACAGATGAGCGTTTTGGTCCATGGGCCTCTTGTTCAATATTCAAGTTTGTTTAAATCATGACCCTTTAGTCTTAAGTATTGCAACAATAAAGGTTAAAGATTCCTCTCAAGAACAGCAAGGTCAAAATTGATGATATTGATACACAATACACTTTGTCTTAAAGGCTAGGGTTGAATAACAACTGGTGGTCACAATTCTACATGTGAATACGGGATATTGGCTCTTCAAGAACATGAGCCATAATAATTAGTCATCTTGATTTGCAGGTATCCTTATGTATTGAAGATTTAAGTAAAGTATTTAAATCGTGGCTTATGGGACTAGAGTTAGGTAATAAAAAGAGTACATGTGATTGCTAATAAATATGAATATGTATGGAATATGAACAGCGGCTCAAAAATAATCATGCTAAGATAGGGTCACAGAAGGCGGGAAAAGTTTAGCACAGAAATATTTCATGTTAATTTTGTAGACATCTGCAGCAACGACGAGGCTACAATTTGTTTATCTGACATTTATAATCTCAACACTATAGATTCCTTAAGTATTTTACCCGAGTACTTAATTTCCCAAAAATGGCCCAAAGACGTTGAATTGCGAGAATATGAATTGGCAAGTGGATTATTCATCAAGAGTTTTTACTTGTGTTTCAGCAATGTAAAAATATTTTTTTTATTTTACGATATGTGATTCTCGCGAAATTACGCAATAATAAATTCCTCGCCTATATCTTTAGGAATCTGTAATTATATATTGTTATTTAATACTGTTAAAAATCATGTGCAACATGTAAAATTGTATTTATTTAAGAGATAGCTGATTGCAGATGAGTGTTGTGGCTCACGGGCCTCTTTTTGAACCAATGAGATTTGTCTCAAGAAGAGAGGAATTAACATGTTCTTCTGGAATTATCTTAAATAGATTGTACGAATCTTGCAATTGTGTAAAGTCATCGCCCAGAGACAACCATTAGGCTTAAAACAAATTCCAAAATTTAATAGTAAATAAAAAATAGCATAAAATACGTGATAATTTCTGTTTTTCAATTTTTCTCATCCTTAAGCACATTCTATTTTTTCTTTACCGTGTTCACTATTTTAGCGATAATTGTCGATCTTCGGGTTACCCGGTCCATTTTAAGATATTTACATAATGACGGAATCACTCAGAAATTAATTTTCTCTGCTTTTCCTTAAGACATTTCGCATTTAATCAATTATTTGTAACACTATTAAGCGTGTAGGAGAACCAGCCAATCTTTATATATGGCTTACTGCGCGAGGTATAAATGACCTCTGGCTATGTTTACAAATACACAACACATGGGGCACATCATCGATATCATTATCGCTTTAGTCGTCAATCAGATTTGATGACTGAGAACTTCCTGGGTTAAGCCAGTCTTCTGTTATAATAACAAGTGTCCCCATTGTCATCTCGAGGTGTTTAACTAGGTGCGGATAATGGTTTCAATCGATCAGAAGCGCCATCTAGCGGTTAATATCTGATATTATCTCTCGACCCAATTTATTGAGATACTGAAACTACAGACCTGTTGAAGCGACACTGAACGGTCAAACGTTCCCGAACTAGATGTTGGACAGGGCATTCATACCTACTTTTCTTTTCTGACATATGTCAATATTTCTTTGGGGGGGGGGGAGCAAGGCTTTGGAGGGGGAGAGGTAAAACTAGTTTCTTAAATATGAATCAAGGTTGAACAAATAAAACATCTCTATCCTTAAATAGAACATTGAAGACAAATTGATCAGGAGAGAAACGAGGGACAGTCTCTTTTAGTTTTATATGTGAAAGTGGAGACGGGCAGAGTTGGAGAGACCGAGATAAGTTGCCATACATGTACATGTTTGTCATATATATATGTAATAACAGAATCAAAGAAAAGATATTAAGAGACCAGCCAACTTGCCCCTTTTCCCCAAAATTAAGGTTTTTCGTTTGCTTTTTCAAAGCTTGATTTCTTTCTTTTGAATAAGCTTTTTATGCCCCTGACATGAAATTGCAAGGGCACAAAGTGTTACCCTTAATTCCATCCGTCAATCCGTCATAATTATTTTCAGGAATTCTTATGCCGTGCTTGTATATAACAGGGTAGTTATTGGTACTTGTATGTTTTTTAAATTAATGAAAAAATTCTGACAAGCAATAAAAAAAAGATAAAATAAATAAATAAATCCGTCAAAATCCTGGATTTTGCCAGTGCTCGACCTAACAACATCAAAAAATGGAGGTGGGGGATGGGGGGGGGGAGCAGCATCTAACGGAAAATTAACTAGAGCAAAGTACTGTATTCAGAAAAAGTGTGGGCCCCCCTGCCCCCCCCCCCCCCCACCCAGCGTTCTACGGGCCTGTTTTATGTTAACCCATTTTAACGAAAGAACTTGCCCTGAGACTTTGAAAATTTCTGATAATTCATTGCTTTCTACGGAAGCCCGTTGAGGCCATTTCAGAGAAAGAAAATATTTTTATTGCGTTTAAACGCAATAATTATTGTGTTAAAACGCAATTATTATAATTATATAGTTAAACGCAAAACATTGCGTTAAATCGCAATAACATTGCGTTTAAAGGCAAAACATTGCGTTTAATCGCAATGTATATTGCGTTTAAACGCAAAACACTTTGCCTTTAATCGCAAAAGATTTGCGTTTAAACGCAAAAATTTTGCGATTAATCGCAATACTTGAATCATATGAGATCAAAATCAAAATCAAATGAAAACAGATTGATCGATGTGTACTACCAAATTGACCAGTACTATTAATACCACTGAAACGTTTTTAAGTTTTTAATTAGCTGTGATACGTAAGCAATTGATCAAAGGCTTCATTTAAAGTGTTGGGTTCTAATACGTTTAAGTCATTCTGGTTGTTAGGATACCATTATTTTACTACAAATCTCCAAAACTGGACATTTTGCAAAAAAGTAACAGTGTCGGATCCTAGTAATTATAAGCTTTGGCTAATTGATGTCTGATTTTAAACTACAGTATCATTGCGTTTATATGCAAAACAAATCCTTAAAAGAAGGGATTATTGCGTTTAAACGCAACATAATTGCGCTTAAACGCAAAAATATTATTGCGTTTAAACGCAAAATGTTTAATCGCATAATTATTGCTTTTAAACGCAAAAGATTGTGTTTAATCGCAATCGTTTGCGATTAAACGCAAAGTGTTTTGCGTTTAAACGCAATAGACACTGCGATTAAACGCAATGTTTTGCGTCTTTATTATTGCGTTTAAACGCAATAAAAAATATTTCTTCCTCTGAACTGGCCTCAATGGGCTTCCGTAATGCCCTGGATTTTTATTTTGTTGCTGTGCTTGTAGAAAATAATTAAACTGCATTTTGATGTGTATATTAATGACTTACATATCACGTTCGAATTTTATATCGATTGACCAATTTCCACGAAAGTTGCTGACATTAGAATTTAAAAATTTGTAATCATTCAATTTTATCCGAACATTTTTTTGTTTTGCTGTGCTTATAGACAACGAGCTGAGTTTTGTTCTGTTTCCTTACAGTTCCAGTTCGAGTTTCATGAGTGACCCATTTTCACATTTTCTGAGTTGCCAACCCGAAAAATTCGTTATCTACCACTGGTATATAGCTCTTTAATCTGTAAATTTCTCCTTACGAAATCTTTCTAGCACGGGTATTGGAATGTGCACCCTTGACATATATGAAATAGACTGAGACACAAATGTAGAATATTATTACATAATGTAAGATGATAGTACAATGATCAAATTATTGTCTGTTTAATAGACGTGACATGCGCATGAAGCGTGAAATTGATTGTTGTATGACATCACATTTTATGATAACTACGAAAAAATTTCAGGTGTCAGTATTTAAATATTAAATAAATTTATAAAGAAAACTTTGATGCCCGAAAAAAAAAAACTGGTACCTCTTATCTCATGACAACTGAATAAATATTATAATACTTATAATAATTATAAAATTATAAAATTATATATATATATATATATATATATATATATATATATATATATATATATATATATATATATATATATATATATATATATATATATATATATATATATATATATAGACATATTTTGTAAGACTATAAGATTTTTTTTAAATCAATGACTGCATACTCGTTCCAGAATGTCGTGTTTCTCCCCTCAGGCGATTAGGGCGAAGGTCGACTGGTCAGCTATTACAGATGACCTTGTGTCGGACAGTGCCCTGAACAAATTGTTGGTTTGGGAGTTAGGACAAAACAACTGCATTTTATGTTGATATAAAGTAGTGCAAAAAAAAAAAAAAATAAATAAATAAAATATACAATGATAAAAATGCACCTATCTCTACAGATTTAAACGTTTGAAAATTTAAAAACTTAATATAAAATATAGATTGTAAATGAACTGCTTCATCAAATGTTATAATTAGCATTTTGCATATTCATTCAATTTCATGAATATTTAAATTACGGATATTCCTTCAAGAGATATAAACAGCGCCATCATAACATTTTCCGAGTACTCAAACTAATAATATTCACATCGGAAAAATTTAGATACTAGCATCAAGTCCACGAGTTGTATATTGAGTGTAAGATTGTCATGTAAGTTTTGAATTTACCAGGTGGCAGTAAATATACCAAATTTACATGACAAGTTGTGATGTAATTTTTCTTATTTACTGCCACCCGGTATAAATTAAAAAAAATTTAGAACATGACAGGATGTTACTTTGATCTGGTTAGTGATCAGAGGGTTTATGAACCTTAAGCATGAAAAAATAGTCGAATAAATTTTACTCTTTCTTATTAAAAAAAAAAAACACGAAGAAACAGTGATTTGCACAAATTATAAGGAGTTCATACTCTTGGTTACGATTTTCTGACAGCGAAAGAATGTCATTTGGTAAAGTTCGGATAATTTCATCACGGACGTATACTTTATAGTATTTATTTACTTGGATACTGAAGTAGCATGTAAGAGAAAATACATTGTAGACTGACGTATAGAAAACAATCGATACCTTTACTTAGCCTTGAATTTCACAAAGAATCGCAGGTTTCAAGAAGACGTAAGTTTGACCGATAGTCCATCATTTTTCTTGTCAATCTGTCATTGCGCGCATGCACAAGAAGATGCATTTACTAACTGCCCTGCACGTTTGGCGCTTTTCTCTCGACCTTCACAACATGCTTGCACGTCCATTCAAAAACAATTTTGCAAGAAGATTATTGTGTGGGTTGGGAAAAATCGGTTTGACCGCAATGGATATCACAGCTGTTCGGCGGATCTTTCATCCAAAGGCAAACTTTGAACTTTTACTTAGAGAATGGCCAATGACTTCTTGTATAGTGTACCTGGTCACCTTGTTGTTTTCAACAACGTAAGGTTTTTAAAGACGCTTTTTTTCCAAATTAAAAAAAGAATGCATAATAATAATAATCAGATTCTTTTATATAAATACATAAATCTATAAGAATTGGACGCTAATGTTGCAGAGTAAAATTTTTTGTTGAATAAAACTTGAATTCTCCAAATCAATTGGACTAAAAAAAAATAAAAATCCTCTGTGATATATCATATATGTGCATTTTCTTGTTTTGCTTGGCACTCACATAAATAGTTTGATTTTATTTTGTAAATTTGAATTAGTTGTGTCTATATTTCTCATTTTGTTTTTAAATTTGGCCCAAATTATTGTCCACAATTTTATTTCTTCAAAAGAATAGGATTTCTAAAAAATATAATATGTGTTACATGAATCTAAAATATGAGAAGGGGGCACTAAAAAGTGCATACGTGTAACAGAAATTTTTCTCAAAATAAGGAGTCTAAAAATGGATAATAATGTGCAAGAATTTAACGATTTAATGAAGTAATCAAGCTACAGATCTTGAAATCACTGAATTTTTTTCTGCATAAATAAATATATTTTTATAAACGTACAAAATTAGAACAATTGTAGAATTTGTTAATACAACCTTAATCCTGCTATATAACAAACACATTTATTATATGATTGAATAATTCCCCTCTTTCTGATTGGCTGAGATCCAACAATGTTAGAAAAATACTACATTATATTGACCTGCACGTGATCTTCCAGGTCAATATAAGGAATTATTTATTCTACATTGGACTAAAAATAGATAGGGAAATTCCAAATTAATGCAAATAGTTTTGGAAAGTTATTTCACTTGCATATGACATCCACTCATATGAACATAAAATTAAGGCACATAGATTCTTGGGTGAGGGGTCGGGGGGGGGGGGTGCAGGATTCCTGCCCCTCTCCCCACCTTTTGAGAATGTTAAGTTTTAATTTAAATTTTAAGGATAAAAAATTTCATTGTAAGCCCCCCTCCCCTCGAAAAGTTTATGTACCTTTACATCCCACCAAATAAAATTTTGATTTGGGAGAATTCTATTCCTTTTGGGGGGGGGGGGGGCTAGTCAAAGATTTGTTTTCAGGTACGTTGTCAATTTTTTTTTCTTTATATGCCCCCTTTTTCAAAATTAATCCTATATATGTGCCTGACATTTATTTTTCTACATTGCACCTAAACTAGAATTAAAAATTTCAAAATAATACAACTGTTTTTTTTTTTAACTCTGTTTCTCTGATATTCGGCTAGTACTTCAGTAGATGTGAACAAGTAAGATGGCACGGATTGCTTAATGAATGTGTGTCATTTAATCATTGAATCATATAATAAAACAATTATTGCTGTTTTTTCGGTCAATACGATGATTTAGCCACCTTCGAAGTACAATATTCACCTCGCCCTTCGGGCTCGGTGAATATTGTACTCCTCAGGTGTCTAAATCATCGTATTGACCTCAAAAACCAGCAATAATTGTATATTATTATATGATTGAATAATTTCCCTCTTTCTGATTGGCTGAGATCCAACAATGTTAGAAAAATACTACGTTATATTGACCTACACGTGACCTTCCAGGTCAATATAAGGAATTATTGCAGGTCAATATAATGAATCACGTGACCTTCCAGGTCAATATAAGGAATTATTGCAGGTCAATATAATGAATTATTCCTGTTCCATTTTTTCATGTTACAATGTGTTCTTGTTGAAATTTCTCGTTAAAACTTTCAATTAAAGCAAAAAAAAAAACAACAGTCTTGTAGGAGTTTGCTATCATTTAATCATATAATAAAACAGTTATTGCTGTTTTTTGAGGTCAATACGATGATTTAGACACCTTCGAAGTACAATATTCACCTCGCCCTTCGGGCTCGGTGAATATTGTACTCCTCAGGTGTCTAAATCATCGTATTGACCTCAAAAACCAGCAATAATTGTATAATACTTTTAATTTTCTCGGAGATTCTCCATGCAATATACATTTGAAATACAGCTGCGACGAATTCGAATGAAAAAAAGAGATGGAACAAACCTGAAAGGGTCGGGTTATAGGACATTATAAATAAAACTCAAGGGAAATTGGTTTTTCCATTTAAGACGAATTCCCATTAACCCCTATGTACTTTTGTAGTTCCAATTATAGCATAATAAAATGATTGTAATCAGGGCCTACTCGTTGTTTTAAACGACACGATCATTTAAAAGATAATGGATGATCTGAAAGACACAAAAGTATGGAGACGTTTTTCACCACACGTAGATATATATTGAAGTGAGAAGTGCAAAAACTATGACGAGGGAAAAAAAAGTCGCATCGGCTGAACGAAACAACATTTAGATAGCGCGATGTACATATGTACATTATATAGTGTAAAGCTTCTTGTCTCCGTGAAATTGCAAATGCAAAAGAAGCACATGAAATGATATTAGAAATTTAACTGATTTTGCATATAGCAGCATTTTGTTTGTCAAATGTTTTGTCCACCCCAGCCCCACGCCCACTAGTACTTTTTCAAAAACATATACACGTACGTGCCTGGGCATATGCAATCGGAATACAATGACAAGCAAAAAAGGGCATCATACTACATGGATATTATTCAGGGGACACAATGTTAATTATCATGGATTGTCTATTTTTAGCATACATGAATATTGCCCAAATAAATCGAGGGGGAGGGAAGGGACACGAAATTTCCCTCCCCCACAGTTCTGCAGTAAGTAATTTATTTAGCTGATATTTATAATTTTCAAGTCAGAGTGAATTAACTTCAGATCTTGGGAAATATTGACCTTGTAATGTTATTTTCCTTTATAGGAATGGCGACAATTACCTATCTGTCCAGGCTGTTTGAGATGATTATAATCATCTTACTCGGTTTATTATGTAATTTTTCTCTTCGTAACTAGCAATATGACATTCTCACGACAGTTGTCAAGAAAGCTTGGCCAAATGTGACTTCTACCTGGTGGTCATATGGTGATGAAAATGCTTATAGTGCAATTCACACGATAAACAGTTATACGGTCAATACACCGATATATTTAAGATCTAAAGCAATGCTGCTTGTTTGTCTCCGTGTTAAATGTAGATATTCACGTAAACTGTTTTTTTTTTTTCGATATTATTGAATATCTGGTGACATATAGACCATTCATTCCCTGACTGCTTTAGGCAAGTAAGAAACAATTTCAGTATATATAGGGGAGAGGGGGCACTAACGAACGGAAATTCTTTGATAGGCACAAAAAAGTCATCAGTCGTTAATATAGAAGGTCTTCTTCCATTGGGTTTGTATAGTTTATGCTGACAAAATACCCCCCCCCCCCGCTTTTCCCTCTTCCAAACGGCCAATGCTTGTGCTGAAATAACTGATACATGTAATTATTATGTTATTGGGTTGTTGGGTATTGTTTGAACTTATTTTTTCTCTGTTCATGGTCTGGGCATGGTCTTCGTACGTTCATTTTGAAATGAAGCGCAATCATACTGAGCTTCCCTCTTTCCAATTAAACGTTATAGCAATTTTGATTGCAATTCGTCCAGTGATTTCAAAATGAGATAACAATTAAGATTTATTACATTTTCAACAGTGAAATACTGAGATTTATTTATTGAATAAAAGTGATATTTTCTCACAGTGTGAAAGGAAAGTAAGTAAAAAATAATTTCTGGCGTGTCATAAGATAGACATAGTAACTAAACATCTAAATAGAGCTAAAACTGCAAATTTCTTCCCAAATATGTTGTTAAAATCCATGCTATGTAATGTTTTCAATCTCACAACTGCTAAGCTATGACGTCTCAACCGCTCAACTATGACGTCAAGCCTATGACACTGTGTTAAGAAAAGAGAGAGGCAAAGGGAAAATCAAAGAAAATGTAATAAACAGAAAATTCAATGTTTTGTAGATGAATATGGAATTTATTTCACTCGTGAGATAAGATTCGCACTCGTGAAAATATCAAAAAATCCTGTCCCACTCGTGAAATAAATTCCATATTCATCTATAAAACATTGAATATCCTCCATATAGCAAAAGCAAATGAAAAAAAAAAAAAAATCACAAAGATTTTATAAAAAAGATCTTTAAATCTTCGGCCAATATATAAATCAAAAGTACAGATTCGTGCATAAGGACTCTGTAAAAGTTAAATAAGAAAGTAATACAAAGAAGGTAACAGCTTTTTGAAAATTTTGCAGATATATACATGTAGTAATAAAGAGCAGTGGTTTTGTGGTGAGTGTGGTATTTATTCGGTAGGGTGTGTTAAAACGAGGTGGACACTAAAAATATATAAACTTACATTTGTCGGTGCGTGTGTTTGGCAGGGCCGAGGCGCGGGGGTGTGGTGGGTGCATTGGTGGGTTTTAAACCCATAGGCCCTATAATTTGGCATATTCTTTTTTAAAGATATTGCATGGGATGATATAAAAAAAAATCTGAGGATGCCCCCATCCCCTACTGGTATAGTCCCTAATCTTCTCCGAGTTACGGTCGATCATTTATGATAATGTAGGGAAAAAGTCATGACATTTGTTTTAACAACAATCGGATCTAATTCAAGGCCGAAAATAATAGACATTTGGTTGCCATTAGGAATAGTAAAGATGTATCGTGATCAAAAATAATTATTTCTATGTTTAATGATTTTGATATTTAGCCGCTTGCTGTTAAAATGTCGCGAATAAATTTCACTGAATGTTGTTCGAATGAAATATTTGCACATTTTTATATTCAAAAAATATATCTTCATTTCAAGATTTTTCTGATTTTTTTGGTTCCGACATTTCAAATAAATGATGAATCAAGGGTAAATCTGTTATTTCTTAATTTTGTTTGAAAAAAAAACGAACTTAATGTAATGAAGAAATTGAAGAAACCCTTATCTTCTAGAAAATTTTTACCTGGATATGTCGTAACACGAAAGGTCTAACTTAAGGCAAACACAAGTTCTTAGGTATTCAAAATTTTGAAAGTTCGTCAGAATACAAATAGTAGCAAGGACAGAAATGATACGATTTTAAATGTTAAACAATCATATCTTAAATGTACAAATATCCAATATCAAGCCGCGTATTTAATCATTGAATGAGCTATTAAAGTGACAAGACTGAAGTTTCTTCTTTCTCATCCCTTCTGTCCGTTTTTCTGAGGGTGTTAAAAGCGGAAGATATTTTTTTTTCTTCAATCAAAGGGAATTCATAAAAGTCGATAATTTCTATTCAAAAGAAAAATATTGGACGTCTTGTTTTGTAAGGGCGTGGAAAAAGAGTGTTATATAATTAATCGTCTAGATTTCTTCATTCTGGAGTCTGATTCCGTCTACGGAGTTCGGAGTATTGTAATTCTTTGTTTCCGATAATCTTTTAGACATTAGATATATATCCAGGCTTGATCACGCGTCTGGTAAGGATTATTAGAATCGACTGCCGCGGCTTCTCTCCGTCTTTCGTTGCTCAGCACGCGCAGGAGATACATCGGAGTGGAGAGGTCCCCTCCATTCGGGATCCTCTAATGTCGTAGACTGTCCCTAGGAGGAGGAGGCGCACCGAACGGACTTATGTCTTACAAAGACTGGGTAGGTTTTTTTACATATATATATATTTTTTTTCTATTCATTTTTCTTTTTCGTTTGCGAGATTTTTTTTTTGCCAAGCTCTTGTTGTTTTCCTCCTCGGCAGGGGTCAAATAAGATATGTTGTTTGTGTACTAGTGTTTTGACTTATGTTTTTTTTAATCGGATTAGCAAAAGATTAATGCAATTAAGAGGAACAGGAAGGGGAAATATTCCATCTGATATAATTTCCTAGTTTCCTGTTGGTAAGAAAATAATACAAATTTTATTATTTGCATAAAAGTGACTTCAGTAGTAAAATTTTGCAAAAATTAATTAAAAGAATTAGAAATTACAAAAAAATATTTTTCTGCTGACTTTGGACATTTTACCTTTACGCCCTTCGTTGACCCCAAAGTTGTGGGTCGAAACGACATGATAGCCTTGCTGTTTATGAAGGAGAGATGAAGGGTTTGGCCATGAGCCTTTATCGTTATGTCAATACTTGTTCTGTGTGAAGTTTATATAAAAGTCAAACCCCTGTCCAAATAGAACAAATTAAGAATTATCTCTGAGACTTTTAGGGAGCGGATCATTATTTTTAAATTTATTTTACAAAAATCGTTTTAAAAACTAAAGCATCTCTCTCTCTCTCCCTTGTAATAGATTTTCGATCTATCAATGAATGAAAATTAAAAAAAAATACAATTTAAGTGGGTTAATAATCGACATTCTTTAAATATTGAGAGTATAATTATTCATCAATTTCTTTTTGTAATCGCTACCCAAATAATGTTTACGCTCTCTTCTTATACAATAGAAATTTCTACACAGAACCAACTGATATCAGAAGTTTCATTGAGTCGTTTAACTGTCAAAATTTGTATTCCGAAGCTTTGTAAGGATAATTAGTTTCCACAGCAGGAACAAATTGAACTTGTTCAAACTATCAAGGTCTTATGATTGAATTTCTATTGAGGCCAATGGCAGCCCTGATTAGTCTCTCTCTCTCTCTCTCTCTCTCTCTCTCTCTCTCTCTCTCTCTCTCTCTGATATGCATCCATAAGAGCTATATATCAAACAAGCACATAATATTTTGTTGGCGTTAATTTGGTCTCAGAAAATTAGGAATAAATCGCTAAAAAAAAAAATAAAATAAAATAAAAAGCAAATCATATTTTGTATGTGTTATTTTAATCTCAGAAAATTAGGAATATATTTCTGAAAAAAAAAAAACCCAATAATAACAATAATACAATTAATGCACGTCAAATATTCCACAGAGATTACCCTCTATTCAGGGTCTTTCACCGTCAATGTATATATATTGCTTATCTGTTGTTACCTCATTACACGACTCTGCCGTTCTGATTTGGTGATAAGTGAGGAAGACTTTAGTATACATGTAATAAATACCTGTAAATACATATTTTGTGATAAGAAGATCGATTTAATTCAAGTTTCCGTTGAGAAGTGTATAGGCATAATTAACATACAGTAATTGAAATCAACCCATACATATGTCATTGTATTTTTATTTAAAAAAGGAGAAAACGTGTCAAAAACATATATTTGCCTTATCGCAACAGCGTACTGAAACAAAATGTTATTAAGTCATGTCTAGGTAGTTGAACAGTCAGGTCTTCAGTCAGCTTCGCTTTTTCAACTTTATTACTCCCAAATCAGCTGCATGCTTTGAAATTTTTTTTTTTTTTTTTGAAAAAAATCTCTGCAGTGTTGAATTAGAAATAAAATGTACCGTAAGAACGTTCATTTTTTATCGCATGCACAGGTTCTGCGCACGCATAAAAATACTACGTCATCACTACTCCCTTGTGTTTGCATAAAAATGATTAAAATTTATTTTTTCACAGTGCACCATGCGGGAAAACATGCCAGTAAAACGGACACATCAAATTTTTATACTCCTGTGTCTACATTTCACTATTGTACATTCATACTTTGAGCGTGTGTGTGATTCTCGGACCGAGCAGCGGGGACCGGATCCGGAAGGAATATGTGGAGGCATGATACCGGAAATGCTCCATTTGGTATGTGATGGGGAATATTACGTACCCTCACATGCAAAGCGTGATGTATCATCACGTTCCCATAAACAAGAAAATAATGTCGGTAAGTAAAAAGATTTCACTGCATGTACAAACGATTTTCATAAGAGTCTATGTTAGAAACTGCTTAATATATAAAAATTGAAATCGAGGTCTTTGTAAGCAAATTGCATTGCAGGCAAACTCTTCTTTACACAGGGTAAACGATCTCTTTATGATAAGCACGTAATAAAAATATTGCGCAAATGTTGTGATGAATGTACATACAATATACATGTACAGTCAAACTTCCATATATCGAAATGCGGGAATGTAAATTAAAAGAGTTATATCCAAAAGATCCAGAGAGAATTTTTCATTTAACATAAAGTCAGGACCATCAAACCACTTAACCATTAAACCATTGTTTAATTTAGGAAAGATTTCACGATGAGGAAAAGTTAAGAAACAATGATTTTATATATAGAAATTAAAATACCTAGTCTTTTACTAGCTTTGTTATTCCTCTTATTCAAGTACGTACAAGTATTGTTCATATTGACTTTTCATGAATATGTAATATAGCTACCTAATGATTGATCGAAATTAGAGTTGTTTGAAATAAATCTTTAATTCGAATCTAACACACCCACCCTCCCCGATCAGTCACTAACCCTGATCTTGGACCGGTAGATGGTAGTCTTTCACCGCGCCTTGGCACAAAACCATTATTAGTGCTATCACGCTAGCATCTCTTTGTCTTTTAATAAAAGAGACAGAGACCCTTTTCTCATAATGAACTAAAAGGGAGGATAATTGTTAATAAACGCTAAACATTTTTAGAAATTTTTACCATGAATCATATTTTAAGCTTCATTTCTTTTTTTTATTGCAGATTTCCCACGTTATTCGCCTTTAGAAGGACTAATCCTCGGCAAAAGAGAGGCCTCTATGTATTTATCAAGCGAGCACTCCCGAACCAAGCGAAATACCTATACAGGCATTGTGTGCGAATGTTGTTATCACAGTTGCGATTATTTCGAACTTTTGCAGTATTGCGCAGTTAGGAAAAAGAGAGATACCAAACCCGACTCAATTTCAGCGAATTCTCACAATTCTGGAATAATGGTTGACAAGTTATCAAAATAGTAACAAATAAACCCGGATGTATTATTTAAACGACATTTATTTTTATAATAGGGCATTTAAAACTTTTAAGATATGCTGAGAATCTCGTTTTATTTTGCTTATTCTTTTATTTGAGTGATACGTCATTCATGACGGCCATTCTTTAGGTTACATTGTACGATTGAAAACAAAGTGTTTTATTATTTTGCTAAGTGTTTGGCGGAGAAGATGTATGGGCGATGGATATCTTCATTGTCTCAGCGATGAATGTCATCAGTTTCATCATTGTCCATTGTTCGCTTCATGTAAATTTCAGCGTAATTGTATACTGTGCCTTATGTATGAGTTCGTAAGAGAGAGAAAAACAATTGGTCCCATACCGATTTCTATTTAGAATTGTCAATTTCTTTGTCTTATAAGAGTTGTCGAACTTTATGATTTTGAGTTATCGACCTTTTTCAAATATTTTGGACATTTTTGTTTTGATTAAAACGATTTCATGGTCCAGATAACGGGCTGAAAAACATATATAGTAAATGTGAATTTTATTTGTTTTAAATTACTGTTGATATTTTTTTGTTTTACTTGAAAGTTGTGTTGACGGTCTGAATAGAAATGGGTGAAACTGTCTCTCTTTGCCACCAACAGTGTACTTCTGGCAAATAAAGCTGGTGTAATCTTGTCTTTGTGTTTTTTTTTTATCAAATGATAACATGTAAGAATACTACTCTGATAATATTATGTGGCAAAATAAAAAAAAAACCCTGATATTGGATGAGAGGATTAATTACCCTAAAAAGTGTTGAGGATATCCGACTTACCATTGAAATTTTAAGTTATTTTTTTTTCTTTTCAAAATTTCAATTTGTAACAATCATAAAATATTGTTCTTTACAAGAAGTTAAGTTCACAATATATTTTACAGTCACGTGGAAAGAAAATCAAGTAAGTGTCAATTCATTATAAGCGTGTTTTACTTGTAAGAAAACTAATAGTTATTTTCCAGAATTTTATATTGATTTGAAGTACGTTGTTTTAAAATTGGCGATTGAAATAAATTAATATATTCTCATCTTATTTGATTGTGAAACTTTCCAGTTTTATTACAAAGAATACGTGCAGAACCTGTCTTATGACTATCTTGATTCTTTGTTTAATAATGAAGTTATAATTACACCTTATTCACACCATTTTAATACTTGCACCTTATTTCTACATTATCCATTCCTGCCACTCTTTCATTCATCTTATTCATCCCTGCACCTCATTCACTTGTACTGCGTTCTTGAACGTAAGCTATATTCAGAAATTTCTGCTAAATTCAAAACTTTCGAAAGAGTGTACTTTCTTTATATCCAAGAGTTTATGAAGTATGAAAGAATGAAGTTTTCAGGTGACAATCTACAAGATAACAAATATAAGATACATAGCGTGCTCCAGCAAATGTTCTATCAAGCCCTTTTTTTTGCTCCTCACCAAAATATTAACAGCAGTGAAAGAGAGACTTCAGGAATACTGTTGTTTACTGATTTTTTTGATTGAAAATTAAAATAAAGGCACGACTATATGTGCGTATTTTAATTTTGAAATAAAAATCACCAAGCGACATGCAGTACTGTACAACAACATATTAAGTGGTTTTAATCAAATGTGGATACTCAAGAACTCTGAGGAACTTTTAGAAAGTTTGAAATCGCAAAATTCTACCAAAATCAATAACATCAACTTTACGACTTTTCAACACTTTATACAATCATTCCCCTCGAAAAATTAAAGTCCAGGCTTTTTGACATCACAGACAACTGCTTTTTCAATAAAGAAAAAAAAAACAAGCTCGTAGATTTACATACCTTTTCACTGGTCTTTCGCAAAATTACACTTTGTTTTAAAACATTCTAATCGTACACAAATGCTCCGAAAATGATATTAAAAAGATGTTTGAGCTTCTAATTGACAATATCTAGATATCTATAGGAGATCAAGTCTTCCAACAAACTGTTGGAAATTCCATGAGTGCAAATGTGTCCCGTTATAACAGACTATTTTGAATTCATATGAAGCAGAATTTATTCAAAAACTTTAACATGAAAAGAAAAAGTCTCTTGCTTTGGCTTGAATTCGACATTTAGATATATCGACGACGTTTTCTCAATCAACAATATTCATTTTCATTCCTACGTTGATTCGATATATCCCTTTGAACTCGAATTAAAAGACACCACAGAGTCTTACACATTTGCTTCATATTTTGATGTTTTACTAGAAAAAGACATAAATGGCAACCCAAAAACAAAACTTTATGATATACATGATGACTTTAATTTTTCTATCGTCAACTTCTCTTATTTATGTAGTAATATACCACGGAGTTTATGTCTCCCAGTTGATTCAGTACGCAAGAGCATGCTCTACCTATGAACGATTTTTAAAACGATGGAAGCTATTGACAAATAAGTTGATGATACAAGGATATCAACCGTCTTGTTTAAAGTCAACATTTTGGCAAATTCTATGGTCGATACAATTACCTTTTTAGCAAATACAATCTTTCGTTAAGACGAATGTTGACTGACATAATACATATAAATTGGTAGGCCATTATACATGTGTATTCACGCTGAATTGTCTACAGATTTTTCTGTTCGCCCGATCTTGGCAGGGGGCACGCGGAGGACGTGAAGGAAATTCTGACTCCGTAGCACCTGATACTACATCTGTTATTTTTACAGGTCCGGTTTGCTCTGCTCCCGAGTTTTACTGTTCCAATGGACTTTTAAGCTTGATTGTTGTTCATTTTCTTCATATTTCATGTAAGTACGTAACCAAAAATAGGAGTAAATACTTTGTTGATGTTTGAATCTATTTGACTGCTGCTTTAAATCAAAGTGTGAGCAACTTATATGATCAGAAAGTGAATCTACATGTTCATAAATTTATTAATCATTAAAATGACACATATTGGTCACATTTTATTCAGCCGTAACTTGTTTTGAATTTTGTTTGATTTTTTTTTATTTCTTTGATTACGCTTCCGGTTTTCAACATCTTCGTGTTAAAAGGTCAGTGATTCGTAGTCCGCGTGAAGTGGGACATGTATTCCTTTAACTCCTTTACATTTTGCGTGGCTGTCGAGATTATCAATGGATTTAATTGGGATCAAGTTGTCCTACTAAGTCGAATTGATATATTGACCATCAAGATTTTTTCGAATCTCAGTCAGCTATTGTGTCACGTAATTTATACTCTGAATTCTATTAAAGGAAGCTAGTAGAGAAATTCAATATATCTTATAGCATTAATGTAATGGAATATTGCAATTTTAACTATCGTAATGCATTTTTTTTCTTGAGGTACAGTCTCTCTTTAATTCTTTCACTTTTTAATGATTATCAGCACCTTGTTGATATTACGGCGCATTTCCGTATAAATTGGATCATTTATTTTAACAATCGTTGTATAAGTTAGGATAAATAAATAAAAGTTAAATTTATAATTAAGAAAGGCACCTCAATCGAAGAACTTATTCTTATTGGTATTTAAATTCCATCCAAAACAACAAATTTAAAATATAAACGTGTTCGATTTCTATTGTAAGGTAAGATTCTTCAGTCGTTACTTGTTTTAACTCATTCAGAAATCATGGCTGTGAAAGTGGTGGTAATGCTTGTGGTCATAGGTGATATAGATGTAATCGTGTTTGTGGTCGTTATGGTGATTATAGTTGTGTTATGGTGATGGTAGTGTTAGTGGCTTTGGTGGTAGTGGAAATGCTTTTGGTGATAGTGGTGGTAATAGCTTCGGTAATGATTGTGGTTATAGTGGTGTAATGGTGTGGTGATGGTAGTGGTAGTGATTATGGTGGTGTTGGTAATGGTTGTGGTTTCTTTCTTTCTTTCCATCCATTCATTTTTTTATTCTTGTGAATTAGTTTGTATATTATATGATTGTAATCTTCCCACCTTCAGTAAAATCTTTGCCGGTCTGTCCAGTGACGGTCTAATCTGTAAAGATTAGGTTGAATTTTCTTCTTCATTGTGGACTGAAAAAATCGACCCGGCGGTGTTAAGCGAAAGAAAAAGTTTCACACCTCCAGTAATACATAGTAAATTATACATCTCTAACACGATTTAGTGAGAATACAGAGAAAAGATACTTATTTGTAAATAATAAGAAACCCTTATGAAGATTCAAATGTGACAAAACAGTTTAGTGAATGTTATATAGAACCCGCAAGAGGAAGCAATCCTGTTTTTCAAGTATGAATAATTCAGACCATACTAATCCAGCGAACTTCTCGATTTATAACACAATGTTGCCAGCCAACAATTTACCTAGAGGATTTCGTACATTTACACAATGGACTTTAAACAACCTCACATCATTAAGCAAATACATGCAAATTTATGATAAAAACAAGGAAAGAGTATTCTTAATCAATTCAAGCAGCAAATTTACAGTTAAATTACAATGTCCATTTTATTTGAACTCTAATGCAACTTAAGTTGTCCATGAATGGATTGAAAACGGTTCATAAATCAAAGATTTAATTGGTTTAGAACATGAAATAGCATTTCTGTTATGGACAATTCACTTCCATATATTCCGAATGAAAAATACCCCCAAACAACCACCACTGTACTTATGCATAAATAACAAACATTCTGAGAGTATTGCAATATGCAATACTAGTCTCCAACTGACAAAGGCATTCTGGTTCCCTTTGAAAATTAAAAAAATACCGTAATTCCGTCAAAAATCATTAAAGAGGAACAAAATGCAAACTTTATAACTCATCAAGATTGACACACATACCAAAAATCAGCTATATACCTGAAAGCGTTTACCAAAAAATTGCGGAAAACTAGGTTGGACAGGCAGAGGGACAAGAATGACAGACAGACGAGGGGAAACCTACAATCCTCTACGGTTTCACTGGTAGGAGACTAATAGAATAAGAAAATATCATTTAACGTTTATTCTAAAGGCATTATTTGTTTTGTGATTTAAAAACTATTTGAAAGTTTCTGAAGTCCATTTATTACAATGGATCGATTACTAACTTCATTCATGACAATCAATATTCTTATAACCGTAACAAAAGTCTATGAAAAAAGTAGAATAGGAAAATACATGTTAAATACACGGAGACATATTATAGGTAATGGTTATATCTGTTTTAGGCATATTGTAGGTAGTAAATCACTGTACGTCCTCTTCAACTTTATTATTATATGTAATATATTTGATTTTTGGTGTCTAATTATGATCACATTCTAAAAATAAATAAAGGAAGATAGACAATTCCTAACCTTAACAAACAGGAGTTTTGCAATCAATTTCAACAAGTTTATTTTCCATTCCAAATACTAATATCTCAATTTATAAAAAAAAAGTTCATTTAGAACAAACACACACAAGCATTTAGTCCCCTGTGGATTCTATTAAACAGAATTCTTCAAATTACTAAAACATCGAGGGTCACATAATCTTCGCTGGTTTATTAGTTCATACTTTTTGTTAGGCCATTATTTTCAAACTGAATAGTCCACAGATTTCTCAGTTAACCTGATCATGACAAGAAGCACATGGCGGGTGTGACTGGTCGACAAGGGATGCTTACCCCTCCGTGGCACCTGCTCCCGTTTTGATGTTTTTATAGGTTCGTATTTGTTCACCTCCCAATTTGTATTGTTAAGGGACTTTAAAAGCTGTATCACTGTATAACTGTTTGTTATCTTTATATTTCATTAATTTCCTATTAATCTAAACGAATATAGTTATATTTTTATTTACTTAAGTAAATTAAAGTTACTATTGCAAATCAGCTTTTGTCATTAATTGGGAGAAAATATTGCCAGTTACATGTATATCTCTCTCCAAAAAAGGTCATGGCTTAAGTTTCATTTTAAATCAGTGTTATTGTAAGGTATGGTAAGAAGGTTTTAGGGAAAATAAAAAAAATATCACAACAAAACAAAGAAAGTAATTTAGCCAAACAAAGTTAGTATCATAACATATCAAAGAAAGTATCATTAAAGCAAAAAAAAAAAAAATAATAATAATAAAAATAAAGTATCATTAAAGCAAATCATAGAAAGTATGAGAGGAAATCAAAGAAAGTTCAGTATCAGAGTATCATAGCAAATCAAAGAGAACTGATGAATTGAAAGTGAAATGTTTTAAAAGTTTTAATTAAATTTTTTCAAGATATGTACTATATTTTATAACAGTTCAAAACTTTTTGTGCTATAGAGATATAAAAAATAGAAAACAAATGGCTAACAAAAAATCTTTGTAAATAATCTACTCCAGTGTGTGGGAAGATAGGCTAGTTGTAATTCAACTCAAATACTTGGAGATAAAAACAAAACCTTTAAAACTTAAAACTCTTTTGAGGAAAAGCTATTATATGAAAATAACAATTAGGAACCAAGCTCCATTAAAACGATAGAAATTGGGAGCAGAGCAAATACGGACCTCTAAAAATATCAGAGATCAGATCAGGTGCTATGGAGGAGTAATCATCCCCTGTCGACTGGTCATGCCTACCTTTAACTGCTTTTCATGGTAGGGTAAACACAAAAACCGTAAACAATTAAGTGTGAAAATAATGGATTAACAATTTGTATTAAAAAAATCGATCGATATTCGACTTAACGAAAGACTGCATTTACTACAAGGTCATTGTATTGACTATTACGAAAGAATTTGTGAAATGTTGAGTTTAAACGAGACTGTTAATATCATTTTATCGTCAACTTATTTGTCAATAGCTTGCCTTGTTTTAGAAATCGTTCGTATGAAGAACTTGCTCTTGCATATGGAATCAACTGAAAGAGACATAAACTCCATATGCAGGTGACAATTGTATGTTGCAACTCAAATAAGGAAAGTTGACGATAGAACAATTGAAGTCATCACGTATAACATAAAGTTTTATTGCTAGTTGTTAGTTTGCCATTAATGTCTTTTTATCTAGTAAAATTTCCAAATATGTAACACTGTGTGGTGTCTTTTATTTCCAGTTCAAAGGGATATATCGAATCAACGTAGGAATGAAAATGAACACTGTCAATTGATAAAACATCGTTGATATACTGTATCTGTATGTCGAACTGAAGGTCACGGGAACTTCCTCTTTTCATGTAGAAATCTTTTAATAAATTCTGCTTCCTATGAATATAAAAATAGGTATACTGATAACGGGGCACAATAAGTATAAATGGATATTCAAGCAGTTCGATGGAAGACTCGTTCTCTAAAATCTACAGAGATATTGTCATTCAGAAACTCAAACGTCAACTTCAGAGTACTTCTGTGTTGAATCAGAATGTTTTTAACAAAACAATTTTGCAGATGACCAATGACAAGGTATCTAATTTAACGAGATCCATTTTCCTTTGAAAAAGCAATATTTTTAATTTGTCAAAAAATCTTAACTTTAATTCATCGTGGGGGAATGGTTGTATAAAGAGGCAAAAAGTCATAAGTTTGAGCTATCATACAAAACCGTTAATAAACACAATTGATAGACTTGACCATCCCTGTTTACTCACAGGAAGGCGACTTTTAAATACTACCAATGCCGTCAGTATACGCATTTTTTTCTGTTTATTGCTTATTTGAACTATAGTGATGTGATTGGAAAGTTTTCTTCTTATTAAAGATGACTTTCCTTTTTTGTTCTAACCAAAATGCACTTAGATATGAATTACATCGGAAAACGTTATATATTAATTTGCCTTTTTTTGAATATTTCTATCATTTCACTACTTTCCGCATTTGAAGGCATAGTCCCCAGTCCTGATTTCATTATATTTTACTCCTTTATGAATTTGATACTTTTGCATATATATTATGTATTTAGTGAGATAATGGCACATATTTTGTGCTATCATTTTGTTCTGATAGAGAGAATTCATTCTCATCAAATAACGACTACATCTATTTCTTATATGTATATACAAATAGATATAACTTACCTTCTTGCAAGTTTTATATGTTTTAACTAAATTCAATTTGAAATTTAATAGAATAGTGGATAATTGTGATATTTATTCTGTATTTTTACAAGTTTACAGAATTTTGAGACTAATTTTAATTGAAAATATAGAGGCATGCTAAAAAGAACTTTTTTCATATATAATAATATACATATCACCAAAATACTGAAATAACTACTTGTGTAAAAATCTAACTTGCTAACATAACATGATTCTTTGGTGAATTAGACGTCGTTAATATCCATCACCAAAATACTGAAATAACTACTTGTGTAAAAATCTAATTTGCTAACATAACATGATTGTTTGGTGAATTAGACGTCGTTAATATCATTACTAAAATACTGAAATAGCCACTTGTGTAAAAATCTAACTTGCTAAATAACTAAGATATCTGTCACATAAACATGTTAAGTGATCGTTTGTACAAAATTAAGAGATGGTGAAATCTTAATGTCAACTTTTCATATTTATAAATAAACATAGTCTTTCAATTGAAAAGTAAATTATTTCGATTTTTTATTGACTATTGCACGCTAACATTTCTGTTAAAGTAATTTCGCATGTGATTAACATTTTAAAAAATATCAACGTATTTAATTTGACATATATATTTGGAGATATGCATAACACAAGAATTCTGGTTAATAAAGATATCTTGCATAACACGAGTAAACTGGTTATTAACGATAACATAAATGTTTATCATCAAAAGACTCGAATAAGTATCGGTATCACGGTCGAACAAATAGACAAATTGCTCAATGACCATCTTTTGTGTTGCAAAAACATGTTCCTTGATTTATTTTTATAAACTTCTCTTACATTTCTATGTATTGCGAAAATTGACAACATCGCAAAACTTCGCTTTAATTCACTTAGTGTTGCCTTTCTGCGTAAGATTTAAGGTTTTAAGTTTCGTAATTAGCAGATTCTCCGTGGTTTTGGCTAAGAAAAAGTACATTTATACCGATAGTATTTTTCTCTTCTAAAAACTTACAGACCGCATCACTTTAATACTGCTTTCATGTATACATCAAATAAAGGCAAAGGAAGTCCCATCCATTATTTTTTTACGTAAGAAAAATAGGACACGACAACTTATGTATATACTTTGGCTAAAGAAAACATACATTAATGTGTCTAGTACTTTCCATTTACAATACAAACGGAAATTAAGTTAGAGACATTTTACATTGATAGTGATTTTATTTCCACATCAAAGTAAGACAATGGAGACAAAAGTAAACTAAAAGTCCAATTCCATGGACATTACAGAAGCGGAAACACACTATAAGTTAAAATTAAAGAAAAATATGTAATAAAAATATGTTTTTTATAAAACAAAAATTGTTATCGCTAAAACTGACCTGAATTGTTTGTTGTTTATTATTACCTTTCTTTTACAAAAGGTAAAATAATTGTTCTATATCAGGCTCTTTATTATAATTGTATATTAGAGGAACTTAGATTTAGTTCTGTAAGTAGTAATCCAACTTATACTTATTCTTCCCTTTCTAAGGAGAAAATTCTTCAAAATCATATGTCAGTTTGAAATACTTACAAATAGAGATACATAGCGGGTTTTAGTAAATGTTCCACCTAGCCTCTTTCTTTGCTCCTCACAAAAATATTAACAGCAGTGAAAGAGAAACTTTAGGAGTACTGTACATGTACAACATATTCTAGAAGCGATGTTAATCAGATGTGGATACTTTAAAAAAAATACTTTTATTACTCAAAGAACTTTTATAAAATTTGAAAACAAGTTTTTAACCAAAATCAATAGCATCAAAATGTACAACATTTTTCAACACTATAGAACAATTCCCAATTTTTCAAAATACTTTGCCAAACACTTTGTTTTTAGCGAAATTTGACCCATATCTTAAAACTTATATCACTTACCCACTTTTTATTTCAGGCTGCCCCCTCCCAACTTTTTCCAAACATTACTTTTTACTGTTGAAAATGTTCATGAAAGGCTTGTCCCCCCATTTTTTGTTGCAGTTTGTCAAATCAGGGTAATGTGGTAATGTATGAATATAATTTGGTTTTGAAAGAAGTTGGAACCTCCCCCCCCCCCCACCCCCTTTACGAAAAAAGGTTTTCGAGTTTTAGACATTTTTCTTTAAATTTTCTTCTCAAAGTTTTTTTTCAGGTAAGTTGTCCTTTTTTTCTGGCTGCAATCCCCCCTTCCATTTTCAAAAACGATACAACGTGACTGTATTCCATTTTTTGATTTGATATAACAAAATATTATATCATCAAGCGTTTGACTTTTAATTACCCAAAATATGAGATTTTACTAGTGCAAAAATGTCACAAATTAATTAATGTACCTTTATCGCAAATTGTTTTCAATTTTAATTTATATTTTATTTAAGCTATTTTGCATAAAATAAGATTGAATATGTTGCCATAACTACATCTAATAAAATGAAATATATGAAGATAACGAACAGTATTCGAGCTCAAAGGTCCTTTAAACAATACAAAATAGGAGCAGAGCAAACACGGACCTCCAAACATCAGAGGTGGGATCAGGTGCCATATGATATGATTATTAAAGTTATTGATATAAATTCACAATTTAAGTGCAAAAATGTCAAATGTATTGTACTTTTGCTAAATAATATGGCCCCCAATTTTCTGTCAGGTTTTCTGTGCAATTTTGAGTTTTGCTGTATGAATAAATATCCAAAATATCTTTTAAAAAAAAAATCCTTGTTATGCCTAGTTTCAGGAGTGATATACCTTAACTGTAAAATCTTTGAATTACTTTTACTCAAGTATGTGGAATGGTCGGCTTATTTAAAGTTAAAGTACATTCAAAGGCTTTGACTAAGGAAAAAAAACAACGTTTGGTAAAACCCAGAATAAGAATCTGCTAAGAAGAACTAATCAAAATAGCTGACCATCACTTTACCATTAAATTAACACGAATGTGAGGCTTAAATATCACCAATGTCGTCAGTATATATTTTCCTGGTTTTACAAGTTTTTATTTCAAGTAAAGTGTCGTGATTGGAAAGTTTTCTTTTTTAAAAATAGATGACTTAAGGATCTCCGCTCGCCGCTCGATCCGAAGCTAGGAACACTAACTCCTAACACATGATGTAACTCTGCCATTTAGTTAACTGAAAAATAATTGAAAGACTGTTGAAAGATGACTGAATGACAAAGCTCCGCCATTCAGTCACCTTTTCGGACCTTTCAGTGACTATTCAGTTGACTAAAAGTGTCATCCTGTGTAAATTCATGATTTAATTGAATAAGTCTCAAGCTGAAACTCGAAATTAAAATCTTTTCATTTCAAACATCGTCGCCCGCGTGGCGCAGTGGTTAGAGCGTCTGCTCTAGAGTCGCGAAGTAAGGAGTTGATCCTTACGTCGCGGGATCGAATGCACTGCGGGATGTGGGGACCGGTCCGAAGTCCCGTGTCGAAGAAGGTGTTGGCATGAAAAAGATCCCTCATTTCTTTATGGCCCTGAGTGCCGAGTACAGGTATAACTTTGCATCCCTGTACCGGCAAGTGGTGGCGTCTCCATATGAGTGAAAAATTATCTAGAGGGACGTTAAACAACATTTAAACAAACAAAACATTTCATATATCTGATATGATATATGATATGATTCAACGGTTTCTGAAGTCTTGAAAACGGTATTGTACATGTAAAAAGTTGACATTTGCACCCTATACGAGTACAAAAATAAATTCATTTAAGGAGAAATTCAATTTCTTTCAAATTTACTTTGTAAACCAATGCTAATTACACTGTAGTAAGATATGAAATAAGAAGTGATCTGTGATGTCTTGGAATAATACCACAGACTTTTATGTATTATATAACAACTGAAGTTAATAGAAGGACTAAATACCTTATAAGTATAATAAACAAATTTTTTCCAAATGCCTGGACACATATATTTTTTTCTATCCCTAAATATACTTGTTGTTCAATTTTTAATTAGAAAATTAACAATAGGTGTTTCTATTCGCGATTGCTAAAAATTTGAGATTTGATAATTTTCCTATAAAATATGATTAACTATAATGATGAACTTTTAAGAAATACCGTGGGTAAATACACTTTTCTTTTATTGTGAGTGTTTTCAATAACTTAATTGGCTGATTTTCATAACCTGATGATCGGACTGCTTTAATTTGGAACCGCAATAGTTCAATTTTTTTGTTAATTCTTTCCCTGTTTGTGAAATTGTATGTTTAAAAACATTTCATGCCAAAATACATTACTCAATAAAGATATGATACAAAAATCAAGATTGGGTATTATGTTTCCAAAGCAGAGAGTATCTACTAACAAATGATGAAAATTCTCACTTTTCGGTAATTTCTATATGTTTTAAATTGAATTCAATGTAAATATTAAATATACATATTTTGATTTTCACTATGGAATCTCTCATATCTAAAGAATTTTTGTATAACTTGACTAAAACTGAAAATCTGAAAGTATGCGGAAAATAACTTCGCATTAATTTTGGATATATAGAGGATATAAAATGTTTTGTAGCTGAACATTGAATTTATTTCACGAGTGGGGCAGGATTTTTTTTATATTTTCACGACTGCGAAGCACGAGTGAAAATATCAAAAATCCTGTCTCAGGGGTGAAATAAATTCCATACTCATCCACAAAACATTGAAATTTCTGTTTATTACATTTTTTTGACGTCATAGCTTAATTACCAGTTGTGAGATTGAAAACATTACATAGCATGTAAGTTTAGCAACATGTTTGGGAAGAAATTTGCAGTTTTATCTCTGTCAAGATGGTTAGTTACTATATCTTATGACAGGCCAGAAATTATTTTTTTACTTACTTTGATATCCTTTCACACTGTGAGAGAATATCACTTTTATTCAATAAATAAAACACAGTATTTCACTGTTGAAAATGTAATAAAATAGTATAATTATCAAGATATCGTACACTTCAAAAGCATTCTGATGAGTAAACATCTTGAATAATTATTGTCCGAAAAAAAAATTCTGTCAGTGACCAACATATACCGGTAGCCGAATGACCATACCTGTGTTTTGCATGAGACCTACTAAACACTTTGTTGATTTCTTACTGAGTTTTAGAAATGGTGAACTGCTTTTATTTATTCCTAGAAAAGAGTTGACAAGACGAGGTTAAAGTCACACAATAATCAGATACAACATAACATCGACTAGAAAGACAAAAGATGCATGTACATGTATGCATATATTATTTTTCTCTTAAACAAATAAGTTCAATACAATCTCACTCTAAAAGTTCATTTATTTCACAACAAATAAAGACAAAGGAAATCTCAGCCATGATTTGTTTAAAATTAGGACACAGCTACATAAATATCAGAGCCAAATGTATACTTTAGAAAAGAAAAAAAAATACATTAATTAATGTGTCTATACAAGCATTATTCCTCCAAAAACAGACGCAAAATTTAGGAACCATGTTACTTTAACAATGTTTGATTTTGATTTACTTTTACAAGCTTGAAAGAAAAAGGCAACCCAACTGTCCGATTCGTTGGTTACTATGGGACTGAATTACGTGTAAAGTTTAAATTTAGGAAAGTATGCCATAAATCATACAATATCGTTAAGATTAATCTGAGTATAACGTCTAACTGTCCCCTTCATTTAAACGTAAACTGTTCTATTGCCATTTAAAAGATAACCAATTGAAGCAGCCGTCTCTGTAGTGCTGTGTTACAACTAGGGCTCAAACCGTTTTCTTCACTAGAACATTGTGGACATTTTGATTTGCTTGTTTCACCTGAAATAATGTAAACCAAAGAACTTAAGCATTCAAATTTCTCCTATCTCCGACAATTTACAAAGAAAATTGTATTGTGAATATTTAGGATTTAGGTAGCTGCGACTAGTCATGAATTTTTAGATTTTGAGATTTCTAGATATTTAATTTCAGCATCCAGTTTTCTAACCACTATTTTTGAATCATGGCTAGTGACAACCGTTCGATTTCGTTAGATATTTGAACCCATCAAAGATCTGAGATTTTTTTTTCCACAAGAAAAGTAGCATTGTCCTATCGCGGTTTGTTGCTTGTAGTTTAACAGATAGTAATTACTGGATTGTTAGGAATAAATCCAATTAGTTGTAGGCTGTGTGATTCTTAAGCTGGTGAATTACCTAAGATAAATAGTGATTAAATACATAGTGCAGTAGATTTTACCTACACAATAACGATTACAGCCAAAACAATTGCCATTCACTTAGAAAAACATGAGTTCTTATAAAGGATATGTCTATTTATAATTTATACGAGATCCTTTATAACTGCATTGTATAAGACTTAGGACACCCACTTTTTGCATATTTCGCCTTTCATTATTACAGCCTAATACAATCAATTATAGAATGCGATTACTGCTTCCTTTTTCATTATAGTACAGTCATTAACCTGTCTGAGTATCTGAGAGTATGTTCCTTCCTAGACCGAGTCAGGGCCACTAACAAAAAAAATTACTATAGTTAACTTTAGTTTACTATAGTAAATCAAAGTTTTTACTATAATAAATCAAAGTCAATTTACTATGGATTACAGATTGTTATATTTTATGTTCTCCAGTTCATACATGTATATTTTTATATTAATGGAACTTTTACCTATATATTCACATATTATTTAAAAGTTTTACTTCACTCTTATCAAATTTAAGATATTTTTTCTTTGAAATCTCAAAGAAGATTCAGAGTAAAGTTTCATAGTAAATCAAAGTATCAAAGTGTTTACTATAATTAACTATAATAAACTATATTTCACTATATATTTCACATGGCTTTTATTGTGGTGTTAAAGACGAAGATAAAGTACAGGGATCAATCTCATATATCCACAAAAAAAATACGAATCGTGAACAGGGCAAAAACACAGATACCGGGAAACATCAGGGGTGGGATCAGGTGCCGAAGAGGAGTAAGCATCCCCTGTGGACCAGTCACACCCTGCCGTGCGCCCTCTGTATTGATCAGGCAGACCGAGTAATCCGTCGTCAAATTTCGTGTATAAGACATGACCTAACATTTGGTATGAAACATATCAGCCAAAACCAAAGACTTGAAGTCTCTGATGGCTGCATTAAAGATGGTTTTGAATTCCCTACTCAGAGGCAGCTTTTAGACTTGTATCATTTAACTTTGAGAATTTTACATTGAAAGAATTTTTGTATCATTACTTTCTCTCTAAATTTAATTTAACCCAAACCAAAAGTGTAGGTGTCTTAGCTTTAAGAAATGCCTTGACATATTCTTGGTTGAATCCCAACCGATGTAATTATTTTTCTGTTAAAGCGGAGCGCTGAATCTGCTTTTTTGTCTTCAAATCCATATTGTTGTCTCAACACCTACGAGTAATACCATAAAATGCCAGAATTTCTAAAGATTTCATTCCAAGAGTAGGGGTTTTTCAATAGATGACATCATATTATAAAAGTAAAAATCTGCAGTTCTCAAAACGCAAAGAGATGCAGCTATGGATAAAAACGGAATTCCTTCCACAGTGACACTAACCACAGAATGAAGAGGATTAATTGATATCCATGAGAGACGCCATTGCCATGTTTAAAATAAAATACTTTTTGATATGTTTGCTCTGTAACGTGGGAACATACTCCCTATGGTCTGTTTGCCCTTTTAAGGAAAACTATAATGTATTCGTATTTTCAACATGCTATTGGTAAAATGTCCACTTTTGAGGCTCTTTGTCCCTTATACATATTCTAGTCCTATATAAGGCCTATATAAGTTTTTGGGATAAAAATCGTCGAAAACAAAGTCATGATAAACTAAAATTTGATATCAGTTTAATGAAAGATGATACAAACTTTTATCTAGAATCTTGAAAATAACAACTTAAGTCATGTTTATATAAGGAAAATGAGTAAGTTTAGATTTTATCTTTTTTTCAATCAAAGTCTCACAGTAATGGGATTTAACGTGACAAAAAGTTTTATAAATTTATAAGGATGGTTGCAGAAAAGTAAAATTTTGAACATCATGGAAGGTTTACAATACTTCAGAAATTTATTATTCGCATCATTTATACCCAGAGGGGTCGAAAAATATAGATCAATCCGGGCATCTATTTTTTCCTTCGTATCATCTGTCCATAAGACAAGTACAATCATGAAAGAGAAATTTCATTGAAAAAAATATATATAATGAACAAATTATAGTCTTGGTATAAAGATTTGACATTTCCCACGCACTAATGCATTTCTTTCAATTTTTCATGGAATTCTTTTCTATTTATGTTTCAAGTTTTCCAAAATTTACGTCAATGACGCAAAGAAGTTGTACTAGTGTTTGCAAAAACTGTCGTTATAGTAAGTCTAAATTTGTTTTGGAGATAAAAAGTAAATACATGATATTGTCTTTTTTGGAAAGAAAAGCAATCAGGTTAAGGTTATAATTACTTAATGACAATACAAATTCTTGTGTCATCGTAACATTAATTGACATATTATGGATTTTGGTTGTTGTATTATAACGATTCAAACTGCGTCGGCGAGACTGTTTAAACACAGGACACTCGAACCAGTGTGTGTTTTAGGAATGTCCTTAAACGACTGGCGCTAATTACATTTAGTCCTATAAGATTAACTATTCTTCATTGCTGAGAAAAAAAAACTCGGGCGCTTATTTTTTTCTTGTTCGAATAAGATATCAGGTTTAAATAGGAAGTAGTAGTTTACGACACCGAATTATTGATTTCATCTGAAAAAAAAAAATAGGATGGGGTTCTTCAGAGCTTATTTTTATTTGTCAAAACCCGACTTTAAATAATTATAAATTTTATCTTATTTTGAGGGAACTTCAAGCATTTTTTTTTTAAAACTAGGTACCAATGGTAACACGGATCATAAAATTCAAAACTCATGTATTTAATAACTCTTGGTAGAGTTTAACTCTGCAGAAAGTTATTAACTTAACTCAGAGGAAAGCTAAGTTTTGAAAGAATTTCATAACCTATATTTTGTACCAATGGCTACATAGATATAGAGAATTGTGTCTTGTTATAGTCTACCTGTGTACCGAATTTTTCGAAGCAGAGCAATACCGCATGCTGGAAGTGTGCACATGAAGATTGTATACAGACTAGGAATACCTTCCTGATATATATAAGAACCTAGCTTTTGACAAAAACAGCTAAAACTCTATACATTTATGCAAAATGAAAAAGAACTATTTTTTTTTACAGTTACATGTGCCTCAATCGCACAGTGTATAAATGCAACTTTATTAGGATTGATTGATTGATTGTATGTTGTTTTACGTCCCGTTCGAGAATTTTTCACTCATATAGAGACGTCATCATATATTGGTGAAGGGCTTCAAATTTAGACCTTTACTCGGCACTTAGGGCCATTGAGCAGTGAGGGTTCTTTATCGTGCCAACGCCTACCGTGACACGGGGCCTCAGTTTTTAAGTTATTATCCGAAGGACCCGCAACTTTCACTTCAAAGTGACGAGCGCTTGGCGAAAGAACAGTTGCTACCTATTTTTTATCGACTTACACAGGTAGGTTAATCGCAGCCGTGATTCGAACACACGACCTACCGATCACAGAGCGAGCAGTCTACCGACTGAGCTAACGTGACGGCTGCAACTTTATTAGGAAGAATATGGTACGATTTTTCCAGTCAGTACATTTATAAATATATTTTACTATGTATTGCGGATATTTGAATATTTATAAGTACTTAATCTAATTTTGAATTATCACAGAATGCCACATGTGAAATGATTGGGATGAAAATGACAAGATGACGAACCTGGCCAATTGACGCTTTTAGAGTTAGAAACAACATTGTAACCAATGAAAATAAAAGCTTTTAAGGACAAAACAGGTACAAACATGATAAAAACTACGAACAATTAATACTATTTTTTCTTGGAATTTTATTTCTGGAATATGAAAGCTTCAGTGACAGACAAACTGAACTATATTATCATTTGAAAGATCAAATATTAAAATGTTTGCTTGTTCTGTCCAACATAAATAAGATGTAATGTATATGCCTCACTAATGATCAACTCTATTATTTCTTTTTAAATCAATTTGATCATTTCAAAATTTTCATTTTAACAATATAAAGGCTTTTACTTCTCATTGAAAGTAAATTATCGGTCCCACAGGTACATATATCTTTTCCGCGTCTAATTCTATGCAATATACATGTATTTACCGAAAAAAAAAAATAACCATTTCATTACATTGAAACATATGTGAAATTGGAAATAAGCGAGTATTATTAAAACAAGTGATAAATGTTTGAATACTGTTTGGAAAAAATACTGACACTGTACAATGCTAATGGTGTCATGGTACTAATAAATTACAGTATATAAAAAATACGTAAATTTATCATAAATAACAAATCATCACAAAGTATAAAATATCAATATAAAGCAGGAAATTATATATATAAATAAATTATATATACTCCATATACATTGTGTTTAGAGAAACAGAATATTGCCTTTTTTCCATCCTGGGAATTTTCCAAGTACATTTAAAATAAATAATTTAATAACAGATGCAAGAAAATATCTCAATCCCATTCTGCTAATAAATTAAAAGAAAAACATTAATGTCTAATGCCAAATAAACATTATTGAGGCCGTAAAAGCGGATGTTTGTTTCTCATAAAACACACATAGAAGGCTTCAATTCATAAGCACCGTGCAATAAACTTCTACGTAAAAAAAGAAATATGATATTCCAGAATGTGTCAAAGCATAGAAGGCTTTTCAGTAGATTGCCAAATCGTAAAAAGTTATTGGTGGTCATAAATATGATATAATACACGTAATTTTAATGTATTAAAGTCTTTCTATAGGAAAGGCAATTGTAAATTGTAAAAGACACTCTGATGCGTAAACTATGCGAAAGAAATGAAAACTGTTTGAGTGAAAAAATCGGCGAAGAATATCCTTTCCCCTGAAGTATCTTTTGATATTCACCATTCTTTTTTACCATTACACACAATGTAAATATTTTAACAGAAGACAAAATTCAGATGGAAGTACTGGATAGAACAAAATCAATATTGCTAAAATGTTATCTTATTATTTTACAAATCAATAAATATCGTCTTAGAGAAGGTAAAAAAAAAAAAAAGGCTTTATGACAAAGCATAACATTGTTTACTTATACAAACAATAATATTTCTAAACATATCACATTATGTATGTAACCAGGAATGGAAGAGAAAAAATACATTCGCCTGAATAGCGATCAACAAAGAAAATGACAAGTATCACTAAAGAAGACATGTTTAACAGGGAAAAGATTTCAGTGTCAGCAGCCGGGCTTGATCAGCTGACATCTGTTTATTTCTTAGCCGGGGGATCTTCCGGGATCAGGGCCTGGTGAATTGGCTTTGCAGGCTCCCAGGATTCTAAGCCCCTCACGGAGTCAATCTCTTCCGACATCTGTCGCCGTCTTTCCATGTCGCGAAACGTATCCCTGGAAACGAAAAAAACGCGATGTATTATACGGACAGAGTTCTTCTGTTAAAAAAAGTATAGTAGCATCGTCATCACATCTACTCTGAATTTCAAAACTGCATCTTATAACAAAAGATCTTGATATTTCATTTGAAAGGACTCTGTTTATCAAATAAAGCAGGAATTTAAATTTACTGCAAATAAACCATCTTAGATACTAACTAGTCGAAAACTACAAATATCAAAAAAGTCGAATTGTATTGAATGAATGCTCTGATATTGATAATTTTCATCATGACACTGAATAAAAAAATTAAGTGTAAAACGATGAGGTCAGAAATCAGATAGATAAATATCAATATTGACATACATATCAAGTGAAATCCAATATAATATCTCAATTTACATGACCTGTATACATCCCATTATTCTTGTGAGTAAATGTCAATACATGAAACTAATGATGACGTGATATATTGACGTCATTACTACAAATCTTTGTTTGCATTCATGATTACAATTCTTTGTAAAAATGTGCTTTGTGGTAAATATCAATCAGAAAAATTATTTTCTAGACATATAAAGTATAAAAAAAAGATTTTGAACCCTGAAGTCAGGCCCTATGTAGCCTAGCAAAATAAGACAATATACAAGAAAACGGTGTACATATTACTGTTATATTTGGCACTTATACGTCATGATAAACACGTAATTCTTTCTTATGTTAAATAGCCTCATATATGATAAGAATTACATTTAATAATGAAATAGATGCATTAAATTCTTTTTTTTTCAAAATTATTTTAAAAACATATCTCTAAATGTCGACAATTAAAACATTAAGAACCAAGATGCTTTCATTTATTTTAACAAAGCAATCTTAAACACAACAACAAAGTACAAAATCTACTTGACATGGCTATTGTTGCGAGTATTTTTTTAATTATACATCAAATAAAGTGTTAATTACTTAAACGGAACTGTTGACGTTAGATAATTGATGGAATTGATAAGGATTGAACTAAAGGGGGAATTCGAACGTACGGGACAATCAATTGTAATGCAGGAAAGATGATAGAGGAATATTATAGTGCATCGACTTGTACTAAGCAGCTGAACAAATTACGAGCGTTTTCTGAGATTCTGAAAGACAACCTGTATTGTTATTTCGAGTGGCATTTAAAATCTTAGTTTTGTTCAATGTTAAAAAAAAAAACATCTTTCGCTGGTAGGTATTAAAGAAAAAATAATACATGTAAAGAAATTCTTTTTAGAATAATAATGATAACAAATATACAACCATAAAACAATTTGCCACATTTTAAAAACAGAAAGAAACATCTCATCTAAAAAAAAAAAATTGCTAAGATGAACTTGAAAATATTGATTTCAGATGGTTATTTCGAACTGGGAAAGAATAGCGCATGTGTTATATTAAAAGTTTAAACTTTATAGGTAAGTTTAATTCAATAAAGTTTAAACTTTTCACGTACCACGTGTATATAACTTAAATTTCCCCCCATGATTTTTTTCTCTTCATTGAACAGTCTATATCAAAAAATTTGATTATGATAATTTATAATTCAAAATTATCAAAACATCAAAAATAAATGAGGAACCGTGTTTATAATTACCTTTTATGACGTCATATTATTACTCACCATATTGTGACGTCATAATTAGCACTTACCTGGGTTTTTTGGGGATTGGAAGAAGCGGGACACAGGTGTCTGTTGATACTTTTGGGTAGTTAGCACTGCACACGAACACAATACAAAGGTCAGAGGTTATCACAACAAGCCAACAAAACGAGCAACTTACGGTAAACAAATTAGCTAAATCAAATACACTACAATACTATTAATATTAGGTTTTCATATGAGTGATTTTTTAATTGTTAAAATCTACGTTTATTAACGAAGTATGGTTTTCAGGGAGAAGGAATGACGTAGTTTCAATAACCAAGTTTTGTTTCTTTGATCATTAAAGATCACGCTGTATAATATGTTACTATGGTAACACGTATATAATCTGAGAAATACATTAGATCCCCCTTCTTATTAAAAAAAAAAAAATGAGTCTTTCGACCAATTCTGTTTTAAGGTTGATTACAAAAAACCCTAAAAGAATCCAAACCACGTCTAAAAGTAAGAAGTTTCAAAAATTCTTTGGAAACGATGCCTATAATGATATCAAATAAATCGGTATTTTTGTGTTTAGGTTTATCTAAAGTATCGATCGGTAATTACAGAGCATCTTGGCAATTGCAAGAAAAGAAATAGAGTATCGTTTCCGTACATTAATATGTAATTATAGGCCTTCAAAATATAAAATATAACATATTTGGTACTTATAAATTTACAACAAAATCTATTGAAATTACGTAATTTTGAAAATGTTTGTACTTAGCTAAATAAATGCAACAAAGACATTTTCTTTGAGCAATTCATAAATTGCAGAAGACAATTTTTCCATTTTGTGTACTTTAATATACATTGTACATGTATATGTAAAAATTTTTCCATGAGATGTATGTCTTTTTACTCTAATAAACTGAACTGTCTGTAATTTTACAAATATCTACAAAAGTTACAAAAGTTATATGTACATGTACAGGTACATGTAATTGTCTAGGTAATCATACGCAAATCTACAAAGTATGATAACTCAGTAATTAAAAGTAATTCTACAACCAAACATGCAGCAGTACTTAGCAAACCTAACAAGAAATCAGGCATGCAAATCGAGAGCTACAGTCTCTAACAAAGGGAATCAGGAACAACCATGCTACGGGTTATTTAACAGTGCGACATTTAACTCCGGACACGACATTTGTCCGGACTTTCGCCAACCACTTTTCCAAAGATACATGGAAACCATTTATGTCATCTGGTGGGATTTTTTTAATCGCACAACATGGACTAACCTTTACACCTGAATATCTTCTAGATTAAAAGATATTACACCTGCAATCAAGAAATCCCATGGGATTATGGTGGGATTTTCTCTCCTAACTAATATCCCACCATTATTCTGTGGGAGAAAAATGAGTTCTGTGGGATTTTTTCTCCTATAGAAGCAAAACTCCCATTTTTAACCTTACATGGGATTTTTTATCCCATAATTTGTGAATTAGGACAAGAAGTTCTATAATTGTCACTAATAGGATTAAAAGTTCTCTAACAAAATGATTTATAGAATATTTTATCCTACAGGAGAATGGAAATTGTTTTTATCTCTTTAATGTACAGGGAAAAACAGTCCATCTTCTTTTAATCTAATACGGTCAAGGGTCAAAATTATTTTTGAAAGCTTTTTGCCATATAATTCATTGCAAACTTAACATTTTAAAATCATTACTTTAATATTTCTACTCTAGCTTTATATCACTATAAAAAAAACTTTACTGTCATATTATATACATGCTGTGGTCTAGATATAAAATTGTTATTCTTTACTTTTATCAGTGTTTATCATAAACCTTAAATAGACTTCTGCATGGATCTATCTTGAAATGATTTCATAATGAATGGTAACTAAAATATTTTTGTAAATATCATTGAAATAGGTTTGTAATGGGTTATAATTATAAGTGCTGAAATACTTCCGACCTTTAAATGTATTTTATGAAACCACCTTCTCGGGTGCTCCTTATACATAGGAGGGAATTCCACAACTGAACTGAACTAAAGCACCTTTCTTTTTGACTTATTAATTGCGCTGAGGTGATTGTGGACTAATTCAAGCATTACGTATTAAACCAATATCTCAATAAAATGAATATAACTGAGACTAAATTGATTTAAAAGTACGTGAATTAATCCTTTCAGCAGACTGCATCTTTCCCTGTTCTTGCATCACAGTTGCAACAATGCATTTACAGAATGTGTAATTTTACTACGAATACAAAGCGCAGTGGAGATCTTGATCGGTATTGGGTGGATTCGTCTCGACTATGTGGATTCACTCCGGGCGTTTTGTTTCATTCTAAATAAAGTATTCAATTGTTCTATAACGACTATATTTTTCTACTTTAAATGAATGTTGAATTATTTTTAATCATGGTAGCGTTTTCACTCGGAGAGCGTTATCAAATAAAAGTACTCAGCCAAGTGAATTTGCATGAAATAAAAGGAGAAAACTTGTAGTCCACTCAGGTTTCACAGATGAATTTAGGGGTCAAATAAATTCATATGTTATATGCATGCAGGTATCTGACTTTAAAAACTTAATTTCTATTTTTGAATAGTAATTATGACTGTATTTATAAGGCAGGTAAAGCTCTCCCTTTTCAAATAATTTATTTAAATTTGAAAACCTAGTCTTGAGTAGAAAAAAGTCTCCCATTGGTCATTTTCTTAATGTTTCAAAAAATATACACAAATTCATTTATTAGGTTTGATTTACTAAGTGAATGCTATGACAAAAAAATCTATTCCAAACTGGCTAAATTTCATTGAAAAGTACAAAAAGTTATGGTAATTTAATTAAGTGAACACACCAATTCCTATCGATGGAGTATACCATGATGATGGATTCTCCCTATGAAAATTTCAGTCCTTTTACAATTTATCATTTGACATTTAGAAAGTACATGCTATTGCAAGCAAAATAATATCAAATTGGCAAAATTTCATTGAGAAATAAAAAAGTTATGGCCATTCAAGAGAACACACCAGTACGATTGACAGAGTATAATATGATGATGGATTCTCCCTATGAAAATGTCAGTCCTTTTACAATTTATCATTTTATATTTAGAAAGTACATGCTATTGCAAGCAAAATAATATCAAACTGGCAAAATTTCATTGAGAAATAAAAAAGTTATGGCCATTCAAGAGAACATACCAGTACGATTGACAGAGTATAATATGATGATGGATTCTCCCTATGAAAATGTCAGTCCTTTTACAATTTATCATTTTACATTTAGAAAGTACATGCTATTGCAAGCAAAATAATATCAAATTGGCAAAATTTCATTGAGAAATAAAAAAGTAATGGCCATTCAAGAGAACACACCAGACTAGTATGATTAACGAGTAATATATGACATGATGATGGATTCTCCGTATGAAAATTTTAGTCCTCTTATAATTTATCACTTTACATGTAGAAAGTACATGCTATTGCAAGCAAAATAATTCCAAATTGGCAAAATTTCATTGAGAAATAAAAAAGTTATGGCCATTCATGAGAACACACCAGACTAGTACGATTAACGGAGTAATATGACATGATGATGGATTCTCCCTATGAAAATTTCAGTCCTCTTACAATTTATCAATTGACATTTAGAAAGTACATGCTATTGCAAGCAAAATAATATCAAATTGGCAAAATTTCATTGAGAAATAAAAAAGTTATGGCCATTCAAGAGAACACACCAGTACGATTGACAGAGTATAATATGATGATGGATTCTCCCTATGAAAATGTCAGTCCTTTTACAATTTATCATTTGACATTTAGAAAGTACATGCTATTGCAAGCAAAATAATATCAAATTGGCAAAATTTCATTGAGAAATAAAAAAGTTATGGCCATTCAAGAGAACACACCAGTACGATTGACAGAGTATAATATGATGATGGATTCTCCCTATGAAAATGTCAGTCCTTTTACAATTTATCATTTTATATTTAGAAAGTACATGCTATTGCAAGCAAAATAATATCAAACTGGCAAAATTTCATTGAGAAATAAAAAAGTTATGGCCATTCAAGAGAACATACCAGTACGATTGACAGAGTATAATATGATGATGGATTCTCCCTATGAAAATGTCAGTCCTTTTACAATTTATCATTTTACATTTAGAAAGTACATGCTATTGCAAGCAAAATAATATCAAATTGGCAAAATTTCATTGAGAAATAAAAAAGTAATGGCCATTCAAGAGAACACACCAGACTAGTATGATTAACGAGTAATATATGACATGATGATGGATTCTCCGTATGAAAATTTTAGTCCTCTTATAATTTATCACTTTACATGTAGAAAGTACATGCTATTGCAAGCAAAATAATTCCAAATTGGCAAAATTTCATTGAGAAATAAAAAAGTTATGGCCATTCAAGAGAACACACCAGACTAGTACGATTAACGGAGTAATATGACATGATGATGGATTCTCCCTATGAAAATTTCAGTCCTCTTACAATTTATCAATTGACATTTAGAAAGTACATGCTATTGCAAGCAAAATAATATCAAATTGGCAAAATTTCATTGAGAAATAAAAAAGTTATGGCCATTCAAGAGAACACACCAGTACGATTGACAGAGTATAATATGATGATGGATTCTCCCTATGAAAATGTCAGTCCTTTTACAATTTATCATTTTATATTTAGAAAGTACATGCTATTGCAAGCAAAATAATATCAAACTGGCAAAATTTCATTGAGAAATAAAAAAGTTATGGCCATTCAAGAGAACATACCAGTACGATTGACAGAGTATAATATGATGATGGATTCTCCCTATGAAAATGTCAGTCCTTTTACAATTTATCATTTGACATTTAGAAAGTACATGCTATTGCAAGCAAAATAATATCAAATTGGCAAAATTTCATTGAGAAATAAAAAAGTAATGGCCATTCAAGAGAACACACCAGACTAGTATGATTAACGAGTAATATATGACATGATGATGGATTCTCCGTATGAAAATTTTAGTCCTCTTATAATTTATCACTTTACATGTAGAAAGTACATGCTATTGCAAGCAAAATAATTCCAAATTGGCAAAATTTCATTGAGAAATAAAAAAGTTATGGCCATTCAAGAGAACACACCAGACTAGTACGATTAACGGAGTAATATGACATGATGATGGATTCTCCCTATGAAAATTTCAGTCCTCTTACAATTTATCAATTGACATTTAGAAAGTACATGCTATTGCAAGCAAAATAATATCAAATTGGCAAAATTTCATTGAGAAATAAAAAAGTTATGGCCATTCAAGAGAACACACCAGTACGATTGACAGAGTATAATATGATGATGGATTCTCCCTATGAAAATTTCAGTCCTCTTACAATTTATCATTTGACATTTAGAAAGTACATGCTATTGCAAGCAAAATAATATCAAATTGGCAAAATTTCATTGAGAAATAAAAAAAGTTATATATAGCCATTTAAGAGAACACACCAGTATGATTAGGTGAGTTTAATTAACATGGCAAATGTTCCCTATGAAAATTGAAGTCTTAATTTTTACAATATCAGAATTTCTACTCTTTTCTATATCAGTATAACTTTAAATTTTGGGTCATTTTTAAATTTAAAGGATTGTAATTATATTGATAATTTTTTCAAAGAATGAATCAAAGAGCTGAGATGTATACCTATATAGTTTTTCTTCATACAAAAACTTACGATGAAATATGGCACAGTTAGATATTCTTCATTTAATTTATACACTTATTATTATCATTAAATTTCCCAAACAATTAGTTATGAAATGAAAAATACAATTTCTGGTAAATTGAGTCTAAATTCTGTAAGTGATTGTAATCTGCACCATAAAAGACAGTACTGAATGCATTGTAATAGGAAAGGTCATATTATATGTATGCATATATATAAATTGGTAAAATTAAATTGAAATGTTAGAAAAGTATATTTTATGAATATATATTTTTAATCTGTTAAATAAGAAAAAAATAAAATGTTGAATAAATGATGGTTTTTTAATTATGAAAATGAGTTGCAACAGATCTTTGAATGAGCAAACCATGAAGCCTCATGTGTACATTCAAATACATGTATTTTGAATTTTTTTTTTTGAAACAGATACCAATAACTGTTTTCATGTGATAATAGCATTAACAATATAATTAGTCCAACATGTTGTTACCTAAACTTAATTAACAAGGTTAACTATATTTACTAATTATTAGCCATTGTCATCTTCATTGTTTTGCAGTAAAAAAAACTATAACTATACATATTTTTGTATGTCCATTAAACAACACTTTAAAATGTTGTTGTTTTTTCTTGGAAAATGTTTTAAAATAATTTTTAGAGTAGGTACTCCAAAACAAAGTATATACACAAATTGATAATAAACAGGAAATGGCTCGAGTCATCATCAGTCGGTGTGGAGATGAATTGTTGAATATATGTGTATATCACTGTTTACATTGAAGTTCTGGGAAAAAAAGGTGTGAGAATATTCCCTTCAGGCTAAATTTTACAATATATTTTCAAAGGTGTGAAATTGGAATCCATTCAATGATTTCAATCTGATCACTCTTTTACAACATTATATAAGATTTTCCAGAATCAATAAATTACTCTAGATCTCTTGAAAATTCTTCAGCAAATCAAAGATACTGAGATACAATCAAGCCTTTGGAAGCAATTTCAGTACTCTTTTGAGATGGGGTGGGGTACATGTAAGGAGGTGGGCTCAACTGATGAAGAATTTATAGAAGCATACAACTTTTATAATTTTGTTGCATAATATTCGTAGCGTAATAGAGACGTCTGCATATGGGGCCAACATTTCTTTTGCTTGATTTTTTAAAATTGTTTTAATTTTATTTTTTGTTTTACTGAATAACGATAAAATGTGTGAATCTTTAGCTTTCCACTCTTACTCTGTATTTGGTGTTGATGTGCAGTGCTAAGTTTGTACAATCTCGTAAGATTTCAATACATGTATATAAAAAAAAAACATGAAATAGACTTGAAATTAAACAACAGTGGCCTTATCGCCAGACATATGGCTGCAATTAGCCCTTTGTTTTATTTCACAAGTCCTGCATCTAGTATCTGAAATGTACTGTTTGTACACTTTGAATACAAGATTATTGATAGGAAAGTTAAGTATATGTGTATACTTTTCACACGGAATTTACATTTGGTACATCATTAACTTTCATGTATCAAATTATATATTTTTATTCATTTTCTCTATTTACAATTTAACCAGTTTGGTCTTCCACGAAAGATATTTTTAAATGCGAATGTGATCTACAGGATAACATTAAAACAAGGTGGTTGAAGTTATATAGTAGTGTGACATATTATCTTCTTTATATACCAACAGTCCTAAGGGGACCGCTTTGATTATTTACTATAATTTAAATCAAGGATCTATAAATTGTCATTTTTTTCTACTAAACTTTAAAAAAAATTCCTTTTCGTCCAAAGTTTCTTAAAATAAAAGTTACATTGGCTATTATTGTTTAGATGAAAAAAATAAATCACGTAAACGTAAAGACCATAAGTATTTAAAATCTATAACTTACATTCTAGAAAGGGACATAACTCTGTAAAGAGTATCGTATTATGCTATAGTGTCCTAGATCGGACATAGATATTCTTTAAGCTAGAGTTAAAGCTATAATTTTATAAATGATTTATTTTTATTTTATCGATAAAAAACAATAATAGGACATATTCATAAATGCGTCACAAGACCCACTTCGAGATATTGACTCTGCTGACTTCTAAACGCTTTAGCTTTGGACGGGACTATATTTTTGGACGGGGGTGTCGATCCCAAGTTAAGCTCAATCTGATTTTTTTTTTTTTTTTTTTTTTTTGATATTTGTCATCTGAGTTTGATTTCACAGAAAAATAATCAACTTCTGTTGTATTACCTGTTTTTCTTAATCTTGCAGTAAATGTTTGAATACTAATAAAGCAACTTAAGTCTGCTGTTAAACCTCCCCCCCCCCCTTGCTAACTTCCAAGAAACCAATATCTTCACCCCAGATCTCCATAGGGTATGATACATGTATGTATATACCTAGAGGCATTTAAGAGTCTTTTGTTTTCCCCAGGTAGCAAAACTGTCACAATTTGCTTGGAACTAACAAAACATACACAAGGGATTAACACACAGCAAGTCGATTTAACAAATGAATCTACAATAGAAATTCATGAAAAACAAACTCCATGCTTTTACTAAACCTTTGAATTAAGTCATAATTTTTTTTTTCATTTTCAATTTAAAAATTAAATCCAAACAATTTTACATCGTTCATAATTGATAGCAAACAATTAATATAAAATTGCATACCCCCCCCCCCCCCCCCCCCCTTAAGGACAGATGATACAAACAAACGTTTGTCAAAAAATTCGAAAATATAAACTTGAATCATGTTTATGAAAGTAAAATGAATGCTCGTATAGCTTTTGATTTTTCATTCTACGTTTCACAAAAATGGGATTTGAAGTGACAAAAATTTATAGGTTACTATTGATTATCACATGAAGGATGGTTGGTGAATGATACAATTTTGAACATCATAGAAGGTTAACAATATATCAAAATGTCGTGAATTAAAAGAAGAAGAAGGGACTTTATTGAGGCTATGTACTGACTGGACTTTTAAACTTGTACTGAATATCCCACTGACCATGCAAATAAAATTTTCTTGACTTTTCAAGGGAAACATTAATTTTTATTTTAGAGATACAGAGAGACTACCCACCCGTCCACTACCCCTCCTCCTTCTTATCATGTTCTCAATGATCATGATGATGTCCCATTTATATAAAATGTTAATATTTTTGGTATTGGGCATTTTAATTACCATTATTACCCATGGCAGTATTTACAACAACAACAAAAAAAAAATCTGAAAAAAATAGGCCTGATAATTTATTTCATTTCTTTGTTTTCTCGTGAACTATGCATTGTTTAAATTAAAAAAGATAAAGCAATAAATAAAAAGAAGCAGTAATATTCTATCTATGGATTCACTTCTTAAAAATTCTGTGCAGACGGATGCATTATATTCCTAGAATTACCCAATACCAACCAAAGAAAAAAACGGCGACAAGATTATGAGGATATTGGAATTTCCACATGATGTTTGTAAACAAAATTATGACGAAGACCTGCTCTGTTTTTGTAAGTAGATCTAGAATTATTGAATTTGTTATTTATTTCATTTAAAGCATGTTAATACATGGCTCATAGATTCTTTTTTTTTTTTTTTGAAGTCTAAAGATCTATAGATCATCCTGATTCCTCGTTAACTGATGAAACAATCTTATGAATTTCTGTCACTGTAAAGTGTTTGCAGAGCTAGCAGTCGATGGGGTTATTCAGTAGTACATTATACAAGTTAACAAAGTAAATAATCGTCAGAAAATTGTACACATCGGAATATTATTCTTTCGTTCGAATTTCCTCAATGACAACGTTGTAGGCTAGTATTCGTTCGTTCGAATATTCTCAATGTGTACACTAGCTGATGATTGTACTCAAAAAATTATACTGTCATGTCTAAATTTGTCTGTAATTTGCTAGTTACAATTTATAAGTATCTTGATCACAGTCATCAGCATTACTGATTAGAAAATTAATTATCTTCTCTCAGACATGGTTAAAAGTATCCTACTACTGTAGTGTACTAGGGATTAACAAACATTGCATGTGTTGCAAGTACTATTTTTTTTTCTTTTGGTGTCAAAATAAATTTTGAGATATGGGGGGTCATTGCTTATAGCACATGTCATGATGGACATAATTAATAACCCCCAAAACTCCTACTTATATTGTTTGGAAGTATCCAAATATCAAATTACTAATTCTCTGTTAGAAAATTGGTTGATCCTCTGAAGTTTACATAGGACATGTACCCACATGATTATTGATATAATCAATGTTTTTTTTTTTTTTAATCTCTGAAAAACAGTTTTAAAACTTTGAGTGAAAAATCAATCTTTATACTGCTAAACTCATTTTTTATACCATGAATACATACTTAGGAATATCATTATTAAGTTATGTTCATGTTCTTTTGAGGGGAAAAAATATACATCATGTAGATGCTTATGTGTAAGTAAATTATAAAAGACAAAAATGCTAGGACTTTTTTATTTTACATATTTATTTGTAAAAATATTTTTTCTATTAATTGGAAATGAAATAAAAAAAAGTTCTAGCTTTATTACTAATAAATATGATTTTTTATTAGAATTGATAGGATATTGGATGTTTAAGAAATAAAGACCGCATTCTCGTGAATGTTGCAGGATAACCTGCAATGTTAATGTAGACATAGATTTAAATTACACAAGGACTCCCATGCCAATTTCAATAGTCCTCACCCACTGAAGTCAAACACAAAGGTAGTCGCACGAGATTTACATGCATATTTAGCCTCCTTAGCGTCAGACACAGAGACAGGTGCGCATGAGATTTTCATGCATATTAGGCCTTCTTAGCTCCTGACCTATCGACCTGCCTAATTTACATTCCGATAGAATTATCAAGAAATCAATTCCGCTAACTTTCAAAGAGTTACCACAGAGAAAAAAAAAACAGACATGGAAATATTATGGCATGACATCATGAAAAATTCTCAAGGGCATAAAACTACTATAATACAGATACCGGTAAATGAATGCAGGCAGGACATGCACAAAGTTTTATTTATGGTATATTGATAGATAAAAATAATTTATACTTTTATACTTCGACCTCAGTAGGGGTAAATTTTAGTGTCAGTCACTTTGGCTGGATCGAGAAATTTGAGTGATCGATATTCAATTCATTTTCTAATTTTAGTGAAAAATTTAATCCATGCTTTGTTATTATACATGTAATTAGTATTGTATGATTTATTCTATTTTTTTTCTTTAACAGAAAATGAAGGTATAGTAGCTGACATATAGTGTACATGTACCACTTGAAGATTTGTCCCTCTTGTAGATACAAGAAATGCAAAGGTAATTCTTTGTGAAAATAGAGAGAATGAATAATAAAATTTTTCAAACCATACAACAAAAACTACTTTGAATAATTAGTACGCAACCAATCATTTACAATTTAATTTTGCAGTTTTATTTCTTTAACATTGAAAAAAAATCAAATTTGATATTTTTTTTAGCTCTACTGGTCAGAGACCAGAAGAGCTTATGGGATAGGAAGGTGTCCCTCGTCCATCCGTCTAGCTGTCCGTCTGTCTGTCTGTCCATGGCGTCTAGTTGTCTGTCTGTCTAGCTGTCCATCTGTTTGTAATTTTTCAAAACACTACTCCTCCTACAGTTTTATTCTGATTTCAATATAACCTAGACTGCACTAAGGTACATTTCAATGAACGGTGCTGCCATGGTTACTAAAAATAGAAATTTCTGTAAAATTCCTTTAAAACGCTACTCCACCTACAATTTTGGTATGATTTCAATATAATGTGGCACACAAGTAGACTACACTTAGATACATAATTCTATTTATTGCTGTCTGTTGCAAAGTTTCAAATCCAAGTGTTACTTTTTCTTTGTTATACATATAGACCAGGAGAGCTACAGTCTCATCAGAGACTTCTGGTTTATCCTTTTCATCACACAGCGACTTTCTTTTTTTTCAGTGTACACAGATACATACACATAAAAGGAGACATCACCTCATGATCTGTGGATCCATTGAAAACTTTAAGGACAAAACTTTTGATAATTCATTCATGTATAGAGTGTTGACTCGAATATTGAATATCTAATGAATGGAACCAAGAGAATTAATTTAAGAAGTATTATATTGTATATTACTCTTTTTATTCATCTGTCAAATTTCTTAATTAAAAATTAAACTTAAAGGCTTAAATAAGGATTTTTTTTTCATTATTTTAATTAGAACAAGTTCTTTAATTTATTTTTCTCTTATATAAACGGGCATTTAAGGTCATACTCAACGTAGTTTGCACTTTATTGGGTTCTTCCCTGGAGTTGAAGAGTTCCACTAAATGAAAGACCTGTGTGCAATATTTTTATTGTCTGTATATGGATTTGTAAATTTATCTCTTCTAAAACAATTTTGATAAAAAAGATCTGGAATTTATGTTTTGTAATTTTTGTACATTTTTCTTTGAATAATGCAAAATTTTTCAAACTTTAATATCTTTTCAAAATCCCTGGAAATGCATGCTGATTTTTTGTTTAAAAATATGTTATATGGTACATGTATTATAAGTTTAAATTTAGAATATCTTGAAAAATTATCAGTAGGTAAGGTATCTTGCGTATGTCCTTAAATGTAAAATGAAGGTATATGTCCTTAAATGTAAAATGAAGGTATGTGTACCTTTATTCAATGAACTAGGGAACTCATGAAGTGTGCATATTTATATAATAGTGTTGTATTTTGCATGCACTATTCTTAAAAAGTAGTCAGGGTTTGACACATGGTGCACAAGCCGGAGGCTTTAGGTATAATGTACAGATAGTTTTAGAGAATAGTAGTTGAGTGATGGGGGCAATTGCAAGAAACTATTTTAGAAGAATTATTTTGTTTATTTTTCATCTTAAGTGTTAGCTGCAGAACTGTAGCTCTCTGAAAAAATATATATTGACAGACGGGAGAGCTACAGTGCCACCCATAGAAAAAACTGTATATTTATTGTGCACTTTTTGTGCGCTGTTTCTCGATTTATTTCTCAGTGTTTTTAAATCTGTCATCTCAAAATATTACTAAACGTGTGTTTCTAACATATTCTTTCACTGTTTCCACAATAAAACATTCCTTATAATTGTTTTTAACAGCCCTCCTGGCCCTGAAATTGAAATCATTGAAAATTTTGCCTATTTATACTGCCATTTTGGTCTTCACGAGAATTCGGTCCAACGCACTTAGTACAAGTGTAAACTACGAAAGTTATAGAGGAGTAAGGACTTTTTTGAAATGTAGCTTTTTTTTTTCAATTGAGGTAAGAATTTCGAAGAATTAATTCAGAACCGAGCGCACTTTTTTGTGCGCAATAAATATACAGTTTTTTCAATGGGTGGCACTGTAGCTCTCTGGTCTGTCAACATATATTTTTTCTGAGAGCTACAGTTCTGCAGCTACTTAAGTGTAAAATATTTGAAACTAAGTTTATATATATTATAGTACATTGATATTTATAACGGCGTCTGTGTTGTAATCGGTAGCGAGTTGTGAGTTCGCTCCCAGGCGTGGGCGCAGTCAGTTTTTCTTCAGAAAATGAAGTCGTGCACTATTTCGGCATAGTACCCGGTATGCTTATGCTATTTAAATCCTTAGAACACTATGCAAGAATAGTAGGGTATGGGTTATGTAGAGACAAACTGACAGGAAGCATGATAATTGACAATATGCATTTATGACAAGAAAATTGAAAATCTTCCTGAAAGAAGTTGAATAAATTTAAGCCACTTAAGTACCAATCTAGTTAAAATTAGATGTTAGATCCGCTCACATAGTCACTACAGTCAGTTTAGCGAGTATGCGTGCGGATCTAACATCTTATTTAAATTACACGTAGATTGCTGAGGTAAAAGTTTAATACATGTACCCAATATCATTCTGCTATATTTGCATCCGTGTGGGTATTAACAGTGAGCATTAACTAACTGTAGCCTGGACCTCTTATTTTATGTGTTATGGGGTGTCCAAAACAAGGTGCATGCTGACGTTTAACAAAGAAGAAACTTGCAATGGCCTAAGGTGACTTGGCTATTATCAGTTGAATACATGTCAATGGTGCATGGTTATTATATGTACCAAAAAATAACAAGTAAAAGATCAGCAGAGTGCTTTTATTAAAGAAGTAACAGAACTAAGAAAAACTTGTTTTCTACTGGATGATATGAAACAATGAGTAGAGTACCACCGCAAATATTTCTGGATCCATGCCCTTTCATCATGTTTATTTTTGAATGGGTTCAGTGAACTGTCAAAAATTCTTGATATGTTTCTAAGGCGTAGGTAGAAAGTTTTGAAATTAGTGAAAAGGTTGTTAAATATTTTTAATGCAAACTACCAGTAAATGTGCATAATGAAGATGGTTGAATTTTTTTCAACATTATTTTCTGTTCATTTGTGAGATCGGGTTCGTTATGTGTAAAATAATTTCCAGCTGTCATTGGAACAAAACAAGGCATGATCAGGATCATACAAAGAAAATTAAAAGTAAAAATTAGGTAAATTATTACAGTTTGTGCATCTAAATAAGTTTTAAAACTCTCTTAAGAATCTCAGAGTGACTGATACGACCCAATTTCATGTGATTTTTTAATTGGAAACCTATCAGTTTAGTGCAGCAAACAGGCAAAGATCTAACAACGTGCATGGATCTGATCATGTTGTAAAGCTTGACAAATGGCACTTATGCAATAAATTAACCTAAATGATTAGGAGGAAAATAAACAAAAAAAGATTTGTTCTTTCTTAATTGCATTTTTTATTTTTCCCATTCAAAATTTACATACAAGGAATAAAAGAAGGTAATCTACATACAAGGGAAATTGCCTTTTTACTTAAAAAAAAAAACAAAAACAAAAAAAACTGAAAGTTATAGAGATAAAACCACTTTTGATTTTTTGATCTTTAATCATTGAAAAAATTAAACATTACCCCAAAATTGGTTAATTATAAGAAATTTAAAAAAAATGGTTTAGGAAACACATAACTTAAATGAAAATAAATAATTAATAGTAGTTAAACTGTTCAATAGTTTCTTCATTTGGTTTAAAACTGTTGTTTCTTTATCCCATGGGAGAATTTTTTTCTATTTTGTAATGAATATGGGATAAATCCCACATTTATAAAGAGATGGGAGATTATCTTCTATATACAAGTATATGGGAGATTTTGTCCCATTATAAAGCATTCATGGGATTTTCAAACTTCTATGGGAGAAAAAATCCCACAGAATACCTTTTTCTCCCACAGAATAATGGTGGGATATTGGTTAGGAGAAAAAATCCCACCATTATCCCATGGGATTTCTTGGTTTCAGGTGTAATATCTTTTTACCTAGAAGATAATCAGGTGTAAATTTTGGCTCATGTGTTAAGTTTTAAAAAATCCCATCAGATGACATAAATGGTTTCCACATATCTTTGGAAAAGTGGTTGGCGAAAGTCCGGACAAATGTCGTGTCCGGAGTTAAATGTCGCACTGTTATTTGTAACTTACTTTCGAACCACACTGTAATAATAGGAAAGCATTCAATATAGTTACTGTAGCATATAGTAGCAAATACACATAGAACAATAGAACAGCTTTTGCCACTGTCTTTTGAATTGTATTTTTGTGAAATAAATACTTCAACAATAAAATATCGTTTGTTCATTAATTATTAAATGTTCTATTGAAAATTATTACTTATTTGTATAAAATTATTTCTTCATTTTCAGAAAGCATTATTTACACCTTTTGGTAATTTTAAATTAATGGTTGTGAAAAAAAAGGTTAAAATAAAATGTTCAGTAGGGATTCAAAACAGACTACATACATAAGCTTGGACGATATGTATAAGTTCACCTGAGTAAAGAAAATGGAATGACAAAGGAAAATAGATACTAGACGCGAATAAACTAAAATCGATTTTGACTCACTTTAGAGATTCACTTGTTTACAATTTAAAATAAAAGTCAAACAGACACACAGTCTTTTGACAGAACAAGAGTGGCACCTGGGTTCCTAAGACCACTTCCTTGTCAACTATACAAAGGGATAAACCTATACGCATAGTGAGTAGTTTTTCTTATACGAGATGTGATGATTAATAAAAAGGATCATGATTTCTTAGTTTCTGTCACTTTCCTCCTTCAAAATCAACACACAGACGCCGAACATCTGAGATCATCACGTGCCAAAACTCTACGTCACGTGAGCCCGATTTATTTCAGAAAATGGTATCGTTTTATGGGTGATATTTCTTCATTTATCCTGGCCGTCAGCCCACTTGCTCTAAATGACGGATATTTGATCGTGTTAGTTAACTAAATATGTCTTTCTCCTGAAAGGTTTATTGTCTGCCTTATTTTAGTACGGTGCTAATAAGTTCTTTTCTATTATACAAGAGATCTGTGAACATGATGCGACTATAGTTTACTTTGATAAACTTGGGAAAAGTCTGAATTATATAAGTGGATGGTTCTTTGCACTTTTACCTGGCAACACTTTTAGAACAAAAATATTTAACTTATAAAGGAATCATTTAAGAGATATAAATAATGTTCCCCCATAATGAGTAGTTAATTAGCTGCATAACAATTTTATGCCTACACTGTATATATCAAAGCACAAACTAAAACTATGACAAATGAAAATCGGACACTATAATTGATACAATCAATTAACGTTTTTCAACATTCCACTTCAATCAATGAAACAACCCAAATCGAGTTCACATGCATCGGTACCGTATTGAACGCTGTCTTTGTTAATAAATGCATTAGTTATATCTTTACGAGTGATGTTATTGTTTGTGATAATGTTAATTTCACACATTTTCTGTAAATACCTGACTTGGCTGAAAAAATGGCAAGAAAATGGTAAGAACTTCTTACACGATGTTAAATAACACACATGTAGTCATAAAAACAAACAAATAACAAAAACAAAGAAACAAAACAAAAACAGGAAATTTATGACCCTCCAGTGCTCCGCTTCAGGTCATAATAAGTGGGTAGAGGACCTAACAAAATTGCAACCTTGACCTTTAACCATTTCCCCTCAAAATCATTAGGTCTAGTTTTAATATATGACTTTGTGACCTTTATCTTTCACCTTTTGGCCTCAAATACATCAGCCTGAAACTGAGCCTCTTGTGGGTTGACTATAGATTAACTCTGTGAGGGAAGGTTTACTACATGAAACCCCATATACATGTTAACTCAAAAATTTTAACCATGCTTCTGTCTGTGTAATATTTGACGATTTACTGCAGAGATGGTTTACTGCTTTCAGAGAAGGAAGATTAATTGGTACAACGTAATTTCAGTTTTTTCCGTGACAAAAAGTACTGCTTTTCCGCGAATATCTTTTCTGTTTTTCCGCGATTGCTCGTCCGTTAGCCAGGTAGTACATGTACCTATTGTCCCATGTTTACCACAAGATTTAACCCGGAATAGTTTTTAAAATATAAAACATCGTTCATAGACGAAGCACTAGGTTAAAAAAATCTGAAATATCGTAAAAAAAAAATAGTGTCTGTCTTAAATAATCCGCAGAATTATCTAATTCTAAAATATTGACATGTTGTATTTGGTGTTACTTAAAAGTCTAAAGTCCAGTGGAATTAATAAACTGTCAATTGCTTGAATATTTCTGGAACAGTCGAAACGAAAAGAAGGCACTGCAAAGCGGGGCACTTCCTTGTAATAGATCACATCGATCCCGATTTAAATTATTACTTAAAAATTCCTTTACGCACTTACTCACCCACCCACCCACACACACAAACACACAAGCGGGTTACTATTTCCCCTCCAACTTTGTTGCAAGGGGATAAAAAGGAATGCATTGTCTGGTTTTGGAAGGATACACCTCGCTTCCAGACAGTGCAACTTAACATAATAGGTGGTGGTTTTCAGTTAAGAATACCTAAACATTAAGAGATGCTGAATGAAATAAACGCTAGACAGACTATATAAGTATAGTAGTCGCATGTTCTACCTGTCGTTCATTTATTTAAAAATCGCAGAAAATCAGATATGAATCGATTTTCGGAAAAGCAATATCAAGTTCTCACAGAAAAGCATACAGGATTAATTTGAAAAGCAGGACGGTACCTTGGGCAAATCACTAAAAATATTCAGAGAGGGGACTTAAGCGATTCGAGTGTGTCATAGATAGAGTTTCATATTTCTTTTTTTCTTTCCTTTTAAAATTCATTTTTGTTCCTGCCAAGACGATTGGGTTAATCTTTTGATCAACTTCCTGGGTTGCATGAGAGCGTCACTACACACAAGGTTTAATTAATTCACCTTACATTTTTTTAAATTCATTTTCACTTCACTCACTTCACATTTTATTACTTCATTATAAAGAATTAAAAAAAAAATTAACAATTAAATTCGTTTTAATGATTTCGACAAAAATATATTTTTCGTGGGTCCAAAATGGGATTCCTTATAGATGTGTATAAAACGCATCTTTTATCTCGTGATATAATCACCACAACGTTTAAATGAGCATTTTTGTACATCAAATTCATTTATGTTTTATTCTTCTTTTTATTTTTTGTTTTGGTTGCATTTTCTCAATTGTCAGGAAAAAAGCTGAAAGGTTTACTTAGCCATGTAGTTTGCCATATATGCGCACTTCATTACTACTGTGGTTTTTTTTTTTTTTTTTTTTAGCGAATTCGCAGAAATTGGATTACCAACATAACTGAATTCTTTAAGGAAAAATATCGATCCAGGAAAGAAATGAGGAAATCATTTTAAAGTAAAATGAAGTTCCTGACATCACCATAAACATGTAAGCAATCTCTACTTCCTTTTGAAGTAGAATAAAATTAACACTTATACGCCTAACTCTGAACAACTATAGTTTTAAAGAATTATATTTAACAAGGGGGAAAGGGGGGATAAAATTAGAATTAAAAAAGAAGAAATTTTAACATTCCGATGATTAATCATTCATTATTCCTCTAGAGAAGAGGATTTTCTGATAGATCACTCCCTATAGAGATTAATTCGATGCCTTCACTATTCCTTCACTTGATATTGTTAAACTGTAACATAATAAAGACGTCATCGATATGCAAAAAGTCATGAAATGTATAGACATATACCGGCTCACTATACATACATGGAACATGCAATCATATATATTTTTTGGAAATTTTTAGATGACGCATATATCTTTGGATTTATGAAGAAAGTGATCGAGTAGGAAGATTTATGAGAAAAAAAAATCACCGATGATTCATTAGGGATAACGGACAATTTTTTAAATTAAAATATATCTTTGTTCGCTAACGTAGATTATTACACTATAAGGCCAACGAATAAAATGTTGTTTTAATTTGCTGTTACAATTTTTTTCTTGGGCCTTATATATGTTTATTATTATCATAGTTATTAGGAACTTCTATCGACGGATCTTATTAACCAACTAAAATATGAAAATAGTCTAAAAATCAATCTATGATGACGTTCTTTAATTATAAAAAAAGGTTTCATTATTGTGAAAGGATACTCGACAATTATTTTTTTCGCGGACAAAGAAAGGTGTAAAAATATCTTACCCGAACTGTGGACAGGGCAGACTAGACCCCGCCTTATGGAAGCTAGGGGAATATTCCACTGCCTGGTACGATTTGTCCCCCTCAGACGCGTACGGGATTCCGTTCCTCTTGTCAATGATCGTCTCTAGATGGAGGGAAAATATCATAGGGGTTAAATGTGAAAACTCTACCTAAAATTTCAGTCGGGTAAGTTTATCAAAAACTTCGTCTAGAGTAAAAAAAAAAAGTGTAGATAACAGGGGGGAAAAGGAATCCTATTAAATTATGTATCAAAGTTTTCACAATCAGAATATAAGATAAATGGATATTGAATCATATTCTTATTTTCTTGCAGTGAAAAGAAAGATAACTCGATCTAAATTTAGAGTATATTGGCCCTTCGCCATAAGCAGGAAAATAAATGCACTTTATTGAATCTAAAAGTAAGTGCAATATATTTTTTATATCTCCAATTACCAAATCAATATATGCTTGCTACATGTACATCACAAAACCAAATCACCCACACCACAACCCTCCCGATATAAATGCCTTTTTTTCACTATTCTATTCTTGGCATAACCAGTGGCCATAAGTTAGTCCCATTCACGAATCTTGTATATACATGTATCTCATAAATTCATAAGTTGTTTTATTAGTCTGTGGATGGCAATAGAATACAAACTGTTCTAGTAAATGTTTTTATCTTTCAAAATCAACATAATATCATTGTTTAATTAAATATGCCCATAATTATATGATAATGAAAATAAAATTTTATCTATCTGAATTACTTTTTTAAGCTCTGTTTAATATAATACATGTACAAATAAATATTGTTATTTTTGTCTACCTCTGTAAATATTTTATTGTTTGACGTACATCTAACTAATCAAAAAAGTATAAACAACGAGTCCAAAAAAAAGAAATACAGTCCGGAATCTTATGTTCCCGAACCAATTGTCCGGATTAACGAAGTGTCCGGAGAACTGCAACATATTTCGTAACTAAAAATATTAATTGTTTCCTATAAATTTGTCCGGAAGGTGGAGCGTCCGGCCGCGGATTGTTGGTGTCCGGATAAATGAGGCTCCACTGTATATATTTCAATGAAAAGTTGAAAACCTCTTATAGAAAACAGTTAACGATTTGGGACTATCTTCTGAGCACTGGAAATGCTTTTTTTAAAACTATATTTATGAATACAAGTACATGCACTCGTTTATATATCTATAAACCTGGTGTTTTGTAGGCAAGTTTCGTATTAAAAACTTCGTCATAACCTCTCCTTGTGTCTACTTTCTGACCAGCTGAAATGAATTCAGTTGTAATTATTTTATACACATTCAGGGGATAGGGGCAAGGGAATTTCACAAACCCCCCCATCTTTCCACATGCGCAGATCCATATTTTTTCCCAGCTAGCTAGGGGGAGGGGGTCCACCCTACTACCCCACCCCCCAAAATCCTTCCCAAAAATTCTTTGACAACAATTCAGAAAAAAAGGCTTAAAACAAAAACGACCACATCTCTAAACTTGAAAGCCTAGTTCGTTGGGGAGGAGGGGGGGGGGGGGGAGGGGGGCTTTCCTTCACTTCATAAATTAAGCTTCATTTATTTGATTCTCCTTATAACAGTATGATACTCCTTACGAGGGGTTCGTCTTTCTTGGGGAGGAGGTCTTTTTTGTTACTTTACTATGTAAATTTAATAACTCTGAAAATCCCAGGCGGATCGGACCCCACCTGACTCTCTCTAGATCCGCACATGTTCCACTTACTGGTTTTATTCACCTATTAAATAAATGTCTGTCCATTCCACCACCACCCCCCTCCCCCCCCCCCCCCCCCCATTTTAAGAGATAATCTAACTTGTTATAGCAGGAAAATGCTTTAAAAAAGAACATTTTGACATCATTGCTTGTTTAGTAAACTTACCGTTGCGTCCCCGCCCAAAAAGCATTCTGTGTGTGATTTCATCACTGCTGGTGTTAGTTGCCTTGTGGACGCCGCCAAAGTTACACCTAAGTCCCACCTTGGTCAGTCCAGGGTCAAGCAACCACTCATTTCTCGTCCTCATGTATGTGTCTGTTAGATAATGATATAAATCTGAATAAGTTTACGCTAGACGTGTAATTTAAAGAAAATATTTTTATCCTAAATTTACTACAAACTAAAAAAGGTACATAACATTTTTAATTTACATTACGGGCGGGTTAAAATTGTATGCAAATGTGATACATGTACATAATGTATATTGCATCTTATTCTATGACAACAATTTTATGAGAATATAAATTATCCAGAGTCTCACAAGATACAAATGAAGTCAGACAAAAAAAAAAAAAATAATAATAATAATCATCATTACATGTATTTCTTATCTTTCTAAGAAGCAACTAAGTTCATTTTCAGTTACAATAAATCATGAATGGGATATAATAAAATAATTGAAAATGCTTCTTCCTCCCCCATTCGTTTTTTTTAAATAAATAACTTAATACATTTTTTTAACTTGTGTTTGTTTAAAAACAAGTAATATTAATTAATTATAAAATAAATTCAAATAATATTCAATTGATGAAAAAAATACTTTAGCTAGATTTAAATTGTTTTCTAGGTAAGATAACTCCAGCTGACTTACAAGGATACGGCCTCATAGCTTTCCAGTTGTTCTCAAAGATTTCTGCTGCCGGATATTTAGGATTTTCTGGATCAGGAATGTATTTTAGCTTCGACTTCCAGTCCGGTCCATTCCTGCAAAATCAGGTCATTTGAAATTCAAACGATGCCCCAATAAACGCATCTATAGGTGAATGTATACCATATTTAAATACAGAAAGAAATATTTTCAAGCTGCTGATCTGCTTAGATGTGTTTTGTTTAAGAAATAAACATTAAGGTGTCTCTATTCTCAATCGCCTTTGGAAGACTTAAAAATAGTAGGAAAATGCAATTTGGTACAATGTACATCATGACAAACACATGATACAAAACAACAACAACAACAACAAAACTATGAAAGAAAATTATTAGCAGAGACTTTAGCTCCAATTCAGAGGAAATGTCATCAGCATTTTCTGTACTAGACTTACTCAGTATATCTGATGTTGATATTCTGGTTATGGGGCATCCAGTCCTCATAAAATCCGTAACCGTGAGGGATGTATCTACGGCCATGGGGCTTGTAAGACGGTAGGCTGCAGTTGTTGTGGATATCTGGGAAATGTTTTCTCTCCCTCTCTGAATATGCAAATAAGAAAAAAAAATTATGTAGATCTATGGTTTATTACTTTTATATATTTGTACAAATTATAATAAGAAAAGCATCTAATATGTCTTGATTTTGAACCTAAAAGAAAATCAGTTTAGTACGATTTGTAATTAGACAATTTGAGGAAGATGAGACAAAAGTAGAAAAAAAAACAAGTTGCTGTCCTTTAAAAAAGGACCGCAATATGTGGACCATAGGCATGTGTTTCTAAACGAAATTCAAAGAAATTAAATTTCTAGATTTAGTGACTATACAAAGGTCAAATAAATTTGTTTTTACATGTATCTTGTAATTTTCATCGTTATTTAAGTCTGCTTAAATAGGCTGTAATGATAAAAAAAATCATGACCTTGAAATGATATGAATATGAAATGTTGATCTAGGTATCTATCACAATTGTAATGTAGCCTTTAAAATCAACAACAGAATTATAAGAGGCTTAAGCGTGCAGGTATCTAAATAGTTGAATTTTAACTCCATTGGCAGGTCCAGGGGGAGGGAGGGTCCGGGCGTTGGAACCCCCTTTGTTTTTGCAGAAAGAGGAAGAGAGAGAGAGAATGTTTTTTTCTGTAATATAAATATTTTACGTCTAGTATTTTCAATAAAATAAGTACTTCAATCTCTACCCTTTCTGCTCTATAGATAGAATTTTGCTTATTGCTTTCCTCCGTGTACCTTCACAACTCTGGTCCCGGGCCTCGATCACCCACACGTAACATAAAAGATTTCACTTTGATATCATCGGAAGATTCCGGCGAACGTAAGGCTATGCCATTCTTTAAGAAGTATGCGTAAATAGTCATGAAAGGGAGTATGCATAAGAGAATATTTCTCTCCTTATATTATGGGGATATTTTAATCAATAAAGAGAAAGATTCAAAATGTCTCCGTAGTATGTGGGGGAGGGGGGCTCACTTTTTCTATAAAAAATAATCTTTTGTTATAATTTGAATATATAAGTTTTAATTTGCATTGGAAGCTCCCCCGCACTTTTTGTTGCGGGAAGGTTTAAAATTCGGAAAATTAAACATTTAAAAGAAATCAAAATGTACCAAAAAGTTAGACGAAGCCCCCCCCCCCTCTTCCCCCGTAATAGGATTTAACAGTGTGGTGCACAGGTTGTTATTAGTCCCCTACCGGTGAAACCAGAGGGGATTGGTATAGGTTTCCTTTGAGTCTGTCCGTCTGTCTGTCTGGCTATCTAGGTGTCTGTCTGTCTGTCCCTCTGTCTGTCTGTCAGTCTGCTCCACGTGGTTTTCCTAAACTTTTTTTTTCTAACCGCTTGCAGATATTGAGCTGATTTTTGGTATGTGAGTGTATCTTGATGAGTTACAGATCAAGTTTGCATTTCGTTCCGCTTCAATGATTTTTGACGGAATTACGACCTTTTCAATTTTAAGATTTTCCACAATTATTTTCTAAACGCTTGCAGATATTGAGCTGATTTTTTGTATGTGACTTTACCTTGATGAGTTATAGACCAAATTTGCATTTCGTTCCTCTTCAACGATATCTGACGGAATTATGGCACTTTCAAATTTTAACGGGAACCAGATTACACTTGACGGTAAGGGAATGTAATACTCTCAGTATGCTTGTTTTTATTTTGTTTTTTAATTAATTAATTTTTTTGCTTGTAAACTCATTTTGGAGGTTGCCCCCTTTGAAAACCGTTGCTACGGGCTTGAAGTGCCTGCAGTGTGACCTAGACCCCCCTTTTCAAAAAACTGACCCTGTACTCGAGCACTATTATATGAATATAAAACACATAATTTGTAAATATTTTTTGTACCTATGGATAAAATCTTCATAAAACTAGTCACAACTAGGGAGAATATATTATTAGTCAATCATATTTTAAAAAGAATTGAAATGAAATTGCTAAATTTAAGGGAAAATAATTATTTTACTATTTGGATCAATTCCAATCAAAATGAAACTGACCCCGATCAAAATTAACACAAAATAAACAAGCATTCTGAGAGTATTGCATTAGCAATACTAGTCCCCTACCGGCAAGTGTAATCTGGTTCCCGTTAAAAATTGAAAATGCCATAATTCCGTCAGATATCGTTGAAGCGGAACGAAATGCAAACTTGATCTATAACTCATCAAGATAAAGTAACAAACCAAAAATCAGCTCAATATCTGCAAGCGTTTAGAAAAAATTATGCGGAAAACCCTGAAAAATTGAAAAGGTCGTAATTCCGTCAAAAATCATTTAAGTGGAACGAAATGCAAACTTGATCTGTAACTCATCATGATACACTCACATACCAAAAATGAGCTCAATATCTGCAAGCGTTTAGAAGAAAAGTGCGGAAAACCAAGTGGGACAGGCTGACAGACAGACAGAAGGACAGACGGACAGACAGACGGACAGCTAGACGGACGGACGGACTCAGAGGAAGCCTATAGTCCCCTTCGGTTTCACCGGTAGGGGACTTATAAAATTATAATTATCGTCCGCTTTATGTATTTACCTCTAAGAAATCTATTTGATTGTCAAGTTCAATTACCTTTTAATCCGTATTACACCTAAACAAACTAGTATTCTTTTGAAAATGTTATCTATTTCCAATTATTATAAAATTCTGGTTGGGATCAATTTAAATTTTGATCGGAATTAGCCAAAATAAAAAAAAAAATTCTAAAAACTAGCATTTCCATTTTAGTTTCTTTTTAAAATATGATTGTCTAGCATATTCATTGTAGCTGTGACTTGTTTTTTTTTTTTTTTTTTTTTTTTTTTTTACATTATCCATAGGTTTCGAAAATATTCATAAATACTGTGTTTTATTTTCATAGATAATTTTTTAGTAAAAAAAAAAAAATAATAAAATGTCCAGCTTGCTTTTGTTTATATATTTTATTAGATATTCACTTTCTGCATTTATTAATAGCAAATTTTTACCTCTAAAACATCTTATTTGCAAATAAAATCTTTCTTTTTTTTCATTTTCTATGAAAAATTGAGGAAAAAAATTTATAAAATAATTTAAAGCTAATATCGGCCTTTAAATGCTGAAACCATAGTTTAAAGGGGATGTCTTAAAGACCTATGAAAAAAAATTTTGGCGTGGCATCCCTTCTTAAATTCTTCCTTCAGACTTAGAATTAAATGCTTATTTCAGTGTCTTAAAATTTATAAACTTTATCTCATAATGTTATGTACAGTACATGTAGATTGAGGAGGGTGCCTATGCGCGAAAGAGGCAACTTTTGAACAATTTTTTAAGCCCACAATTTGCTTGACTTTCTTTTTTTATTGAATGGCTCTAATACTTAAGTGAATGATTTTAATTTTCCCAGAAGCTTTGCAAGGACCTGTAATAAGGTGAACATTTACTCAAAATAATTACGTTGATAGCCCAACGGTTAATCATTTAACACTGTCCATTCAAAACCCTTTTGTAGAAATCTATGGTCAGCAGAGTAGAACCATGCAACAAGTAAAGATTATACATACTTTTATTAAGAGTATGTATTTGAACAAACACCAAACGAACGTTTAAATATGCAATAAGAAAATATGAAATGCCAGGTAATGCGTAGAACAACGAGTGAGTCATGATGCAATGCATTTTGGTTAACATTGAAAGCAACGACATGATGTCTGAACAAGATAAAAATTATGAAAATATAGAAAAATGAAAGCATACAAGGGAAAAGGATAGTGAATACCAAACCCTTATTACATACTAGATCAAATAAAGGATATTTATAGACCTCCTCTCTGCATGTGGATAATTTAGGGCATTAGCTATCTATTTTTCATAACGGCACAACAAATAATATCCAACTTAGATTTTAAGCTGACATGTGTTCCTTGTATGTTAGTAAGCATATAAATATTGTTTTCCAATCATATAAAATTAAATGCTCAAACATATAACGCAATGAACAAATTGTGAACTGGGAAGCAGTATTTTCTGTTGTTTGAAGTTATCGCCCTTACAAGTTTAAATTACATTCATTTTTTTTTTGCAAAAATAAATAAATTTGCCAAAACCAATTTAAAGTAAAAAGATCAAGAATAAACATTTTATAATTTCTTTTATAATAACTTACGAATTTTGTCTTTATTCTGGAATAAGTATTTTTTCCATTGATTCTATTGTAAATAATTTTGAAACATCTATGCATTATACATATATATGTTGTTTTTTTTTTTACATAAGGCTTAAAAATAAATGAGTCAGACGGTCAAAAAAAAATAAAGAGAGAGGGAGATAGTGGGGAGATGAGAGAGATAGAGAGAAATGGAGAGAGAGAGGGAGGAAGTGGCCATGGGGAGAGAGAAAGTGGGGAGGGAGAGAGGGGGAAGTGGGGAGAGAAAGTGGAGAGAGAGAGGAAGTGGGGAGAGAGTGGATGTGGGGAGAGAGCGGAAGTGTGGAGGGAGAGAAAGTGGGGAGAGAGAGGAAGGGGGTGGAGTGGGAGGGAGAGGAAGTGGGGAGGGAGAGAAAGGTGGGGAGGGAGAAAGAGAGAGGAAGTGGGGTGGGAGAGAGAAAGGTGGGGCGGGAGAGGAGTAAGAAAGAGAGGAAGTTGGGAGAGAGAGAGAGAGAGGTGGGGAGGGAGAGGAAGGGGAGAGAGAAAGTGGGGAGAGGGAAAGATGATAATGTGATACTGTGCATAGACTTGTGTTAAACACCCCTTTTTTATGTAAAAAGCCTCATTTTGTGAAGGCTTTGTTGACACTAGCAAACAACAAAAGATACTGGTAAAGATTTTAAGCTAATCACGTTTTGTGCCCCTGATATCAAAGGTCAGAGGCATATTGATTCAGGCCTGTGTGATATTTTTTTCACATATTTAATCTTCCCTACATTTTCATGAGAAAAAGTTTGAGACTCAATTCATAGAAATTGAAAGATAATTATGAGATGAAATTTTCATAACAATCGCCCTTTTTAAAGCAAATTTAATTGGGAAGAGTTTTAATCTTTCTTATAACTTATGAAGAAGAAAGAAGACTATTTTGATTTTTTTTTGCACATTTAGATAATTAAAACTGTGGAAACTGAAAATTTTTAAGGTATTATTATTATTAAGGTATTCCATCCCTAATAGCAACAGATTCAATGAAATTGAATACATATCAGATGTGTAGGTGTTGAATACTCAGTATATTTAGACACAATTCCCATTTATTACTATAAGCATGGAAGGGTGGGATGTGTCCTAATTCATGATCTTGAATTTTGGTAAGAGTTATCTCCCTCTGTTTTTAAATTATAAAAAAATAATCTTAAAAACTTATCTGGTAAAAAAAAAAACGTTTTTAATTGTCATTCTATTTCTAATGTATAATGCATCTTTCTACCACAATATTTATTGATATTATTATTATTATTATTTGAATTTAAAAAAAAAAAAACTCGTCCCCATAGACTTCAAAGCAATTTGTTAATTAATTACTGCTTAGTAAATTACATTTTTGAAACTTTCTCTTGGTAAACCCTTTTGTACTATAAAATGCTTTAAATTAATATCAAAGTATTATGTACATGATGAACATTTAAGGATAGAGAATTTGGTCCTATTAGGGATGGAAAACCTTAATGTAATAAAACAAATCATAGAAAGCACGTATTCTTTTTCTTATAGTCAAAGAACATCATTATAGCCTTGTTATGTTTTCCTTTGGGAAAAACCATCTTGTATTATTTATGTAATTTAAAAGTATAGTTATACTTTTTAATTTTATCAAAAAATGACAGAGGGTCGTTATTCTACGGTGTCATTTTTCTACAATCCACACGGAGAAAAATGACCCAAAGGCCATAATTTCTACGAAAACGTGGGTTATTTTTCTACGTAGAATATTGAGCTGGGGGGGGGGGGGGTCAAATTTCTACAGAGAAAAACTTCAAGCTTTTAAACTATCTATATATTAAGTTCTTCCTACTTATTTAAAATGCTTAATTGTACCATAGAATTTAGTTTGTACATAAGGATATATGTATATAAGAGAAATTAGGATCTTGGTTACGCCAAAGAATACATAAATAAGATGCGAAGATTTTATAGCAATGTTTGCCAATGGTTGGCATATTCTAATTCGAAAAGGGCGAATTGTTCTACGGGCAAGTTATCTTAGAGGCGAACTCTACCCTAGCATGAGTAGCCTGTTGTAAGCCCATGGCATCCGCTTTAACCCCGCTTAATATATATTTTCTGCGTGGACCTCAGGGTCCACGCAATGAAAAATGATCAGAAAAATACCTTGTTTAAAGCTGAACACGACTCGTAAATAGGCATACGCCATTTTCGATATTACTATCTACGATTTCAGCACCTGGGTATACTCTTCGCATTCGTTACACCTGAGTGCTTTATTGTCACGGGTATCGGCGAGGAATGACCACCCGTGTTCGTGCTGGTTATCTTGCATTACCTTTGTTTACATTTTATTGCAGTTACGTGTATTTACAAGTGTTTGTTTGTATACTGCACTGACCTGTGCAACTTTTGTAAGTTTCTTTGGTATCTTACTCTCCTGCATAAGAAGTACACATGCGGTTATATTTTGTCGCTACCAAGTGCTGTAAAGCATACGTCCGTCTACATCGGTGACGATGGATTACACTGAACAGTGACCAAGTCAGCGGCTTTATATAGGGGCCCTCTGATATAGCGAGAAACCATCGAATATGGCGGACACATTCCTTTTACAAATCGTGTTCAGCTATACATTTACATTATAATAGAAACTAAATGGTGAAAGGAACATTTGAAATGAATTTATTTTAAATTTTTCTACTTCTATCCAGTAATTTTTATCATGTATTTATTTTTTTATTATTTGAATTTAATGAATTTAATAATTGATAGGTCTATGTGTTTTATCAATCTTTTACAAAGAGAATGTGATTATACAATTTATACGATATATATGATATATATGATTATCACTCAATTTTTTTTTAAATATTTGAATAAGATTCTGGAAATGTCAATAAAAAATAGAGTGTAATTTAGTGTCCAACACAACGGACACCTATTATATTCTGTATACATAATCTTGAATTAGCAGCAAAACAGAAACTCGACAATTTCAATAGTAAGATAGGTGGACACGGTCGACGGGAATAGTCTACATTACATACATGTAAGATCTAACCCTTAAGGAAGCCCTAAACACTGCTAACTAAAGAGTTCTTATTTCATGGTAGTTTTATGCAGTTAGAGTGAACTGACGACCTTAGTTGAAAGATAGAATATTTGAATGACGGAACGAATAAAAGTATTTGTAACTAACATTACATGTACATGTATATACACTGTACATTTATTGCATGTATTTTACCAACATATAAGTAAACAACAGTGATTTCTGCATATGTTCACTAATACTTCATTGCCCTTGAACATTTTCCCTGAAAAAAAAATGGTAGGTACCCTATGTTGAAAATGGGCTAGATAAACTCATTATGTACACTTCATCAAGAAAGAATTTTCTTAAAGTCCAAAAAACATTTTTCATTAGTGTTTAGAGCTTCCTTTAATATTCCCAGGGTCACCCCATCACGTATAATTTTATATACATGCATAATCATAAAAAAATAAACGGTTGTCGATTAATAGGAGCACTGCCACATCTATGTGTATATAAATATGCTCTATTATAAAAATTCCTATTGATGTGGTTATACCGACATAGCTTTGATAGAACCCGAGGAAATCCGGGCGACATACACACTATTGTTAACATCCCTTACCTTTCCTGCCGACCTTTCCGATTTCAGTCGTCAAATGCAACATTATTATGCTAATTATATAATGTTTCCGTTAGATTCTTTGTAAAGGAAGTTACATTTTAAAGCTTAATGTACTAAATCAAAATGTAAACAAAAAGAGCAAACAGCGACATGCGCTGGGTGAAAGCGGTGGCCCTGGTGATGTAAACAAACCGGTGCCCGATTACAGCGACACCTGTCAATACTTTCACTTTCGTTAATTGAAAGGGCGGATCAAATGACAATTAATCGATTTATGTGCATGTAATAAAACGTCACAATTATACAACGTTAATATATTCTAAAATAAAGTGTGTGTCTTATGCCAAAATTATTCACTGTATAAAAATTTAACGGTTAAGTTTGCACTCTACATTTTAAAAATAAATGGATAAATAATTTAAAACATGAAAAATAAATACTGAGAGAATAAAAATGATTCAAGACTCATCAAAATATAAAGGACATCCACTGATTTTTTACATTGCTTTACGGAAAAACAATTAAGGAAAATGAAGTTAACTTCAATGCTTGATAGTAGTAGTGGTGGTGAAGGGGGGGGGGTGTAAGAAGTGTGGGTTCATTGACTTTGGATAGTGCGCATATGGCACATGATACGTGTAACGTAAGCACTTATTTAAACGCGTGTTCGTGTCTTAGCACATCTTTTATAGAGCCGTCCAGACTCTTTTGACACCAAAAATTGGCCAAATCAATATGCGAGTCATGTTCATGTGACTGATTAACTTGAAAATCTTGATTTTTGCGTCTGTGAATAAAATGCATGTAAATAAATCCCAAAAATCATCGCGTAGTAAGAAAATTGTTGTAGCAATAATAAGTCTATCTAGAACCGTGTATTAAATTACATGTTGTTACCCAATTTCTTTTAAATTAATATTATATAGATAGAATAGAATCAAAATTTTCATATATTATTCCAGAAAAAAAATAATTAAGTTTAAGATATACATTGATATAATTATGTTTCATAGTAATGTGGAATTCTTAATTAAATTTGAAAAGGCCCATGAAGTCATTTGAATGTATGCAATTTTCAGACCTATCACGTGTGCTTTAGGGCTCTAACTTAAACAATACATTATCAAGTTTCTGCTTGGGGGGGGGGGGGGGTTAACAGAAAATAATATCCAAATTATCTCTCTAAAAAATATTTATGAAAAAAAAAAATTGAAAAGATTAATCATACATAATACTGAAAGAAGTAAAAAACAAAAAAAAAAAAAAAACAAAAAAAAAAAAAAAACAACAAACTTTGCCCCCCCCCCCCCCCAGAAAACACCACCACCACGAAATAGGTTACTGATTTTTAGGTTTGGAAATGGACTTTACGGGGGGGGGGGGTTATTGTTTTGTTTTGTTTTGTTTTGTTTTGTTTTTTTTTTTTAGTTTTTATTTATTTATTTATTTCATTATTTTTTTACTTGTCAAATATTTTCTGGATCCACCCCTGACAAAGATAAATAAAATAGACATATAATCCTTATTTTGGGAAAAAAATATTTGTGATTGAATATAATATGAAAATTCAAGGAGATTACTACACATATTGTTCACCTGGCGGATTATTGGGATATTCTATTGAAATGTTTGACACATGTTTATTTCAATTTTATCATGGAGTATTGATAAAAATTCGTTATAATTATTATGTGTTATGTTGGGGAAAGATCGCCTCCAGTCTTGTTTAATGAGTTCGTACGTTGTGTCCTGAGATGAGTAATTTAGCAGATAAGTATAAATGCTACATAGGAAATAGGATGAGGACACATTAGATGTATGCACTTATATTTAAATGTAAGTACAAATCCACAAAAAAATATAAACACTTGTGTGATCGAGTAGTTATACATGTACATGTACTTATGGACCTCACAAATCATTGCAACTTTTAAAATCTCTCTCTCTCTCTCTCTCTCTCTGTTCCGTCATATATTATATTACAAAGGAGAATAGAATACCTTTGGCATAAATTCATCATATTTTTTGTCAGAGTTTAAGAATTCTTACAAACCAAGGTTTCCAAAAAACGTGAAACCTTATTAGCTCCTAATAGGAAAGGGAGGATGAGGCTAGAACCGTGACGGGATATAGAAATTGTACAGATAAAATCCGAACAACTGTTGTCAAACAGCGCAGATTTAGCACCACTGTCATATCGTACATTTAGAATTGACCGGGTGGTAGCTATAGTGAATACAAATATACAATATGACAGTGTAAAAGGTGAATATAGCGAACATGTAGTGATCAGCAAGTTGGGTTTTTTTTTTGTAAATTTTGTATTTACTTCCCACCCCTTCCCCCTGTCATTTTGAAATCCATCCCCCTCTCAATAAAAGCACTTAACCTTCGGTTGAAATTTTTTGTCTTTAGAATACACTAGACAAAATTGCTAACGCACCACTTATTATTCTTATTAGTCCCCTACCGGTGAAACCGGAGGGGTCTATAGGTATCCACTGAGTCTGTCTGTCCGTCTGTCTGTCTGTCTGTCTGTCCGTCTGTCTGTCCGTCTGTCTGTCTGTCTGTCTGTCCCTCTTTCTGTCTGTCAGTCTGTCCCACTTGGTTTTCCGCATTTTTTTCCTAAACGCTTGCAGATATTGAGCTGATTTTTGGTATGTGAGTGTATCTTGATGAGTTACAGATCAAGTTTGCATTTCGTTCCGCTTCATTGATTTTTGACGAAATTACGGCCTTTTCAATTTTTAGGGGTTTTCCGCAATTTTCTTCTAAAGGTTTTCAGATATTGAGCTGATTTTTGGTATGTGACTTTACCTTGATTAGTTATAGATCAAGTTTGCATTTCATTTTGCTTCATTGATTTTTGACTGAATTATGGCATTTTGAATTCTTAACGGGAACCAGATTACACTTGCCGGTAGGGGACTAGTATTGCTAATGCAATACTCTCAGAATGCTTGTTTGTGAATTGGTCATTTTCCTGATTGGTACTAGTATATAAAATATGCCATCTTTTCCAAAACAGTTGGATTGACAAATGTCTTGGTGTCATGTCAAGACCCTTAAAGGACCTTCTTGTCCGAAAATCAATTCCCCGACGTGCACTGCGCACCGTTTTTGCCAAGATATGAAGTTGGTGATTACCGGTGGTGGTCCGTGACGTTGCTACGGGAGCAGTCTCCCACTTAAAAATCAAATGATATACCCTGATTGAATACCATATCGCTTAGTAGTCATCCAGTGCCTTGGTGTCCCTACCAAATTTACCCAACTTCCGGTTGCCCCAATTTTGTGGAACAATTTTGAAATTATTGTGTGGTGCTCACTTAATGCCGTCGATATCTTTTGTAAACAATTTTGTGATCGTTAATTCATTTTCAACAATTTTTCACCAGAGAAATCCATAATCATTTGATTCTTTTAATTTTTCACAAATTTCTTCAAAGGAACCCCCTAAGACACCATACTGGCTGCCTTAGCACGCTCTTCTAGAGTCAAACGCCGAATACGGTATTCCACCAAAAAAGTATGGATATGATTTTAATTTTTTCTATGAAGTGGTTACGCTTCAGTAAACATTGTTGCTATTTATCAGTTAAAGCATTTAAATGTCTCATTTTTTATTAAAGTAACATAATTATATATCAAAAACATCATAAACAAGTTTTGAAAAGAAAAATTTATTTAGGTGGTGCGTTAGCAATTTTGTCTAGTGTAGAAGGGTTGGGTGAGAAAGAGAAGACATGGTTGGAAATTTGGTAGGGCGGTTGTGAGGAGCAAGGGTGGGAGAAAGGGTAGTATGGGAGAAAGGCCTGGGTGGGAGAGAAGGTAGGGTGGTTGTAAGAGACTGGGCTAATACGGAAGAGGGTAAGGAGGGAGACAGGGTATAGGGAGAGAGAGAGGATGGGGGTGGCAGAGAGAGAGAGAGAGAGAGAGAGAGAGAGAGAGAGAGAGAGAGAGAGAAGGTAGGTTGAGAGAGAGGCTGGGCTGGTGGGAAAGAGGGTCTGGAGAAAGAGAGGGTAGGATGGAAGAGGGACTTGGGTGGGAGAGAAGGAAAGGTGGGGGAGAGAAAGAGGATAAGGTGGTAGAGAGGCTGGAATGGCAAAGAGGGAAGGGTTGGAGAGAGCTTGGGGTGGGAGAGAAGGTAGGGTGCACGTGGTTAAAAGAGGCTGAACCGATAGGAGAGAGGGTAGGGAAGAAGAGAGGGTGGGGTGGGAGAAAGGCAATAAGCAATAAATTTTCTAATATTTTTCTTCATTGAAATCCCAGTTTTCATTAGATATTCTGTGCACAGTAATATGATATCAATATCAATCTACGGAAACAATTTTGGACAATTCCTCATGAATAATCTATGTCTAAATTGAATTTCTGAAATACTGCATGTTTTTTGCATCAAATTCACTATAAATATTTATCAGCAATGTACCATATTATTAGTTTTCTATCTCCAATTATTTTCCTGCAGGCCTATTTATATCGCAGCAAAACACATTAAACAATTTCTCCCTAACCAAGCTCAATTTCTAGTTAAATATCCCCTGCCGTGTTCTGCATCGAATCCTCGAATGTTTTTGCTAATTTTTGGTGCATCTTGTCGCAGTATAATAAGAAACTCGCATATCGCCCAGGGGGTAGCCATTATTATCAAACATTCTTTTCTTTTACGTCCTTGCTCATGTTTATGAAGAGAAAAAAAATTGCTTCAGTTTAAAAGCTCAAGTTTCACTCTCTCATTAACATTGTATTGAAATATTTCCTGTTCGTGATATCTATGCAAATAGTTGAAGGTGGCTTTAAAAAAAGGAAAAAAGAAAAAAAAACTCCAATCCGACACATTTGTCCTTTAATCAATTAAGTTCCCCTTTGAAGCATGATGTCTTAACCCATGGTTGGCGCTACTCTACAGTTAAATCCCACCGTCATTGACTCGAGGAGATTTATTTAGAATCTTGTCACAGGAGGAAAGCGGCGGCCATAAAATACATATTCTCCTAATGCCGACATCTTCAAGCCTTTATTTGTGTGTGTGTTAGCCATGAATGCGACTTTTATTCCTTTTTCGTGGTAAATTTTTCGCTGATTACGACCTGCGAACACGTGAGATTCCCAGGAGTTTGTGCAGTGTGACACATTAATAATGCACAGTTAATTGTTTGTTTTTATGCCTGGATTAAATTTCAAGTATTGCAATGCCTCTCCGGAAATATTTAATTGATGACACAAAAATACAAGAGAGGGACCTTTTTTTTCCTAGGACATAAGGCATAAGGAAGTTTTAATGAATTGACGAAGCGCGCGTGTAGGGAGAGTTAACGTGTGTCGTGTTTGAGACGTTGAACAGAAAAAAAAAAATATTGTAGCACTGTTGAATCCGATTAGATCAATTGCTTTTGAATTGGAAATCCCCGGTTCTAGAGAGAACCATGTAAACAGTCCACGTGGTTCGGAGGGATCAATCGCTTGTTGTCCATGGGGAGTCATTAACACTATACAACACTATACAAAGGTGGCAAATCATTGTACGGGGATAGCAAGTTCTGATTATTGAAGCCTTATTGCAGGGAGAGAGCGCAGGAATTTTTCAATAGAATTAGAAACATCGGATGTGAGTTAACAAAGAAAAGCATAACATATAAAACATGGGTGCAGGCGTATCCCGCCATGGTCAAGTTCGACGAAAAGTCCAGGCCGTTAATGCGTTTGAAGACGCAGGTAAACGTCACAGGCGGCAGAAGAATCCTAAGAAAAGCAACGACGTCGCCATGAGGGAGAAGGCGAAAGATATGACGTCATCAGACAGGGGGTCCAGATCTCACTGGATGAGGGTCAAGGAGCGGACTATTTCTAAAACTGAGTTAGAAGCTAGATCCGCTCTTAGACTCAGTGACTTTAACAAAGTGGTTAGAAAGCGAACTCTAGAAAAGGATGATGACGTGCCAATTACCATACCATATGTTTCGAATGAAAAGGTATGTTTGTAAAAGCTACAGAAGTTGAAGATTTTAAAGCCTGGTAAATCAAGAAAGGGTGATGATCACAAAAATTGTTAATGAAATTAACTACAAGTAATAACAAAAAAGAGTTAAAAAGAGAACTTAAACATTTTATAAATGAAATGCTAAAGGGGTCCATTATCATGCAATAGTAGGAACATTTGCACTAGCTGTCGGTATTTTATTTTATAAGCTGTTTGAATTCTTTTTTTAAGGGAAAAGGACAACGACTTTAAAAATAAATTCTACGTCATTTACTTAAGAACTAGATTTTGATTTATGCTTTCAGTCAGGCCTATTATTATGCAATATAAGTGCATCGCCTTAAACGACCCACTTTACTAGATAAAAAGTTTTTAAAAACTGTGTCATGCTCCTAAAATGCGCAATTTAATGACATGTACATACGTACATGTAGCTGCATTTTGAAATGCATAATGGACTCGAGCTCTGCAGACTTTTAACTCCTGTATCCCTTTACCGTAGAGGGGTAATTTACTTTGATCAACGATCAGGAGTAATTATTTCGCCCCCTTGGGACATGTTTGTTTGTTTGGTTGTCAGTCAGTCACTTTCTGGTGGAAAAGGTTAGCAAAGTACATTGTATTAAAGTCATTCTATCCCATGTCTTCAGATCAAATTGATACATGTATGTAATACTATGTATCAGATATTCACAACATTGGGATGCAAAACTTCATACATAACTCAAGGTCACATTCAAGGCCAAGGTCACATAAGGCAAAATTTGCACTCATTGAACACTTCAATTTTCCCTTGCGAAATACACATACAAGCTTGTTATATATGCAAAAGTTTGGGTTTTTATTTGTTTCTTCCAAATCTTTATTCTATTTTGCTGCTATTTCAGTCCATGTGCCTAGACTCCAGGGCTAATTGAAACTCAGTAGAGCTAAGGATTTCAAGTAAAAACTCATTTTGAAAATATCTTTTTTTCTTTCCCTTTTTTCGTTCGAATGATCGTATTTTTATATTTGAGTGCACAAAATGACCAAATATAACCTCTGTTGAAGGGTTTGGATGTAGATACATGTATATATGTAACCGCTGGTGTGTAATATAAATATCTTAAAAATGTTTCTATAAACACTTTGGAGAGAGAGAAAGAGAGAGACAGCAATTTCAACAAAATTTTAACAGTAACAGTAGTCGTTCAAATCGTAAAACCATTACATTAACACTTTTAAAACCCATTTCAATTGATTTTGCCCAGCTAAATGCTTCTAAATTTACTTTTAATTCTGCAATGACGCATAACCGGTTTTAATGTATTCTTTCACGGCTATAAATCTAATTAGATTTCGGTGTAAAGTCATTTATGAATTAATTCTTTGATTTCAAGAGTACACTAGTCTCGGAGGGGGGGGGGGTTACCATTTAAATCTTTAGATCTGAGTTTAAAAAAAAATTCTGTGCAATTTCAACACTGCATAATTTTAGAATTACAATCTATTTCGAATCAAATGAAAAACTTTCTTTTTAAATCTTTCATGAATTCATTATGTCTGTCTATACACGATGCCAATGTTTAAAGTAAATAAAAACTTTACGATCCAATTCGAGGTTGAACTAGTTCTTTTTTAAGTTTAATATCCATCATGACGTTAAAAAAAAATTATTTTATATTGATTTTAATATCTAGAGCCTGGTTTCAGAATCCTGAAGCAGTCTTGGACTTAGTCAAAACTTCAGACTGGTCATTCATAAACCGAATATTATTATTAAGGTTTTCCATCCCTTATAGGACGTAATTCTCCATCACGCATATAATACTCTGATATTAATTCAAAGCATCTTACAGTAGAAAAGGATTTATCAAATGAAAGTTTTGAAAAAGAGTAATTAACTAAGCAGTAATTATATCCTAGTCAACAGAAATTGCATTGAAGTCCATGGAGACAAGTGATTTTTTTTAAATAAAAATTCAAATATTAAGAATATCAGTAAATACTGTGTTGGAAAGATGCATTAAATCATTAGAAATTGAATGACAATTGAAAACATTTTTTTTTACCCTACAGATTTTTTTTAATTGATTTTTATTACTTAAAAAAAGAGGGAGATAACTCTTCAACAAAGGTCAAGGTCATAAATTAAGACACGTTCCATTCTTAATTGCTAATAGTAATAAATGGGAATTATGTCTAGATATACTGAGTATTCCACCCGTACACATCTGTTATGTATTCGCATTCATTGAATCTCAGGCTATTAGGGATGGAGCACTCGAAAATAAAAATTATCAAAATGAAAAGATAGGAGTTTTTAAAACGATTTCAAATTTTATGTGTTTTCTATAGCTATAAACTGTAAGACATTTGACAAGTTCCGAGTTAATTAAGTCTAAAACTGTCCATAGTCGTGGGTCCTTGTTCATATCGAGAAAACTGAGAATTTGGATCCGCCTCTCATTTACATGTAGAGTTTATTCAATTATGTATAGTATAGTTATAATCATGCACTGTATATATGTGTCACTGGTAAATTATAAGTACAAATGTTGCATTTCTCTTTCGACAGGAAGTATATATATCTCTAAGCGCACTCGTTTGTTGTGATATTTTGTTATTTGCACAAATTATTGGTAATTAAAAATATAGTGTTTTTTTGTCGGAGGAAACTTTTTATATTTTCCTGATTTCTTGAATTTATAAAAAGTGTGCAAATGCACACAAAAGCACACAAAATGATTCATCAGATTTCGTCATATGAAATGCAAAATTAATTCTTTAAAATCATCTTCAACTACTTCATGCAACTAGGCTTGAACTTTACATGTATGTACAAGCATAAAAAAGAGATTATGCATTGAAAATGTATATTATAATTATACATGTATATGTATTCATTTAAGCCTACACATTAATATTTGCAAAAGCAAAACGTTTCCCTAGTGAAGGTTAGGAATGTAAATTTCTTAACATAGATCGACGCATTCTTTGCACTGGGTTGTGCTCAAGTTTTAGTGCGAATTATCATTAGACTAAATTACCGAATTTAAATTCTGCAGGGAAGAAAATTACTTGTGTATTTAAAGATTGCTAGATAAGATTTCAAGGCACAAGTATTTACGTAAGAAAAAAAAAACAAGAAAAGCAGATTTTTTTTCAGATCCCCAACACTACTCGATATTGGAATAAAAGGTGCCTTAATAAATAATAAATTGCATATTTAATTTCATGAGAGAGAGAGAGAGAGAGAGAGTCTTGATTTTAGCAGTCCCAATTTTAACCGATAAGAAAAAAACCAATATGAAATCAAATAAACAAGTAAATCCTACTTGGTTAAACAAGAGAACGGTAGTCCCCTAACTTTTCTGTTTACTCAGGGGGTTACTTTAACTTGTTACATTGATCTAATCCCCAATTGAGCCTCGTTAAGCACACCTGTGCTATTGACTCAGTTGATTAAGAAAGAAAAATGGCCAACCCCCCAGAAGACACTGTTATGACATTCAATCAACGTTGTTATATTTATTACCGCATTTTATTTAGATTTTACTGATCTTTAATCCTGGTCGAATTCATCGAACGATATATAGACCTCATCAGCGATTCTTTTTCAATTTACTCAAAACGTTTCGTTTGGATCGATGTGGGAAGTGTTGCAACATAACATACATAATTAATTTTCAAATTGATTCCAAAGAGTTACTTAAATGAAATATTCACAAATGTATATTTGTTCAAATTAATCAGCAAACTTTTCATATTTGTAAGATACATGTACCCAAATATTTCCTTATGATTTACATGTTTTATACATATAAAAACTTCCTTTCGTAAAATAAATACAATAGTTATACATTAAATATATATAATATTTCAGCATATGTAAACATATCATATCAACAAATGTAAATATATTATTTAAGCATATGTAAAAATATCAGAAGATGTTTGCAATTAGGGAAGAAATTTATGAAAAGCAGGGTTACAAAAAATGTATTTGACATTGAAAAACTTCTGAGGGAGTTGATCATTCCCGTGCAAATGTGGTTAAAATTACAAACATAAGCTCATACAAACAATAAATCAATAGAAATTCTCTTCAATCGGCCATGTCAACGTGATCTGCGATGGAGTACAGATAATAAGATTCCAGCATGTAATTGTTTTAGAAATTAAAGATGGGAACAAAGAAGATGGAAAGATTTTCTAATTAGTTTAGAAAAAAAGGAATAAAAATCTCGTCATTTTGAACCAGGGAAAGAAATGACTATAATAAGCTTAATTACGTTAATTGAGATAATTATAGAAAGTAACATGAATATGACCTAGTTATTCGCAGTGAGTCATTGCAGTATTTTGCATGAGGTTAAAAAGAAATTACAAGTAGAAATTCTATAGGCCCGGAAACATCTTGATAAATGTCTGGCCCCGGAAATGTTATTCTCCCCTCTATCATGGATTTTAGTATATTTTATCAGTCGTTTTAAGTTTTCACTCTGGTAACAGGAACTCTTTTGGATAGGAGACCAAAAAAAAAAAAATTAAAGGAGCCCTTACAATTATGTAAGCTCTTCATAAAATTGTGATATTTCTGGCAGAATCTTTGTGGTGGAAATAAATAATAGATGTTCGCAGTCTGTTTGAAATCTCGCGAGATTAGAAACTGCTAACCGAGTTTCAAAATCGTCGCAAGTGTAAAAAAAAAAATAGACTTTTAAAGTATCTCTTTGTTCCATAGGGAAGGCTGAGAAAGGATTATGCGTAAAGAGGATCGTTTGTCATTTTAAAGAGTTCCTGAACGAACAATGCATCGACTTAGCTTTATCTATAGCTATATGTAGATTCTCATGGGGTTCTTCAAAATCAAATTTATAGTTGTGGTAGACCCCCACCCCCTCCCCATTGCACACTTCCTAGAAGATTATATTTTTCCTTCCAAAAAACAAAAACCTTGAGTGCTGCTGATACGCACTAAAGGTTGGAATAATTTTTTTGAACAGGATCATTTGAAGGAAATGATCAATCGCCCCTTTTGTGAACAAAAATATACATGTACATAAGATTAATAATAATTCATTTTTGGGGATTTGGATATTGCCTTTATATAGCCATAATTAGTAAAAAAAAAAATTTCCAAAAGAACTCATAAAACCTGAGAGCTTCCGGGGGGCTTTGCCCCCTGCCCAAACCCCAACTGTTTGTCCCCCCCCCCCCCAATTCAAAATTTCTGGATCCGATCCGCCACTTATGATGACATTTTATGAAACAGAGTTAGCGATTGAGTATAGTACATGATACATGTCAAGGTATCCGATGCATAAACAGCAAAACTTATCCCCTTAACAAAGAGTGAAAATTAAGCAACGTGTAAAATGTTCCATAGATCAAAGTAAAAACGGAAGTTTTAACAAAAGGTTTTTTCCCCCATAGAACCTCAAATAGAAAGATACGAATTAATTAATTTAACATTATATACTATGGACAAGATCTTTTTTCATAAATAAACAGGAATAAAGAAACACTTATTTGGAAAAAAAGTATTTTTGTCAAGAAAAATGGAAAGTGTTCTATATACATGCAATTTGATGAATTGAAATGCATAGACCACCTTGCATTCCCCCCCCCCCCCCCCGAATTTTCAAGAGAATTTTCAGGGGGATATAACTCCTACAATTAACACTGAATATTAATTTAATGATTTTGTCCAAGTTTTTCATTAAATTCATTTTTTGTTCTTATTTTTTTAAAACTCGTTTAAAGAGCATTCTTTAAAAAATTAAGTTGAAAGCAGCAAATACATCCCTCTATTGTAAGAGGGAGACAGGAGTTTTCCCTGTAATCTTACATCGAATACCTTAAATGTCATATATAATATCTTGCCAATTTTAAATAGGCCCACCAGAAAAATACTTGGCGCAAAAGAAAATTTTTAGGGCGAAATTGTAAGATTACAGGGAAAACTCCTGTCTCCCCACTAACCTTTGAAGAATATAATTATAGTACGGCCTATACCAATTACAAAGCTTGAAATCAAAAATGAGGTCGAGGCTGCAGACGATTACTATGACCACGTGACGCTTAAATGAGTGCACTCACGTGACATCAATAGTCACGTAATAAATCCAAAGCACGAAGAAAAGTCAGTGTGTAAATTAAAAATTCATTTGATACAACTGCTGAGCATTGCAATTTCAGTCTGCATTCCAAATCTGATCGATGTGTCGAGATGAGTAGACAATAAATCTCGCGCACGCGTGTATCGGCATTTCTCTCGATAACTCTCCCCGGAGACGAAAGATACCGTTTCGGATTTTAGTCTAAATTCCACTAATTTTGCTAATTAGGAGAGGCGCGTAATCTGTGTATGTGACAGATGTACTTTGATGCTTAGAGCTGACAGAAACACTCTGAGGTTAAAAAGTCATAACTCATGTCCATTGGCGTTGCATCCTCTGTCAAGAGTTTCAGACAGCATAAGGACAAACGAAATCAAAGTGTTCAATAGTACTAAGAGCCGGACTCATTTACAGTCAGCAGTGACTATTTTAATTTACAGGAAAAATAATAATAGGCTTCAATGGCATCTTACATTAAAAAAAAAATGAAATGAATTTAGGAACTTGCATTGTAAACAAAATATCAAATTTATAGTTATGGCACATTTTATCATGATCCGAATTAAACATTGGAGAAAATACATTCCCAATTAATACTCTCAATTTACTCTCTTTAATTCTCAATTTACTTTTTTCGGGTTCTTTTAACGTTTATGTTGTCTCAAAAGTCAACAACAGTTGAGTGTATGCACTATATTCATTACTCGAAATTCTTATTTGGCGGTGTATACATGTATAGTTAAACGTTCGGTCAGCACGTCCCGTTGAACACTGTGACAAAATCCGGCTATTGCTTTACGAGCAAAAAATTGCAGTTACACCGAAACTTAATTGCAAACCTGAAAATAACATCAAATAAAAATTGTGTCATTTTGTTGATAATATGACCAACAGTTAACATTTTTTCAATCTTGATTCTAGGTTCGAAAGATTTTTAGGGAAAGACTCTTCTAGAGATTCTCGCTGCATCTTTTGTTCACAATTTTTACATGTACAGTACATGTAGTTGCGTTATCCGAGCAAACTCTCTCACCAAAACCAACTTATTGGAGGAAAATAAAATAAATTGCGAAAAAGAATGCATAGTTAAACATCTGAACATTTCCTGTAAAATTTTATTGATTTTATCACCTTTAAGTACCAAGTAATTGACTGGGGAAAGTGTTGCTGATGTATTATTTTTTCCTACTTGTAATCCCTTGTTATATGTAATAAATGATAGATAAGAAACCGGTATTTTAAGAATTTCTCATCAATCGATGCATTTTATGTGAGGATATTTTTTAGTGGCAATAATATTCCTATATTATCTAGTTTAAAGATCATTCAAACCAATCAATAACTGTTTCTTGATGGGAGTGCCCCAGAGACTACTTCAATCTAGAATGACTCTTTGTAGGCCGACACCTAATGTAAATCTTGCCTGCAAATCGACCTATATTTTATTTCTGTCACTAATTCTATGTTTCTTCAATCAGGACAACATGGCACAATTTCGACTGCGATCGGTTTTATTTTGTAATTTTAAAAATGAGCTCTAATGTACAGGCCATTAAATGCATGATTTGAGGAGTCGGGTTATAAACTTTATTATAGGCCGTTTTTTTTTAATGTAATTGAGGTTTTAGAGGTAAAAAAAAAAGATAAATAATAGAATAAACAAATAATAACAATTACACGATGGCCGGTGATTGAGTTTATCAGATATATCGTAACATTACTGTAGAATTAGTCAGGCTACAATATAACAAATTGTGAAGAATCATTATTTTGAGCCGAGCTGTAAGGCTGCTTCAAGAAGTCATGGTCAGTTTATAGGTGATGTTGATTGTAGAACATCAGTCTATGAATCTGTCTTGTTACTGTAAAAGAAAGTTGCTTGACTTAGGCCTTACAATTAAAACTGGAGAATGTGTGCAATATTTGTCATCGCCGTAGGAACCGGGGGGGGGGGGGAGGTGTGTCCCAATAATTTTTCCGATATTTAGTATACTGTAGAAAACATAGCTGCTTTATGCTTGTGCCCCTGTGCCCCCTCAATAACGTCTGATGACAGTTTTTTTTTTTGCTTGTCTAAGTTTTTATGCTTGATAGTACCCCCCCCCCCCAAAAAAAAAAAAAAAAAAAAAACTGATAAAAAAAATTTGGTAATGTGCCCCCAAACTGAAATTGCTTCTTACGGGCCTGTTTCTTTACATCTTGAGTGAATCATGTACACTGTACATCCATTTAATAACATTACATATACTAGTATTAAATATCATCATGATATTACGCGTAGATGAGAAAACGAAATCAATGCTAGGTACAGTATTTAAATTCATGACAATTTTTAAGAGAGCCTCTTTCTTTGAGTCATGATTTAAATCACTTCTTGTTACAGCAGTTCGATTTTCTCACACAATATTCCTGGGAATATTTCAGCAATCAGTTCATGTAAATTTATGAATGATCTACTTTGCCAAGTAGAAAACTTTCAATTACCGTAATTCCAAAAATAATTATCAAATATTTTAATATTATATTCGGGAAAAAAAACGATTAAGCTTACTGTATCCTGCTTCATATTTCTGTACAAGTACATTTACATTAGAGCTAATTATGAAAGCATAAAATATATTTTTACAGTGACTGTCTTAATTTGAACAAATTAACACAAGTACCGTTTATACGAGTAAGATTTAATTATATAACTTAGTCATCCGACACCGGTCCAAATACTTGTATGTGTACATCAAACAGCTAATATATTCTTTTCATGGATTTTAATGTTACCAATCGAGGATAACTGATAAATTAGTTTCGGATAACATTATCATAGTAAGACTAATAATGAACTGAAAATGAAATTGTTTTGTTGTTAAGACATCTATTTCTTATATTTCAAAATGAATAACTTTTTAAACAGTAAATTCTTTATTTATCGTTTACTTGTTTTCCAGGTTGAACCGGAAGAACTATGTCACGTGTGCAGTGTGTATACCGGAAGGGAAACCTATCCTTGTCGGATCTGCTACAAAGTGTACCACGAAAGTTGTCTCCGAAAACTAGGTCAGTGTAATGACCCGGCATCATCGGTCCTCCTCAAGAAAGCCCTCAAACCCACGGGCTGGAGTTGTCAGAATTGCGTGAGTCTTTGTATAATAGATTCATAAGTAGTTTGAATTTTCAATGAGAGGTAACAAGCTTGTGCACGCGCTACATCGAACACTCACACATTGACGTATACATGTACATTTTGTATCAGATTAAAGCTTAGAAAGAATGTACAGTAACTGTCACACTATAATTGGTACAAACAACGCTTTCTTCGATAACGTACATATCTTTTTTGTACGTAGAGTTTTCCCCCTTTTTTTATTTTTTTTTTGGGGGGAGGGGTGTTTGTTTGTTTGTTTTTTGTCAGCAACTCCTGAAACTCCAAATGTCAGTAAAATGTTCTACAATCTAAAAATTTAAAATACAGTTAAAAAGTTAATAGAGTTTGTGGACACAATAACCACGATATATATATACCCGACAGTGAAGCTTTCCTTGTAACCTGTTCTTTTATTTCTGAATTGATGTAAATTTAGCAATTAAGTCAACTTTTTGTTTGTTTGTTTTTTTAATTTGAGTCCTTTTATTGGTTTAGTACCGATTTGATAATAAAATTCCTTTCTTGCCTTTACATTTTGATTTTTTTGTTTTAAAGATAGCATAAATATATCATTTCCTAGCCTTTTTTCATAAAACAAAAGTCCGCCTATTCAAAGTTTACATTTGGTTCCAGTCTGTAAGTATAACAAAATGATTGAACTTCCTTATTTTTCAGGACGATCTGAGCAGTCTGTTAACGGAAGAAGAACTACACAATCTGTTTTCCTCTCTGGATCGTTATGAAGTGGCACAAGGTACAGTGTATTCAGAGTTCAAGGAACTTAAGTCACGAAATGTATTGCAAAGATTTATTCCTAATGTTCCGTGTAGGTGATAGCTTAAATCAGGAAATGACAGGGGAAAATATTTTTCCGGCTCTTTATTTTGGACATCCTTCATGCATTAAAAAGACATAAACTTTTGTAAATGGCAATTTCGAATTTTAAAAATTGAACGTTTGTTTCTTTTATTAAAGAGAAAATACGGGTTACATACATCAACGTAAAAAGACTTTTTCGATCAGACACAGTTTGAGATAATGTTTATTACAATGTACATAGATATGATATTTTTGGGGAGGGGGGGGGGGATAGTTATAAAAAAAATACACTTAGCAATATAAACCATACCAGACTATATCACAGATTCCAGTATAGGTTTGGAGGACTTTATGGAATATCGAAAGCGTTGCTATGGCGACCAAGATGGCGGAGAGGTACCAAAGGATGCCCTACAAGAAGATTTAGCCCGCTTTCATCGGATTGACAAGGACAATACCGGATCGATCACGTGGTGGGAATTTATCAACTTTGAGTCAATCCGTATTCTGAAAAAGCGGAATAAGGTAAACTGAGTAAATAACTAGTATTTACATTGCATGCATTGCCGCTTGATTTTACACATGTTTATGTTTAATTGTTTCGATCATCAAAGAATAGACTCCCCAAGTAGACGTTTTCTATATTGATTTATGACCTAATATTTCGGACCCTTTGATTGATTGTTAATATCTACATGTAATTCTTTCAGAATTCCATTGTCCACCTGCTGTCACCAAGGGAAATAGAAATCGCCCGGCGATTGTTCCGCGTTTATGACGACGGTTGCGAAGGAAACATCACCGAATTCAATGCCAAGAAAACCATTGCTGCTTTCTATACTCTATTTATAGAATGTGACGACACACTTAACGGGTACGTCTTTATAACAGTATCCTCCCTAGTCCGCAACATAGAAAAGATGTGTGTATCATAGCTCCAAGGTCTGCGTTAGGTACCCATTAATATAAACCATTATATAGAAACCGTTTCATTACAAATACATGTAATAATGTCCAAGTTGCTTATTTGCATAGCGACAAGGAGAAGTTACATAAATATATAAATATTTTCATTTTATAATTTGATTAGTGTTATGATTTCTTCTTTAGATTTGCCGTATTGTCAAAAAAGGACGAGGAATTGTCTTTTGTTTTGAATGAAAGTTTGTCGTTTACAATGGACTGTGAACCCAACGGTCCCAAGTAAGTTTTTCGGTGATGTTAAATATTAAAATAATCTAAAATATTGAACATATTACTTCTAATTACACTGTAAAGAAAAATAATGAATGTGCTACATAAGAAGTTAACGGGTTGAAATTGTTTTCCATTGCAAAAGAGAAAGACTTTGTTAAGTAATTTTGTTTTAGGTGTTTCCTGCAAACTTTCGAGACAAAAGCTTTGTTGTTGTTTTTTTCTGTTGAATTAAAATTTCTCTTGTTTTTTTTTAATTTTCAGGAGTGTATCATGGCAGGATTACTTGCTGGAACTAAGTCTGTATATTTTAGCGGCACGACCAAACTTAAGCCCGGTACCAGTAGAGAGTTCCGAATGGACAAAAGGTGTGGTTGTTTCCACGGAGATGGATTGTGACCTCAAGCGTACAACATTATGACCTTTAATCTTTCAAACAGAGAGAGAGAGAGAGAGAGAGAGAGAGAGAGAATTTCGGTGCTTTTTATACAGAAAAGAAAAAAAGACTATTTGTTGACAGTTTATTAGATGTAACGTGATATGTCTGTCTGTATGTAATTAAATTTCTGCATAATTAAAGTGTACGTGTACAATGCACATGAACTTGTATATACATAAATACATGTATATACATGCATTAACCTAAATTTTATGTACCTTAAACACAGTGCAGTCTTCTTATTTTCAAAACCCCCGTATGAAAAACCAAGCAAAACCGTTTTGGTTAAGCACCATGCTGCAATTATACCCGATGTTAACAGTCAATGCAAGTTTCTATTCATACATGTAGTTGGGCATTTGAGCAGTTGAAAAGACTGAATTAAAACGAAAATGCATGTAAGCTTTCTGATTCACATGTTAGAAAGTTGGTAAGAATATGAATTAGATTATTTGCATATGTATAAAGTTGAATTTTTATTGTACTTCATTTAAGAAGGGTGAGAATGGGTTTTGTACTTGATTTTCTAGCACCTGCAAAACTTTCAAAACATTTGATTTCCTGGTACATGACAATGCAATTTTAGTAGCAAAATTATACAGAAATTTCTCTAAGGTTGGTTTTGATGAAGTGAATGCAATATTCAAATAGTTATATTCTTAAGGACAACAGAATTTATCCATCTAGGTGTATTATTGTAAAATGTTCAAAATTGCAACTGTTTGTTAGAAAGTTTTTTTTTGTTTTGTCAACTTAGAACACTTACTACTAATGGGTTTTTTTCTCTCTCCATTTTTTTTTTTAGATTACAACACACTGTTAAATATGCGTGTGTTTGCGTCATTTGTATTTAAAATTCTACTGTATTAAAGAACACATGGAGAGATTTAATTTTTTTCAGTGCTTGTTTGCGTGAACTCAATCAACCTTTACCCACAACAGAGTAGTAATCTTTCCAAAAGTTCGATTTTGAATTTAAAGGTTTCCCTTAGAATTTAGAATATTTAACAAAAATTAACAAAGAACGACAACTCTTATAGAGTAGTTCAGATATACACATCAAGAAGACAATCATTGCAAATCAGAATTTTAAAATCGTTGGTCTTCTATTTTAAAGATTGATGCATTGTTTTAACCTTATAAGTATATAATATCATTTTTCTTTTTAGCTTCAGTAATAAGATTTAGATTTTACTATCTCCTGTATTAGAATTTTTGAAAGATATATAGTATACATCGTACTTAGCATATGTAACTATGTCCATTTTCGTAATAATTTTACCACGCATTTATTTTGATTGGGTGTGCAGGGACTGGGATTTAAGAAGAAGCTAAATAATACTGTTTTTTGTTTGTTTTGTTTTACTTATTTTTTTAATGATAGCATTGTTCTTTAATACTTTTACTTATAAAACTGATACTAATTATGAAATCAATATTTTAATAAAGACTTCTTAATTAAATATGATAATATTATATGTGTCATTTTTTCCTTTCAGAATGTGTAAATAATGCATGTGTTTGTTCTTTAAGTTTATCATACATTCATACATTTTGGTTTGGGTGAATAAATTGAACTTGAACTAAGAAGATTTAAATACGTCCCTTATACAAATCTATAGTTTTGAAAACAGTAGCTCAACTACTGATATTGGACGCACGGATAGAAATTTTTAATTTTACTAAACCCTAAGTACTCCTTCTCCTGAAACACGTCTGATTCGCCTAAACAGTAACGAGAGAAAAAAAATATGAAATAAATTAACTAGATTACTGAAGACGTATGCTAAAACCCAAACAGTAGTTCGCTTCTTATGACATTGACGGTAAGTTGACTATAATAGCTATACATACATTGTACATTTTGAATACATGTACGCTCTTATGTGAGCAAACAACCTTAATTATAAAAAAAAAAAAAAAAAAAAAAACATCTTGACAAGAAATGAAAATAGGAATATGTATAAAGAGGATGGATGTGCTTTTTTGTTGAACATTAATGACAATTTGTTAGATTGTTCATCCAAAATTTTTTGGTACATTTTTGTTGTTCAAGACTCCAGCTAACCACTTAATCCACAACTCTTTCTTTTTTGTCCTCAGTAGCTATTCTGCTACATGTATTAATATTATGTCTCTGGTATATATTACACTGACATTTAAATCGAAAGACAGATACGAAAATCATGACGGCGCTCGTAGGAACTTGGAGGGGGTGGGGGTGCAGTAGGACCGTGTCCCCCGCCAATAAGTGTACTGTATAGATGTATATAGAAATGAAAGCTATTTTATAGATATCCCCCCTCAATAATTTAAGAACGCCTGATGATCTTTTCACTTTTGCTTTTTAAGAAAATTTTGCTTGATAGTGCCCCCTCCCCTAAACTGAAAATATTTTTGATTGCCTCCCTCCCCCCCCCCCCCCGAAATCGTACGGGCCTGAAATGACGGAAGTTCGGACAAATTTGATCAGGAAATATGAGTCATAACTCATTTACTCAAATTATATCACAAATTAATGCTCTAAGAAACTATATAGTTCCTTTAACAAGAACATACAAATATTTAATTCGTACACTTTACACAGTCTCCTTGGTTTCTAAAAGTCATTGCTCATTAAAATACGAAACGTCCCCATTTGTATCTAAATTTATGAAAGAACATTTAAAATTATTCAAATTCAACTACGGGGGGAGGGTCCAGACCTCGGATTCCTCTAGATCCGTGTATGTTAAACGTTTACAAGTGTATGTAGGTCATTTTTCTTTTTAAAAAAATGGTATTTTCTTTTTGACTTATAGGCCGTTTTAACATTAAGGGTTGCATAAATCTGGAAGGACAGATACACCGATAAATTATTATATACATCCTGAAATTAGTTCAAAATTGAATATCGGGATCACAGTAAGGTCCACGATTCAACAAACATAAAGGACTTACCCAGAAACTCCGCAGACCTTACCCTGGGTCCAATGATCATTTTTCCATTCTTCAGGACACACAGATACAGAGTAATATACTTAGAAATGACAGTACAAGTAGTGCGCTAATATTTACATTAAATATATGCAACCAGGCACTATTTAACAGCTACGTGTCCGTTTAAACAATTTAATTGAGGAGCCGAGATCAAATTGATCCAATGTGCGTGATGGACCTTTTGTATTTTAAATAAAATTTCTGAGAGACAATGAAGTTTGTTCTTTTTGAATGAACACTCGTGTCGATTTAAATGTAACGTAAGATAAAGAGATACACTTTGGGCTTCTGGCTCTTCAAGGTATAAATGGGAGGTGTGTTCTGAACCACAATGAAAATATGTGTCAAAGTGCAGGTGCTAAGGCATATTTATCGGGAAACAATCTGCAACAGTAACTAACCTTTCGAATTCCTCTTAATATCTTTCACAGACTTTACTTTTGAAAGTATCCAAACACACGTGCACTTAAGTGGCGTCCAGACGCGGATCCAGGATTTTTTTTTCCAGAGGTGGGGGGGGGGGGGGTTCTAACCCAGTCAAAAAATTACCAATTCAGAAATTTCTTGACATTTCTTGGGGGTTGGGGGGTTGGGTTCTAACCCAGTCAAAAAATTACCAACTCAGAAATTTCTTGACCCCACGTCTGAATATTTATTTAAACGGGTACGTATCATCTATGCCGGGTTATAATTTGATAACGCAAACATGCTATTTAAATCTATTGTACATATGTAAAATAAGAAGATAAATTTATTTAAAAAATAAATAAATAGATGAAAAATAAAAATAAAATTAAAAAGGGCAAGCAACTTTTAAATTTTATTGTGCACTGTACATAGACACTCACCCCCTCACGCAGAATACCTAAGTAGTTTTGCACTGAATGGGAAGAAGAAGAACTTGACCAGGATGGGGAAAAGGGGAGGGGGAGGGGGGGGGCAGTCCACAAGCACTTGCACGTGCTTGTTCTTTAATACACTTTCTTTAGTGAGGAAAAAAACCCCACACCAAATGATACCTGACAGAATGATGAGATGTGCTTTCAATGAATATACCAAGTTAAATCCTATTTTACAGTAGTTTCGTAAGAAAATGATGATACATGTATTTTACAAATGAACTAGACTGGTATTGCCTGTCTCTATCGTTCGAAAGATATCGCTCATATCAGACAGGCAAGCCAGTCTACAAATGAACGAAAGTTTAAACAGGAAGCAATGTAAGGACGACTTAACCGTGCATTATTAACAGGGGGAGATAACTCGCAGAAGAAAACAAAACTATGGACACAAGACGACGAAATGTGTTGTCAATGTATTTTTCGGGATTTCTGGTAAGATTGTTAAGTTTTCAGTTGGTGTAAATTGTAGTAAATTCTTCAAAGAAGGTTGTATGGATTTAAAATAACGCATCTGTTATGGTTTTTGCCAATTATTATGACGTTGACCTGTCAGTTATGAAACGAAACTAGTTTGCATGCTTCGAAACAAGTATGAAATGTAGTAATGTTATTCAAATATAAGATATACCTGTGACTTTTGTGGAGTAAGTTAAATATGACATCTATTTCAGATGATTTAGATTTACAATGTCTATTTTCAATATTAAAATTTCTTAAACTTAAAGGTGCTTGGACACAGATTTGAAGTTAATATTTTCTCAAATTTTCTGCATAATTTCATGACTTATATGTTGCTATAGCATTTCATACTAAAATATAATAAAAATCTTATTTTATTTCGAAGCTATTGAAACTTCAAATTTTTGGACGCGTTTGATTGACACATCCTTGCACTTTCACAGTTTTAATTTTATTCTTAATACTTACAAGAAAAGTGGCAATTTTGTTATTGTTTGAAAATATGTTCATCAGGTCAATCAGGTCATTACACTCATCAGGTCTTTACACTGTGCCCAATTTTGTTGTGTATTAATGAAAAATATTAAAACTATAATTCAGAAAATTTAGAGTAGAAATGTTCGAAAGCAAAACCCACTCACAGTATTGTCAGTCCGTGCTCAGTGGTGTGTGCAGACTTTAACAATTGAACAGACCCGGTGAATCGTAAACATTAACAATAACAGAGCTCGTGCCCTGTTTACAAAAACAGTTTACGTTTCACGGGTGTATTCAATTTGTTAAACTCTGTACACAACACTGAGCACGGGCTGACAATATTAGTGAGGGGGTTTGCTTTTGCACATTTCTACTCTGAATTTTCTGGATTATAAATATAATGTTTTTCATTAATACACAACAAAATCGCTTCTTTTCTTAAATATTAAGGATAAATATAAAATTTGTGAAAGTGCAAGGATGTGTTAATCAAACGCATTCAGGAATTCTTAGTTCCAATAATTTCCAGATAAAATAAGTTTTTTATTATATTTTCATGTAAAATGCTATTGCAATATATAAGTCGTGATATTATACAGAAAATTTGAGAAAATATTAACTTCAGATCTGTGTCTAAGCACCTTTAAGATGTAAAATCAAAATAAAAAAAATCAAAATATTTTATTGGCACACATAACATTATCATGCAGTGACTCTAGTTTGTCAACATAATGTGCATGTTTATTATTAAAACAAAAGTTCCGATAAAATGATAGTTTTGAGGAGTTCATAATACTTGCATTTTGTTCTTGTAATATTTGATCATGAATATGTTGCTTAACAATGCCAAGCACTGGTTTCAATGACATATTAAAATTTGTTAACTAGAAACACCCCAAGTTATTAAGACAAGTCTTTAAACACATAGACCATGTGTTATTTTCTTTACACTAGTTTTGATAAAGATATCATGTGCCAACGTACGTTCAATCGAAATTAAATGATCAAGGTATTTGATAGCAAACATAATAATTTTTGATCTGACTGGGAGTCTTCAGAATAGCAAACATTATTTGAAGTTTTGCAATGAACTAAGATTTTTTAAAAAAATTTAAAATGAAACTTTTCATAAGATGCCGAGCCTGAATTTTTTATGACTGACTCAATACCCCAAACTTCGCTTCCATATAGCAAAATGGGAATTACCATAGTATCAAACAATTTTTCAAGTAATCAGCAGGAATTATGTATTCCAAGGGTTTTCTTTATCTTGAATAAAGCTTTTCTGGCTTTATCCACTAACTGAGCTGCAGCAAGGTTAAAATTGCCATTACATTTAAGATTTATACCAAGATAGCAATATTTGTCAATTGTGTCATTTTCAATACAGATAACCATAAATAGTAAAATGGTTTAAAAAAAATTTACCATTAGAATTAAATACCATAATTTTTGATTTGGACATGTTAATCTCTAGCTTCCAGTTAACACAATAATTTTCAAGAATATTCAGGCTACATTGTAGACCATCAGGACTACTTGACAACAAAACTAAGTCATCTGCATATAACAAGCAGTGTACTTTTGTATCCTTTACTAATATTGGATCAGAGTGTTTATGAAAATGTTAAAAAGCAAGGGACTTAGTACATCACCTTGCTTGATACCCCTTTCGGATATACACTGTAAAGGGTTCACTTAACCCCTCATTTAACTTTATTTTGTTCCTTGTGTTCGCATACATAGAATAAATCACAATGAAAATTTTCTTTGGAACACCATTTTTTAGAAGTATGTAAAATAATCCTATTCTCCAAATCGTATCAAGTGGGTTTTTTTTCAGATCAGTGAATGCTGCATAAACTTTTTTTCTTTTTGAGTTTCTAGTGCTCAATTATTGATCTTATAGAAAATATATGGTCAGCTGTTCTGCTGTGTTCCATAAAGCCAATTTGATTTTTGCTAATCTGATTATTATCTAGAGTAAATTTGATTAATCTCAAATGTATGATCTTATTGAATACTTTCCCCAAGTTTGAGCTTATTGATAATCCTCTATAGTTGTTTGGATCAGATTTAGTACCTGTCTTATTCTTATGCAGTGGGACAATAAAAGTTTCATTCCATATGTATAAAAAATGAGAGATTTTTCCCCCCTCCCCCCGGTCCCAATAGAGTTTCATTCAGATCATATATTCATACTGTTTAATGAATAAAAATAAATTTAAAAGAGGGCATGTCATGTACTTAAGAACACAATGAATCGCAGAACGTTTCTTATATACACCTGTGTCTGGTTTTAGGACCTGTTTGGGGTCAGTATGATTCTCCCCCTCATATCCACCCATGCCAGGGATCTGGGAGCCACCCCCACAGTTACGGGGATTATAGGTAAAGTATTGTAACAAAGGTGAACTATATGCAAGTAACTATTACATGTAATATCAGGTGAATTTCTGTAACATAACCATGGTAACAGAAGTAAATCATTAATATGTCACTGTAATATTTTTAAATCAAAAATAATTTCTGAAATGTTAGAATGGAAATTACAGGTAAACTACTGTAAAATTTAAGTGAAATGTACCAAAAATAGCTTATAAAAATATTACCGTGAAAACTTTAATTACTTTTGTGTAGGATCTACATATGGAGCTCTCCAGCTAATGTCTAGTCCTATTGTGGTAAGTTATAGAAAAACTTATTACCAGTATTTATTAACTTATATTATAATTTTCGATACATTTTAGAGTATTATGTGGATATTTGCAGTACATATTACTGTAGTGACTGAAATTTTGGAGCTAAGTATTGCAATTGCCTACATATTTATTAATATTTATAGATTTTGAATGAATATCAGGAAATATTCCCATCCGAGGTCTTTGTGTAGTAAAGCAGACCAAAATTGTGAGGTCCACATCTGCACACATATTGAGGGTGGGCATATATTTCGATTGATTGATTGCATGTTGTTTTACATCTTGTTCAAGAATTTTTCACTCAGATAGAGACGTCACCATATATCAGTGAAGGGCTTCAAATTTAGATCTTTACTCAGCACTGAGGGCCATTGAGCAGTGAGGGATCTTTATCGTGCCAACACCTACTGTGACATGGGGCCTCGGTTTATAAGGTCTCATCCAAAGGACCCAAAACTTTCACTTCAAAGTGCCGAGCACTTGGTGAAGGAACAGTTGCTACCTATTTTTTATCAACTTAGGTCAGTCACGGCTGTGATTTGAACACATGACTTTCCAATCACAGAGCCAGTGCTCTACCAACTGAGCTACTGTGACGCCTCATATTTTTCAATATTCAGTCAATAAATTTTTATTGCATATTTTAATGCAAATACATTGTTTATCCTACTCACATCATTGAATTTTCTCTGTATTCCTGATCTTAAATATCCTAACAACATAAGTAATGGATATTTGTGATATCAAATGTACATGACTGTATGTTATGTCATTAAGAATGGAGAGCCGGGAAAATATATTGTGACGTCACAATTGCAAGTGCCAAAGTAGTCCAAGAACATTACAGCCCTGGTCCGCTTTATAAATTTATTGAGAAATATATCAAAATATGTCATATATTTTAATATAATGTCATGTATTCTCACATAAACACTTGCAAGAAGCTTTTATGAACAGTTGTGAAAATATTAAATTGGGCTTTTCTGGATTGTCTCCCTTACTATTTTTCTCTAACAAAAATTATTTTATATTGGATGATATGATAATGCTCTGTGTTTTTATTATACCCACGCAACAAGTTGCGGGGGGTATAATGTTTTTGACCCGTCTGTCAGTCAGTCGGTCACTCCTCCTAAACCACTGCACAGAATTTCTTCAAACTTTGCAGATATTTAGGACACAATGTGCAAATGTGCATGTTACCAGGAAATTCCGATTCCGTTATTTTTCTGGGAATTTCGGCACTTTTCAACTTAGATTTTGGCCATATCTTGAACACACTGCTCAACGCGTTATCGGCTATTCGGTTGTTATTGGGCATTCGGTGGATAACAACTTTGGACAGGTTATTAAATTGTTGTAAATAAACACTATAAAAATAGAAATGCGGTTGAATGGTTCACATTGTTATCGGAAATTTTGGTTTTAGTTATCGAAAACAAAGGTTGTCATAGGTTAGGAAAAATCTAAAGAAACAACAGAAATCTTCATTAAATCTAAATATTTAAAGTGGCAAGAACACAATACTAATTTTTGGATAACATTTGTCTCTTTTTAGAATATGTAACTTTAAGAAAAGGAGTGTTTTTTGATCATGAATGTTTTGGCATATCTCATAATCACCGAAATGTGTATGATCTTGACCTGATCGAAAATATCGTATTAGTTAATTCTCTGAATTATAAATCTCTGTTGTAACCAAAATACAAATGACAAATTTATTTATTGAGATTCTTACGTTGCATTATGCGCAATATAAAAGCATTGCAATAATTGCTAAATTCACAGTAATTCACTCTTAGTTTTCTGTGTGTTGCCTTCCAGTTATGCACTGTTCTTCGCTTTTGTCTCTGTTTTCCTTGCTTCGTTTAACTTTTTATTCCTTGACTTTGCATTTTTGATCTCCCCTTAACAGTCGTTGTTCCTTTTGTTAGAACTAAGTACATACAAGTATTAGTTTGGTATAAAGCAACTAAAGAATCTAAACTCAAAGGTGGTTAAATGAATTTTCCAAAAGGGTGTTAGACAAAATATGACCAAGAATTCCAACTTTTGAGAAAATAAAATGACTTTACTTATTAATTTTTACAAAAAGCGTTACGGACGGAGAGAAACTATTTTTAATGAAATATAAAGATAACTTATTCAAGTTCAAAAGTTTATTGAAACAGTATACATTTGGAGCAGAGTAATCACGGAACTCTAACAACATCAGATGTTGTTTCAGGGGCAAAGAAGGGATAAGCATCCCCTGTCGACCGATCACACCCGCGGAGTGCTCTTTGTCATTATCGGCCGAATGGAAAATCCGTAGACAATTCAATGTGTAGGTGGAGCTCATATTCGGATTTAGGATGGCGTTGTCGGGGACGGTCGGACCTCACCTGGATTTCACAGAGTTATATTGAATATTTATAGTGAAGCAAATAAAAAAGAAAAAAAAAACCTTGGCACACCCCCTTCCTCATTGAAAACGCGGATCACTGTTTGTAGAAAAGGTTAAACATGTGAAGAATTAAAGTGAATTGACCAGCACCCCCCCCCCCCTCCCCCAATAGGTATTTTTAACGTTTGGGGAATGAGTTCAACGTTTTTTTTTTAATCAATTTTATTTATTTTTACTGAACAATGTTTTTGTACAAGGATAGTCTCCTTAATCTTATACATACCCAATTATAACAAAAAAGAAATATTTCTTTGCGGTATATTTGCACCTCATTCGATTTCCTCTATTTCAAACCTTAAGGACATTCGCAACGTACCTTACCTACTGATAATTTTTCAAGATATTCTTTATTTTAGATTAAAGTGCCATCAAATGTTCGTAGACAAAAAATCAGCATGCATTACCAGGGGTTTTGAAAAGATAACAATTGATGAAAATTCCTGTATAATTGAAAGAAAAATATACAAAAATTACTGAACATATATTCAATATGTTTTGTTTATCCAAAATTGTTTTAGAAGAAGTGTACAATAGCATATATAGACATTAAAATGTAGCACAAAGTTCCTTTAAGTATTGGAACTCTTCAACTCCAGGGAAAAAGACAATAAAGTTCAAACTACATTGGGTATGTCCTTAAAATGATTTGATACAAACAATGCTATCGCTCTGTATTGGACAAAACAAACTTTTAGCTCATTTGGGCACTTGAAGTGACGATGTTTTTGCAAAAATGACATAATAGATCGTAAGACCTGACTAACTAAAGAAACTATAGATTTGTTGTATACATGCACAATTACGTCTGAAACCGATGGAAGCCAATTGTGGCTATCTTTAAAGGAAAACAGAAAAATGATTGAACAGATAAGTAGTTCTATTATAAAATCATAATTATAATTATTTACATGTATATCAAAAAACTAACAATGGACAGCTAGAAAATTTTCAAAAATCACTTTAAAAAATTATGTTTGTAATTTTCAAGGATTGACAGATTATAATGGACTTTTTTTCAATCTATTTCTAAAGCTGAAGGAAACTTTTTAACCTGAGTTTCCGATAACTTACACCAGTAAAAACCGAATTATCCGGCAACATCAACCTTGTTGACGATAACATGTTTTCACCTACCGAGACATTTTAGATGCCTGTTAACTAACCCTTAATTTGGATTTTTGATTTCTGCTTATCTACAGGTATATGATTGTCTATAGAATATATAAACTATTTTGTTTAATACAAAAAAAACGAAATTGACTTCTACAAAAGCTAAAATGTGATGACATATTTCGAAATTTTTTATAAAATATCATTTGAAAGAGTTGTTGATCTTTTGAAAGACAGTGATTTGGTTTGTATTTTTTGCTGCTGAAAGTATAATCATATATCTGCCAAAGATCACAAACTTTGTTTGCTGGAGTACGCAATTATCGTTGAATTCAGAAATTTTAAATAACCTACATTTTGCAAACATTGCTTTTCTTGCACCAAATGCCGGATAACAACTGAAATGCCGATAACGCGTTGAGCAGTGTGTTGAATATAGAGAAGAACAGTTTGTCAGCGCAACTCCTCCTAAACCGCTGCACAGAATTTCATTAAACTTTGCAGATATTTAGTACACTGTGTGTAGATGTGCATATTACCAGGAAATTCCAATTCCATTATTTTTCTGGGAATTTCGGCACTTTTCAACTTAGATTTTGGCCATATCTTGAATATAGAGATGAACAGTTTGTCAGCACAACTCCTCTTAAACCGCTGCACAGAATTTTGTCAAACTTTGCAGATATTTAGTACACAGTGTGTAGATGTGCATATTACCAGGAAATTCAAATTCCATTATTTTTGCCCTAAGAGTTTTGCCTATTATTGAAGAAACTTTCCAGCTAGGTAATAAGGAAATCCACTGGAATCAGCTTTTGTAATGAAATTTTTATGTGAAATACTTTATGACCTTATAAGACCCCTATTGATTTTAGATCAAAATATTAATGATTTAACACACACACACACACAATCTTGGATACATGTAGTTCCCCCCCCCCCTCAAATCGGTGCTTTGCCTTAAATAATTTCATAAGTACAGTATGTGTTGCATTGTCGAGCTTTGGGGGAGCGTGGGGTATGTGAGCTTGCTCACTTTTTCTTTCATTTTTTTCTAAAAATAATTTAAACTTAAAAGCAAAATATATTTAAATCTATTCCACCACCTAAAAGATAGAAAGAATTTTGTAAACATTGTAAAGAGAAAATAAATACTTCTAAGTAAGCATAGGACTGGTTTAAGTCCAGCATAATTATAATATGTTGTCTAGCAAATAACATTTAAAGTCAATGATATGAATTCTATTTTTATTTTTCTTATACATTCTCTGATTCTCATCATATGAGACTTAAAAAAGTCTTCTTAAACTTGTTTATTAACCATGTTAACTGCAACGTCTTTGAAAAAAACTTTTCAATTTGAATGCAGCCATGTTGTCGATGAAGATTAGAGTGTAAATTGAATCCCTTTTCCCCTGAAAAAAATTCACATCCAAAAAATATTGAACTATGTACAGTATACAGTTTCTTATACCTGTAACATGTTTTGTTCCCCTTTTATACAGGGTCAGTGGAGTGACAATGCTGGGAGGAAGTTTTGTCTCCTGTTCTGTTTGCTCGCCTCGGCGGGGGGATATTTCCTCATGAGCTTCTCAACCACCCTCATTGTCCTGATGCTCTCCAGGATTCCCACAGGTACAGTGTATAATTACCATGGATTACTTTTTTTTTTTTATCAGATCTGATATATTTTTTGTTGCATTTCTTCTATCTGTAAACTACAAAGATATGCTTGACATTTATTATTCAATTGAGATTCATTGGCTGTCATAGTTATATAACCAATGTATAAGGATTTTGAAATGTAATTTGGAAAGGTTTATAAGAGTTGGATCAGTATTTTTTTGTCCCTTCTTCATGTCATAGTCAGTACCCCCTCCCCCTTCTTTTTATGTTTTTTTTCCCCTTTTTTAGGAAGATGACTGTCACTCTTTCTTATTTTTATTTATCAGACCTAAAATGAATTTGTTCTAAAATTATATGTATAATATGGGAGATGTTGAAAAAGGACTATGATAATTACTCTTCAAAGGAATCAATTTGGGTATAGCCCTTACTTCAAATTTAGTTAGAGGTAATAGTTCTTTTATGATCAATAGGTCAATTGTTAGCAAGATCAAAATGTTCAAACTATTCTTGAAACGGTCCTTAAGAATTAAATTGTTATTTACCATGTAAATATCTACTATAAATCTTGATTAGATATTGACGTTAAATGACAGTTTTTGTGTGCTGGAACCTGTTATGATTATCACAAAGTAATTTCTGTGTTCTTTGCAGAAAGCTTTAAGAATTAAGTATTCATCTGGCACAAGAGCATACTCTTTTTATTTTGGTATAATGATCTGCTTAATTTTGTTGTTATTGCTAAACAAAAGTTAATGTTTAGTAGTGGCTCAGTATCTGCAAGTGTGTAGAAAAAAGCATGGAAAAAATCCAAATGGGACAGACTGACAGACAGACAGAGGGACTTGTAGACAGAGAGACAGACAGATAAGGAGGAAACCTATAGCCCCCTCTGCTTTCACCAGTAGGGGACTAACAAGCATTCTGAAAGTATTGCATAAGTAATACTAGTCCCCTACTGGCAAGTATAATCTGGTTCCCTTTAGAAAGTTACATATGTAAAAGTCAGCAATTCTGTTAAAACTCTTCAAAATGGAATGAAATGTAATCTTGGTCTTTAACTCCTCATAGCAAAAATCAACTTAATATCTTCAAGCATGTATGAAATCATGTAGAAAAAAAATTGCAGAATACAAGTGGGACAGACTGACAGACGTATGGACAGACAGCTAGACAGACAGATTAACAGATAAGAAAATCTATAGTCCCCTCTGGTTTCACCAGTAGGGGACTAATTAATAACATATTGAATTTTCACAACAGAATCATTGGAGCCTTTATAATTTTTAGTTTCCTAATGACATTTTTTTTTTTTGGAAATTTTTCACGACCACCAGAATGATTTATTCTGAATTCCAGCTTTGATCAGATTAGTCTGTTTGACATCAAATGAAATGATACATTATTTACAAAGTTGGCAATTAAGCTATCATCTAGGTTTAGTTAGCAATAAATCCATGGAAATTGATAAATATGCAAAGTACAATGTAATTAGATATCAGTTTTAATTCCTTATTCATAATGTTGCTGTTTGCACATTACATCACAATCAGCATTGACTTACAAACATCTGTTGCGGTTTAGTTGTTTTTGAAAAAAAAATCCTAGATGTGTTGTGAAACACTGATGCCCCCATACTGCAGCTCAAGGCTAAGGTTGAAGGTCAAACTCCCAAGGTCAAGATCTCGAGTTAAAAAATATTGGTACCTAAAGAAAGGTCTTATCACAAGGAAAACATGTGTGAAATATGACAGCCCTGGCACCAGCCATTCAAAAGTTCTGGCAAAGGTTAAAGCTTTTTGAAAGTAGGTCAAACTCCAAGACCAAAGTCATGAGGTCCAAAATATTGATACCAAAGGAAAGGTCTTATCACAAGAAAAGCATAAGTGAAATATGAAAGCACAAGCAGCAACCATTTTCAAGTTGTAGGCAAAGTTTAAGCTTTTACAAATGTAGGTCAAACTCAAAGGTTAAGGTTAGGAGGTTAAAAATGTTGGTACCCAAAGGAAGGTCTTGTCATTAGGAATATACATGTGATAGATGAAAGCCCTATCAGCAACCATTAAAAAGTTATGTCCAAGGTTAAAGTTTTTTAAAAAGTAGGTCAAACTCCAAGATCAAGGTCAAAAGGACACCTATAGCTATATGATTTTTCATTTCCTTACTACATGTATGATGAAAACAATATTGTTTAAATCTTTTTTCTTATAGAAGATAATAATGCAACAATGGTAAATTCTTTAAAATAATGATTGTACTTCATTTTAGAGTGAAATCCTTTTTTTATTTCCTAAATGAATAAAAATTGTTTAAATCTTCTAAAATTTATTACTGATAGAAGACAATAATGCAAGATGTGGCACTGCATTAAAATGAAAATTATACATCAAGTAAACGTTGAGAACAAAAAATTTTTTATTGCCACAAGGGAAAGACCTGTATGATTTACATAATGAAACGTGCTAAAGTATTGATTTTGAGATGGATTGCAGCACAGCATGGGAAAAAGCAAAAAAGTGTGCTGCTAAGTTTCCAATTTATAGAATTAGCAGTGTATCGGAAAACAAATTATCTTTCACCGTCTTCAACAGAGGAAAATACTATTTGCAATTATTCATAAACGTCTTTTTGGTTGTTTGTCATTATAGTTAATAAAATGAATGTTGAAGCTTCAACTTGAAACTTAAACTTGAGAACAATTATGTCAGTGTTTAATTTTTGTTTTGAAAGAATCAGGTTTGCTTTGCACTGGACTGGTATGAAATTTCAAGAGAATATTTTCAATTAATTTGTTGTTTTTTTTTAACAGTAATTTATTGAAAATAAATATTTACATAAGTTTAACTTTTACAGTAACACATGTGTTAGTTATATATAATCTTATTCATATTATGTAGTAAAACTTGCTAACCAAATTAAAGAACTTGCTTATGAAGAACACAAGCAATGCTTTCCATTTAAGGGAATGAATAAAAACATCCTATGAAATTCTTTTAGCTAAAGCAATGACTATATTTGTAATTCATAAAAATCATTTCAATAGATGTATGTAACCAAAAAAAAAAAAAAAAAAATTATGGAATCATTTAATTTATAAGAGTCAATGTTCATGGGGACATAATTTCTTGGGTAACTCTTTAATAATCTTTTAAAGATTCAATGAAACAATATGTAAACAAAATAATTGTTCATGGGGATGTAAAATCATGGGTACATGTAAAAGTGACCCAGGAAATCCACAAACATTCCCCCCTTCCACAAACAATTATGATTCCACAGTGTTTGTTGAGCAGATTAAACTGTAGTAAAGTTACAGATTTATTCATAAAGGTGTGAATGGATCTTAATGAAATCTAAGAATGAAATGTTTCTTGTTGGCCCTTATAGGTATCTTCAAACACAGTCAGAGTGTATCCAGGTCATATCTGACAGATGTGTCCTCTCGGAGTGACCAGTCCGGGGTGCTGGGGACCTTCAATGCTGCTTCCAGTATTGGCTTTATCCTAGGTCCAATGGTAGGGGGCAGATTGGCAGAGACTAGTGGGGGATTCTATAAAGTCACCTTCCTATGTACTGCTATATTTGTTCTCAATGCAGGTAGGACGTATATCAGTAGTACTAAATTGGCTTTAATTTTGTATCAGTATGTTTTGCACTATAGGACTTAGCAAAAACTCTATGTCAGATGCATCTTTTATTTACCATATTAATGTTTTTTGACATGTCTAAACTGATTGGAATGCAGTCTTTAGTTAATGTTTTGTGCAGTCTGCTAACTAGGAAATGAGAGAGTCAATCTATATTTGGTGTTATAAGAATGATGATCAATGTGACAATAGAAAATACTTTGCAGAGAGGGAAGTTTTGCAAGCCTTATCATTTGCTCCCAGGATGATTGTAAACCTCTCCAACACCAAATAAACATTCTTCATATATTCATATTTATAAAAGTTTTACAGTATAAAATGCTTATAGCAAAATCAGGAACAAAGGATTTGATTCTTCATGTTTTAAAAATACATGTACAGGGAATTAAAATCACTTTGCTGGAAGCAAGTGTGAATTCATTATAGGCGTGCTTGCTGTAATCAGTTTTTACTGCATAGGATTCTCATTTCGACATTCTTACGGTATATACCGGTAATTATTCTGTATTGAACTGTCTTGTTTTTTTCTGATAGATCTAATATATCTTTCCTATTGAAATACTTATTTATAAAAATCATAGACATGTTCTAGAAGCAAAGTTTTAGGTATTCAGTTTAAAATTATTTAAAATAGATATTTTTACATGCCAGGAGAAAGCCCATCTTCAAAGGCAAAGAAAAGTTATCTCTACGAAATGCTATAATTCCTCTCAAGATTTGCATCTATACAGATTCTGATGTGTTTTACAGAAAATCTAAAAAAAAAATTATGAATTTAAAGAGAAAAAAAATATCTAAGCTTTAAAACAACTATGGATGACTTCAGATGACAGACATGTCCCTTAAAGATTCTAGTCTTGTTAAAGCTTACTTTTAATACTTGAAAGCTGAATCTTTAATAACATTTTACAATTCAAGAAGCTTCCTTTTTAAACCAATGGAAAGCTAACCTTTTCTTTACCGCAAAACTAAGATTAACAAAAAACTGCAGAATACCGCACAAATTTTAGCGAGGATGTAATTTTGACATTTGAGATCGCTAAAATTAAATATCGCTAACATTTTAGTCCGCATTAGGGGGGTTACTGTTGTCTTTCTATGCACCATAAAATCACTAAAATTACTTCTTGCTAAAATTAATACCGATTTTGAAGAACAATTCGCTAAATTTGCGTCTCACTAATAATTCCACCATTATGGTATTGTTCCCTGTGCAATCACCTGAGCAATCAAAGACAAAAACCTCAGTGATGTTGTAAAGTAAAAAAAAGGTTACAGGAAACTAGCTTATAAAAATTAACGCTTACAGAGAAGCGATTTTCACTCACTGTGGTTTTAAATCATATAATGAACTTATGGGATATAATGATTTTCGTTTATAACGAATCATTATTGTTCATCACTGGCACTTTGCTATGAGCATGTTTTACTGACTACATGTTTGTTTGTTCAATGGTCATTAGAAGAGTACATTACATATTTGTCATACTCACTAAAGCAAAATTACTCTTGAATCTTTAGTGTTTGTGTGGGCAGTAGTAGAGGACAAAGAATCCAGCAACTGTAACAAGGGAAACACCCCACTGAGAAATGATTCTGAAGATTCCCTAAAAAGACTTAATTCAGGTGAAGAAAACTTCAGTCCTAAGCTTCTTCTTCAATCCCTTAGAACGTTTGACTGGAAAAACCTCTGGGATCTGTTTCTAATCAAGTTCTGTCTAGGCTTCTCCATATTACTGTACAGGAGCAACTTTTCACTGACAATGCGAGAGATATTTCATATGTCACCCAGTAACATTGGTTACCTCATTTCATACTCGGCAACCATCGCAGCTCTCAGTGGATTTCTAGTGGGGAGAATCTCAAAACTGTTTAGAAGTGATGCTCAGATAGTTTTATATATGAGTGTATTTCAAACATTTACTCTGTTATCTTTAAGTATTGTCAGTAACATTGTGTTATATGTAATCTGTTATACCCCTTTAAGCATTATTACTTCAATGCTGAGAGTTTCATCTACAAGCCTTACGATACAACGATGTGGCGGGAAAAATGTGGGAGGTATTATTGGAATGAGTCAGAGTGTGATGTCATTAGCACGCATGCTCTCTCCATTCATTTCTGGACTTGTTATGGAAGTGAGTTACTCAGGAACTGCAGTTGTTGGATCTCTTGTATCAAGTGTTGCTGTGATATTGTTGATTTTGAGGCCACAAGAGCCGAAAGTTTATAAAGAAAAAGTGCAATAAATTTAGTAAAAAAGTTTTTTCCAAGTCATTTTATTGCTGAACAGTAGAAGAAATCAAAATTAATGTTTTTCTCCCAAATCTCCATTTGCCAAATGAAGATTTTTATGCCAAGATCTTCCAGTCTGCAGATATTCATGGATCTAGATAACCAGTCTTCCAAATGAATTTCAAGGAATGGAGACATATACTGGTGATACAAGCAAATATAGTATATCGATGACCAAGTTTACGAAACATATTAATATTTTCGGTTGTGAAGAGTCATCACAACTTTCTTTGAAAATTAAGTTTATTCCTTGTCTTGATGACAAATCCAACTTGTGTGAAAACATATTATGTAATGTTCTTGAAGATCACTCATGTCTGGCTTTTTTTGAAATATGTTAACGCAATATGCAGATCTAGAATAGTAACAATTCATTAAAAACAATTCCATACATTTTATAACAGAAGTAAGCAGGATTAGTTTGAAAAAGATAGAAATAAAAAAAAAAGCATCTATACACAAGGTCCTTCAAACCAGCAACAAACATAGCAATTTACTCTCAGATGAACATAATTTGCATTTCAAGCTTCTCGCATTTAAAACATATATTCAAACTTACAAATAATAAATTGGTGAATTCAGTTGAATTTGAACATGTACATAGAAATCAATGTCTTCAGTGTACAATCACACTGCAACTAAAAGAAACTAATAGCAGTAAATATCTTAAGAGCTTTTGGAAACAGTACAATATCAAAAGGTTAAAAAAATGTACATTTTATAAATAGGATATTTCAAGAAGAAAAAAGAAAGAAAAAAGTTACAGAAACACAAACTAACTCAAAAGTTCGTATGGTAAATTGTCAAGATAATAGAGAGTTTCCTGCTATTATACCAACAATTAAAGACAATATACAGGTCATTTGTAAATCATTCAAGATATTAATTTTGATGTTGCTTCTGGGTCTTGATATCTAACATGTTTATGTGTATTTTTAAAAATACTCATGGAAAGATATACTAAAATTAAAAATATATTTTGGCGGATATATACATCTAACGATTTCATAGTATATAGTATACATGTGTATAAAATTAAATTAATAGGTTTCAAGATTAAAAAAATGTGCAATGACATATCACACATAGGCGCCACCAGAAGTAAATGATAAACTTGGAGTGCGCATGTGCTATTTTGATTTCGATAACATGGTTACATCTTTAAATCTTTAGATCTATATAATATTGGACTGTACAAATGATTTTGAATATTTCACGCATAATTTTAAAACAGTACATAAATGACAAGATTGAATCGTAATTAAGTTTTGATTTTTGGAGTTACTGTGAAATCACTTATTTTTATGGGGTCTAATTTTCGTTGTTTTTTGGTGGTACATGTATGAAGAGACCCACGTATTCATGTCTTACACGAAGTGTAAAATTTCCAACAACTCGACATTTCTTCATCTACGAAATTCCCACAGACCATGCAGTATTTTTTCTTAAACCACGAAATCTGCCCCGACAAAAAATGTGTGATTTTACAGTATTTAACATGAATTTTAGACATTTTATTCCCTAGAACATTTTGCGGTAGCTAGCTAATCATATTGACTTTAGTTATACTAATTATAGAAATCAGTATCACACAAAGAATGTCTAACACAGAGGTGTGACTTGCTGAAGACTGGGATCCGCTCCTTTTCTCTGGTGAAGATGTTGTGGGGGGAAAGACTTTGTAATCTGCAAAAAAAGAAACAATGACAATTTGGAGAGAGAGAGAGAGAGAGAGAGAGAGAAAGAGAGAGAGAGAGAGAGACCTTGATTGATTAGTACTATTGAGGGTGAAAATGAGGACACAGGGAGCCCCTACAAAGTATTCGGGTCAGTGACTCACCAGGGCTAAATTCATATCGTCCCAGGAAGCCCGTATGTTCGTAGTTATCAGTGGAACTCATCAGAACCCGGAAGTAAGCGCCGTCGGACACTCGTTTAGTGATAAGTGACTGCATAACACCACAGATAGGTTTAAAACCCCTGTCTGGTCCATCGTGGGCGAAGGCGGTAAACGACACGTGGTCATTCTCACCTTCACAGCTATAAAAGAAAAAAAAAACGGGGAACATGATAACAATGTATAAGATTAGGAGAGCTAAAGAAGGATACATACATGTTCCCTCTTTCAGGATCACTGAGTACAAGTATATTTAAAAGGAATAGAGTAAAGAAAACCAGCAACAACATATACTCAAAATAACTGTATTTAAAGTCGGTTTAGTCATAAAAAGAGTATTTCCAATCCGAAGTTTTTTTTTTACTGAAAGCTTTTACTGAGAGTTTTCTACGAAATAAGTGATGACCTAATTACAAAAGTTAATATCAGGGAAAGTGTACTGTGGCGTAACAATATTATTTTGTGACGTAATCCTGAAATGATCCCATAACCCTATGTGTTCATAAGGCTTTTTGACCACATGATAACGTTGGCACAGAGCTCTAATGAGCTTCTTTTTCTTCTTCAAAAAAGACTTTTAAATGAACATTGCTTTGGTGACAGAAAGATAGAGGATATTCAATGTTTTGTAGTTGGATATGGAATTTATTTCACAAGTGGGACAGGGTTTTCTGATATTTTGAAGCAATAGTGAAAATATAAAAAAAAATCCTGCCTCACGAGTGAAATAAATTCCATATTCAACTACAAAACATTGAATTTTTTGCTTTATTACATTATCTTTGATTTTCCCGTTGCTTCTTACTTTTCTTAACACAGTGTCCTATGACGTCCTATGACGAGCTCTGACGTCATAGTTGAGCATAGCTTAGCAGTTGTGAGATTGAAAACATTGTGACATGGATTTTAGCAAATATATTTGGGAAGAAATTGGCAGTTTTAGTCTATCAGGATGTTTTAGTTACTATCTCTATCTTATTACAGACCAGAAATTATTTTTTTTACTTACTTTGACATCCTTTCAAACTGTGAGAGAATATCACTCTGGTATCCTTTCACAATATGAGAGAATATTACTTTCATTCAATAAATAAATAGAGGATATTCAATGTTTTGTAGATGAATATGGAATTTATTTCACGAGTGGGACAGGATTTTTTTTTTATATTTTCACGAGTGCGAAGCACGAGTGAAAATATCAAAAAATCCTGTCTCACGAGTGAAATAAATTCCATATTCTTCAACAAAACATTGAATTTTCTGTTTATTACATTTTCTTTGATTTTCCCTTTGCCTGTCTTTTCGTAACAAATTGTCATAGGCTATGACGTCATAGTTGAGCGGTTGAGACGTCATAGCTAAGCGATTGAGAGATTGAAAAACGTATACATGAATTTTTAACAACATATTTGGGGAAACTGGCAGTTTTAGTCTCTGTCCGTATGTTTTATTTACTCTCTCTCTCTCTCTTATAACAGCCAGCTAGTTTAAAAAAAAAAAAAAAAAAAAGAAAGAAAAAAAAAGAGGCCCAGGGGCCACATCGCTCACCTGAGCACTATGGCTAGGAAAAAGCAGAAATCACTTCAATCTTGAAAGGTTGAAAAGTTTAAATATAAAAGTGGTTGGGGGGGGGGTGTCATGAATTGAACAAATTTGAATCTACATTATCTGAGGATGCTTCCATTTAAATATGACCAATCATGGCTTTGCTGTTCTTGAGTAGAAGATTTTTAAAGATTTAACCTATGTATTCCTATGTAAAACTTTGATTACCCATTGTGGCCCCACCCGACCCCCAGGGGACATGTTTAAACAAACTTGAATGTACACTATCTAAGAATGCTTCCATATAAATATGACCAATCATGGCTTTGCTATTCTTAACAAATAGTTTTTTTTTTTAAAGATTTTTAGTATGTGTTTCTATGTAAAACTTTGATCGCCCATTATGGCCCGAACCGACCCCCAGGGGTCATGATTTGAACAAATTTAAATGTACACTATCTGAGGATGCTACCATATAAATATGACCAATCATGGCTTTGCTTTTCTTAACAAATAGTTTTTTAAAATGATTTTTACTATGTGTTCCTATGTAAAACTTTGATCGCCCATTGTGGCCCCATCCGACCCCCGGGGGTCATGAGTTGAATAAATTTGAATGTACACTATCTGAGGGTGCTTCCATATAAATATGACCAATCATGGCTTTGCTGTTCTTGAGAAGAAGATTTTTAAAGAGTTTTCCTATATATTCCTTCGTAAAACTTTGATCGCCCATTGTGGTCCCACCCGACCCCCAAGGGTCATGAGTTGAACAAATTTGAATCTACACTACCTGAGGATGCTACCATATAAATATGACCAATTATGGCTTTGTTGTTCTTGAGAAGAAGATTTTTAAAGATTTTTCCTATATATTCCTATGTAAAACTTTGATCGCCCATTGTGGCACTACCCGACCCCCGGGGGTCATGATTTGAACAAACTTGAATCTACACTATCTGAGGATGCTACCATATGAATATGACCAATTATGGCTTTGCTGTTCTTCAGAAGAAGATTTTTAAAGATTTTTCCTGTATATTTCCTATGTAAAACTTTGATCGCCCATTGCGGCCCCACCCGACCCCTGGGGGTCATGATTTGAACAAACTTGAATCTACACTACCTGAGGATGCTTCCACATAAGTTTCATGTTTTCAAGCACAGTGGTTCTTGAGAAGAAGATTTTTAAATGATGCCATTAATTTTTCATAAATTCTCAATTATCTTCCCTTGGAAGAAGGTGTGGCCCTTCGTTTGAACAAACTTGAATCCCCTTTACCCAAGGATACTTTGTGGCAAGTTTGGTTGAAATTGGCCCAGTGGTTCTTGAGAAGAAGTCGAAAATGTGAAAAGTTTACAGACGGACAGACGGACTACAGACAAAATGTGATCAGAAAAGCTCACTTGAGCATTCGGCTCAGGTGAGCTAAAAACACTGTGAGAATACCATTTTGATATCTTTCACACTGTGTCAGAATATTACTTTTATTCAATAAATAAATTACAGTAATTCACTGTTGAAAATGTAATAAATCACAGTATTTCATTGGTGAAAATGTAATTATATAGCTTATCAGCAATTGCATTTCTTTACTGGTTAATTAATAATTCTGCTTTATGGCTGGTTACTCTGTCACGAAATATTTTTCATCCTTCCGTTATAAGAACTTTATTTAACAAAACTAAACTATAACAATGAAATGGTTTTGAAACGAAATATTAGTAAAGAGACTAAGCATACATAAAAAGAAAACAGAACAACTCAACCAGACCTTTTTCTACTTCCAGCATTATTTTGACAATTATGACGTCATAGTCTGGTATTTTTAAACTGAACAAGAAAAGTAATGTTATGGTATTCATAGTAGTGAACATAAAAAAAAACTTTGTTTAAACCTGGTATCAATCTCTTAGTACATGTACGTATGTCCAAGTAATGTCCAAATGGTGGCTTACAACCTTTTCCTAAATAAAATATTATTTTCTTTCTACTTCATATTTACGGTATTGAACAGATATGATTTTTAACGCCATTTTAGGACAATACTTTGGTGAAGCCACAATAAACGTTTATTTTCCTTATGTCTCTAAAGATATCCAGATCACCAACTTCCGTTAAATGCTTTTCATTTCATCAAACAATATTTAGAACTTTTCAAATGTTTCTTGTATATGTGAAGTTTTGTGAGAGTTAAATTATTAAACAACAAACTTACACTCCCCCTCTTCCAACGTCGAAATTGTCCAGGGTAATGGTCACTCGTTCTCCTGGTTCGCCGCGGAAAACGTACTCACACTGAGTATGTGAGGGGTAATATCCGGGGTAGTTAGGGGTGGTAAAGTTACCCACCTTTTGCAGGGTGCTGTTATATAGGAATTTACAAAGGGGACGACCTGTCAAATAAAGCATGAAAGAGGGATTGCCAAAAACAAACAAACAAACATAAACAAACAAACAGTGCTATAAAGGGTAAGGTCAAATGACTTTACATACGGTTATCAATACGTTTTCAAAAGAATAAACTAACAAAGTAAATTATTAAGTACAGGTCCACCTAACAATCAGGCAGGAGGTGATACATGGGGTTCTCAGAAATTAATGATTTTTCACTCAAAGTTTTTTCTTGGGCTATAAGCCATGTATGTGGAAGGAAAAATATTTGGGGTCATTGTTACTATGGAAACCTGGACAAAGAAATTTCCCTAGCAACCGGCCAATTTTTCTTTGTAAATGGACGAAATTTCACTCATTTTGAAGGCTTTATACAAAATGTAAAAACAGTAATTTTTTTTCTTATCTAGTGTAATAAGAAAGATACACGTTTAAAGTGTTCTGTCAATGTAATTAAAAAAATTACATTCTCTAATATATTTGCTATAGAGACAGGTAAAGATACATGTTTCCAATTTTTTTTTTTGATTCAGCATTTTGCTTGATTTTAGCAAAAATCAAGTCGATATTATTCATTTCACCATCTTAATACAATTGTTTCATCTATTTCCTGTAAAACCACAGGAAAACCTCTCTAAGAATGTGAAATAAAAAGTTTTGCAAATTTGAAATTCCTATCTGTTGCTAGGCAACAAAAATGGATGGTTTGATAAATTTAAAAAGGGGAAAATGTAAAGCACTGGAAGAAAAATCGGATAAATTGTAATCATAAAACAAATTTTAAAATAATAAAATATAAAATATTCTTCCTTGTATACTAAAGACTATTTAACAATAAGCTATCTCCATGGCAACAGCAAATTTTCCTTAGCAACGAAGCATTGAAAGTTATTTTTAGCACATATTCATCTTAGTATTTAATAGATTATCTGATTCTAATAATTGAATTGCTATTGTCCAGAATAGACATTGTCAAACTGGTTTTTTAAAAGTATTTTCAAGTTAATTCATCCATAGCAACAGAACTTGTCCACATAGCAACAAATGCATTTATTAAGAATCAGTATGTAGCAATTCCTCAACAAAAATCTGTGTCTTTAAGGATGTTAACTAGGCAAAAGCATTCTACTTATAGAAATGAAAAATCATTTACTTGACTTATGACTGTGGTATTTTTTTTTTTACACTTTCAAATGGTAAATCAATGACCTACTTTTCATGCTAGTGGCCTATTGAAACTCGAGAGTTTGCAAATTCCTGAAAATTTAGCATCATGACCAATATTTGCAAGAAAACTGGATAGTCTAATTTCTGACAAGTCTAAAAAATACAGTAATCTCGTTAAGAAAAAAAGACTTTTGATGAGGTCTTCTTGCGAGAATGCAGACCTGGTGAGGAATTGATTGACCGAGGCCAAAGGCTGAGGTTAATCAGTTCATGACAGAGTCTGTATAGTATAACAAGTAGGCAGAATTCAGAAGTCATTAACTGTATTTCAAATTATCAGGAATTCTTACTTTTTTCCGGAATCCACCTATTTTCTCCATCAAATATATAAACGACCATAATATACTTAGTATTGTGTTTTGTAGCAAGATATAATTATATTTCAACAGTTTAAACTTTTTAACAAAGGTGGGAGAAAATATATTAAAACAATAAATATTTAAACCATTTAATTAAAAGGAGTTTAGGCAGTTTGAGTCTGTGCGCAATTTGACTGCTTGATAAAAATGTAAGCAAAGCTATCAAGATTTGCCAAGACGGAAAACCCAATTAAACAAACTCTTTCTAGCGAAACTATTGTCTCCTGAATAACGAGATAAAAAAGACCTATTTTTATGAAACAACTACATATGTAAACATGTTATAGTGAGATACTAAGTTGTGAACAAGATAGCTAATTACATGTAATTATAATTATCAAAAGACGACTTAATAGTTGAAACGTTTTAATATAACATCAAACTCGGTGTAACGAGACTACTAACTCTTGGAGAATGAGATTAAAAAATTATCATAATATGATACTAACTCGTTATACAAGATAGGAAATTCATTTTAATAGGGTCACTGATTCATTATTTAAGGAATGAATATAATAGCTGGTTATACTGTATGACCTGGGTTGAGACAGTTTACGCTTTATAAACCGCGAAGCGGTTAATAAAAAAAGCGTAAAAAATCGTAAAGTGTTCCAACCAAGGTTATATATAAAATACATAGTTACTGTCTTGAAATATAAGCGATATTTGGGCGAAGGAAAGAAAACGTGATAGAGGGCGAGGCTTGCAGAGCCCTCAATATTAATTTTGTAGACACTTAGAGGGGTAATACGGAAATTTATGGGGTCCTTGAAAAATGCATATTGTATTTTTTCAAGAACCCCATATACATAACTAATTTACCCTGTCGAAGATTTTTTAATAAAGTTCATTTTCTCCGAGTTTAGCAAACCGTTCCCTAACAATTGTTTACATTGTGACGTCGTTTAATGCTAACGTGACGTCAGTTATTAGGCTCTTTGCTTGTTCAAATGAAAAAAATTACATTTGCACATATATGTTTCTTAGATGAACCTATTGAAGTTAAAATATGTTTAATTCTGTATGAACTTATTAGGGGGTCAGAGGTCATAGCGTGAACGAATCACACGGCGAGATGATATTTTGCTTACATATTTCTGTCACGGTGAAACTGGTTTTGGAAATTCTAAGTTTATAGTGATGAAAGAGATAAAAAATTGGAAAAATGTCCCGAAAAGCCCTTCGGGCTTCACATGATTTGATCACGTGACCAACCAAGTTCATTTCCCAGAGAACTTTTTAACATTGTTGTTTATTTCTTAAACAACATATTGAATATGATCTGGACAGTATGGCACGTGGAGGGGTAACATTAACAATATGATGTGGATAGACAGCATAACATGGTTTAATACAGTATTCTTCTTGACCAATGAAATTTCAAGATTTCTATCAGAGGCAGCTAGGGATCACATTTTCGATTCGAACCCAATTATCGCTTTTATTTCAAGACAGTAACCTTGTATTTTCTTTATCCTGCAACATATTTTCACATCTGACCTCCAAAATAAGATATTTTCAACCCGATTAAGGCACATCTTTGCAGTTGAAACCAAGACGCAATAGCGTAAACATTGCAATATATATGACTTCACAATGCTTTCAGAACGTCAGAATACATGCACGAGGCTATATAAGGGCATTGACCAAATATAGCTTTGGTTTATTAGGTTACCTTTATTAGGTCAATGCAAGCTTTAAGGGGTAGTTACAGGATAAATGCAAGTATAACTTGGGCAGCTATTAAGTTCATTCCTTATAATTTAATTTTCCGTCATTAAGTGAAGACAATAAGGCAATTTTTCTACAAAAATGGCTTTAAATTGAGCATATTTTAAAAGTAACGTCAAGCAGAATAATACATTTTTGACATAAGTCATAGTGACGTAGGCAACCTATGTTATACGATATCAACTAAATCTAGCTTTTATCCAATCAAATGACATGTTACAACCAGAATTAAATTATTACGAGATAACTAACTCTCGACAGAGAATTATTAACTAGCTAGCCAAGTTATAACGAGATATTTACTTGTAATAACTAAATAATCATTTCAATATAATGAGCTTAATGAAAAAATAAAAGAAATATAATGAAAATAGTGATAGCGTTGTTTCGTGAAATAAACAATTAAAGTTTGTGCTCTAAACTTGTTTTACATCTCCTAGTTGGTTCGATACGCAAGAGACGCTCTAGGTATGAACAATTTCTAAAAGGAGGCAAGCTACTGACAAACTTGTTGATGAAATAAGAATATCAACAGTCTTGTTTAAAGTCATCATTTCGCAAATTCTATGGACAATACAATAACCTTGTCAGCAAATGAAATCTAATTTTGAATCGAATGCTGACTGATGCTTTTCATAGAAAATAATTATTGATTATTTCCTTTATATTCCTTTGTATAACTATGATCCCCTGTTTTGGCCCCTCTATTTTCCTGGGTGGTCATGATTTGCAAAAAAAAATTAAATCTACATTACCCGAGGATGCTTTTTATATTATTAAGACCAATCATGACTTTGTTGTTCTTGTGAAGAATTATAAAGATTTGCCCTATGTATCCATATGTAAAACTTTGATCGCCCATTGTGGCCCCATCCTACCCCCAGGGGTCATGATTTGAACAAACATGAATCTACACTACCAGAAGATGCTTCCACATAAATATGACCAATCATGGCTTTGCTGTTCTTCAGAAGAAGATTTTAAAAGGTTTTTCGTATGTATTCCTATGTAAAACTTTGATCACCCATTGTGGCCCTACCCTACCCCTGGGGCCATGATTTGAACAAACTTGAATCTACACTGCCTGAGGATGCTTCCACATAAGTTTCATATTTTCAAGCACAGTGGTTCCTGAGAAGATTTTTAAATGATGTCATTAATTTTTCACGAAATCATAATTATCTCCCTTTGATGAAGGCATGACCCTTCATCCAAACAAACTTGAATTCACTTTACCCAAGGATACTTTGTGGCAAGTTTTGTTGAAACTGGCCCAGTGGTTCTTGAAAAGAAATTGGAAATGTGAAAAGTTTACAACGACAATGACAGCGACGACAGACAGCGGACAAAATTTGATCAGAAAAGCCAACTTTAACCTTCACTCAGATGTGATAAAAATTCTTAGCATAACAAACATAAAATCCCCCCCCCCCCCAAAAAAAAAAGGTGATCATTGTTGATTTTGAGGTCACAAGGTCAAAAGTCAAGGGTCAAAGAAAAATAACCCAGACAAGATTTTTTTTTTTTATTTTTCAGCCAGTGATCTTGAACTTGCAGGAATCTTTATTCAATATCAGGACACACCCTTGGATCATTAGCAAACTCATTATTAAGTCGAAATTCAAGTGAATCTCCATTACAAATTTGGAGTTCAGACAAGCATTTTACATGTTTTCGTCAGTGACCTTGAACTTGCCAAAACCAACATGGATCAAGGTCATAACAAACCCACGGGTCAAAAGCATTTTCTGTACAATGTAAAAGCCAGCCTCTAGTAAGTCTCAATTACAAAGTTATATGCCAGACCAGAATTTTATACTTTTTTGTAAGTGACCTTGAACTTGCCAAAATGAGTTTGGGTTAAGGTCGGCTTTACTCTAAGGTCAAAAGCAATCTTTGTACCAAGTATGATCTACCAGTAATTCTCCATTACATAGTTTTTCTGCCAGTAACTATGTACTTGACGGAATGACCTTAGGTCAAGGTCGACATACACTATTGCATCATCAGCAAATTTATTCCATGTATGAGCTTCCAAAGATTCACCGTTACAAAATCACTTATCGCCCAGACAAAATTTTTCAGACATTGACCTTGAACTAACCAAAATGACCTTGGGTCAAGGTCTTAACACACGTGGGTCAACAAAGCTATCACTGTACCAAGAATGAGCATCCAATGAATCTCCGTTACAAAGTTTTGGACTGGACAACAAATATTTTAACAGTGACCTTGAACATGCTGGCATGACTTTTTGTCAAGGGCAAGGCAACCCCATGGGTCATAAGCAATCTCTGTACAAAGTATGAGCTTCCAGTGTCTTTCAATAACAAAGTCATAGCAAGGAGAAGATTGTATGGACAGAAGGACACACAGTAAAGGGATTTCTGTATAACACACACCTCAAATCCCCACACCCAAACCCCCTCCCACAAACTTTGTTTATGTGGGATATTTAGATATTTGTTACAATTTCAATAGCATAAAAGATTCAACAAAAAAGTAGAGTAGCCAGTCGGACTGCGCAAATTCAGTTTTAATGCAAAAATGTAATATAAATATTTTTAAAAAACTTTCATGAATACATGTACGTGCTAAATATTACTTTCCTTGCCTTGTTGATGAGGAAAAATTTATGTTGCCATGGAGATGGAAAATGTTTAAATAGTCATTAGTTTACACAGAAGTGTATTGTATATTATATTCTTTTACAATTTGTTTTTGCTACTCAATGATTTCAATTTAAACATTTTTATTGACTTTTGAATTCGGCCTACTCGTGCCCATACAGACTTTGTCAGGAACTGATTAACCTCAGCCTTCGGCCTCGGCCAACCAATACCTCACCAGGTCTGCATTGTCACAAGAAGACCTCATCAAAAGTTAATATATTTTTTTATAATGAGATTACTGTATTTTTCAAACTTGTCAGGAATTAGACTATCCAGTTTTCGTTGCAAATATTGGTCATGATGCCAAATTTTCAAGAATTTGAAAGAAATTTTAAGACTCTTAAGTCTCAATAAGCCACTAGCATGAAAACTGGGTCATTGATTTACCATTTGAAAGTGGAGAAAATATCAGTAAGTCAAGTAAATGATTTTTCATGTCTATAAGTAGAATGTTTTTGCCTAGTTAACATCCTTAAAGACATAGATTTTTGTTGAGGAATTGCTACATACTGATTCTTTATAAAATGTATTTGTTGCTATGTGGACAAGTTCTGTTGCTATGGATGAATTAACTTGAAAATACTTTTAAAAAACCAGTTTGACAATCTCGATTCTGGGCAATAGCAATTCAACTATAAGAATCAGGCAACCTTTTAAAAACTAAGATGAATATGTGCTAAAAATAACTTTCAATGCTTCGTTGCTAAGGAAAATTTGCTGTTGCCATGGAGATAGCTTATTGTAAAATAGTCTTTAGTATACAAGGAAGAATATTTTATATTTTATTATTTTAAAATTTGTTTTTGGTACTCAATGATTACAATTTATTCGATATTTCTTCCAATGCTTTTCATTTTCCCCTTTTTAAATTTATCAAACCATCCATTTTTGTTGCCTAGCAACAGATAGGAATTTCATATTTGCAAAGCTTTTTATTTCAAATTCTTACAGAGGTTTTCCTGTGGTTTTACAGGAAATAGATGAAACAATTGTATTAAGATGGTGAAATGAATAATATCGACTTGAATTTTGCTAAAATCAAGCAAAATGCTGAATCAAAAAAAAAATTGGAAACATGTATCTTTACCTGTCTCTATAGCAAATATATTAGAGAATGTAATTTTTTTTATTACGTTGACAGAACACTTTAAACGTGTATCTTTCTTATTACACTAGATAAAAAAAAAAATACTGTTTTTACATTTTGTATAAAGCCTTCAAAATGAGTGAAATTTCGTCAATCTACAAAGAAAAATTGGCCGGTTGCTAGGGAAATTTCTTTGTCATGGTTTCCATAGTAACAATGACCCCAAATATTTTTCCTTCCACATACATGGCTTATAGCCCAAGAAAAAACTTTGAGTGAAAAATCATTAATTTCTGAGAACCCCATGTATCACCTTTAATATATAGGCTGCCTGATTGTTACGTGGACTTGTACTTAAATAACTAACATAGAAAATAAGTATAATTTAAGCTATTGGTTAACATGTTTGTTACGAAATTCATTTCTTCACGTTGTGTATTTATACCAGTTGATCACTCGCAGCGTATACATATTGTATTATTCAATCGTTGTTTTCATCAGATTAATATGTATAGTAACAATATAATACTTGCTATGATTGTGATTAAATAATCGGTAAATAGTTGTAAAAGATATTGATTATATGCTGTCAATCGTATATTATTGTTTTGGAGTCGGGTTCACTGTATTTCGACCCGGTCTCGATCTCGATAGCATGTTTGATGTCATTTATCACGTTTCATCTTTGAACACTTCATTGTCATTGTCATTGTTTATATCAACTTAATAAAGTAATAGCTACTTGTACTTATCACATTTTGGAAGATAAAATCCCATTTTGTATGGTTATTAATGATTCTCCATTAGAAAACTTCACTGCGTGCACTTTCCCTGATTTGTTTATTCCGGAAGTGGCATAGAGCCGAAAATTCGTCTGCTGGAGGAGAAAGGGGGGGGGGGAGAGAAATTCGGAGTCAGAAGCCGAGAACATCTCCCATACACACCCTATTACAAGGGATGGCAGACCTAATGCAGACCAGATGGGTAATTATATTAGTCAAGTTATATTAAATAGAGACGCTGAGATATCCCTGTGGGAGGCCCATAAGTAGAGTTGGGAGACCCATCGACGGGAAAACTTATGGGAGAATTTATGGGAGTTACAATTTATTAATAAAAGTGTATAGGACTTATAGGTTAGGTATAAATAAAGTATATTAAATTAAGGAAAGTATATTTTGGTACAAGTAGCTAATTTTTATAATTATTTTGGGAGATTTAGATTATTCATACGGGTTGTAGGAGTGACATTACTTTTTGGTGTCAGATATTGTGATTTTTATTATTTCAATAGTCATAACAAATTGTACATAGTGTAAATAAATTTTATTTGTTGAACTTTTACCCTGACTTAATTATATTTATTCCAAATAAAGTTGACGTACGGGAGTGGAAAGCCCACATAGTTGCCCCACTCTCTCCCGAGGTTGGAGGCGCAACATGTTAACTATGGATAACAAGAAAACATTGATGTAACCATCAATTGTCGCCCGGGAAATAAATAAAGTAAACAATGGAAATGAGTCTTGATCATCAAACCGCTTCGATATGTGTGAAAAAGGCATGCGTCTAAATGATGGAGACGATAGTAGAGACTATTTTGGAAACTTACATGTATAGTCGGATGAAAATCGAACAAAAACGATACCCTTTTAAACTTTATCAATTCCTCAAGTAAATGTTGGCTGCATAAAATATAATTTGAAACCAGACACATGCATCACCTATTTTCAAAAATGTCTTTCACGTTAAGATTATAAAACACGAACTGTGTAAAGTACGTTTTTACGTTTTTATGCGATAAGTAAAATTCGATGTTCTAAAAAAAGGGACCTGTCGTTTTTTCGATAGTAAATGATAAGCAACTTTATATATTAAATAATGAAAAACATATATATTTTTACAGATTCACTTTATGGAAGTAAATATATTGTGTATCTCGTAATTTATAAAGGGAAAGAACATTCTGATTAACAATCTTTTTAATGTTTAGAAAACCTTTAATTCTGAATAACTTCTCCCACCTCAATCCCCATATACCAACACTTAAACTTATATGTATAGAGCAGCCCGGTCCTCCGGGCTTCAAAATGATAATAGATAAATCCAGAACTTTAATACTTTACTAAACACCACCAGTTCTTCTCTACTATTGTTTATGTAAGCTGAACTCTATCAAGATGTGTTGAAAAAGAATATGAACACATACCATTATCTGCTATCGATTGTACGCCCGTTGTTATTCCAAAATCTGAAACAAGACAGAAAAAATATTGACCATGACAACAACAGTTTTATAATTTAATTTAAACAGATGTTTAGCAATCGAATAAACCGAAACCTTATAGATGTTTTGCAATTGAATAAACTGCATTCTACAGCTCTATAAAAGTTATGAAATTTCACCTTTTCTAAATTTGTACTGGAACTCGAATCCCGAGGCCTGTCCCTTGTCTCCTCCGGGCAGACTGACAAACCTGACCCTGAGCCAGTTTTTGACGGACATGTATTGTAGGGGTAGCCTGTCCCCACAGAACATGATACTGACCTCGTCATAGGCTTCAGAGATATAAATAGATACGGAATCCTCCAACTTACAATCCCTGTAAAAGGACATGTAATTTTTTAGAAAGTGAAAATTCAAGTGCATCCTTGCGTACTTTAGAATAAACAGAGAGAGAGAGAGAGAGAGAGAGAAAACAAGGTTGAGGTCCGATGAACACTGACAGTTCACAAAATTAATTGGATAAGGTAAATAATTCATGTTTAGTTTCTATAAACTAGTCACGAGTACCTTTATATGCATTGAATTACAAAATTTCAGAGTAAAATTAAGAATGTAATGTTTGTGAAGCAGGGGAATTATGTTTTCTCCTTAAATTTTTCAAAATGATAACAATAGTTATTGATTTGAAATGCTTGATTTGTACATTTTTTGATGCACACCATCTTTTATGCCGAACAATAACATTGTGTGTGCAAGTAAAAGAAAATAATAAATAGATCCATTATCCCCAATCCTTAACAATAAAACATTCAAAAGCAAAACAAAGTCTGGACTTAAAGCAGCCTTGTAGAACAAAGGCCAACTATCATAAAAAAGAAATAAAAAATTATGTCATATTCCTCTAGGAAATCAGCCCAGAAAACTGAAAACATTTCTCTATACTGTCAATGTTGACTGGTCATATAAGCAGAAAATCCCTTGATTATTGGACTAATGAACACACTTGGAGTAAATTTGATTAATTTTCCGCTTTCATCAATTTACTGTCAATGGTGGAGGACTGTTCTCCTTGATAAGGCGTGGGGGATTATTTGAACGAATGACTGCATCTTTAGCCTGGAGACCAGGTGTCTGTCTAGCAGGGGATAAAATAATTATACACAGGAGAACGTTTCTGTTTTTTGTTCTTTTTTTTTTTTTTTTTTTTTTTTTTTTTTTTTTTTTACAGATAGAGCCCTCTTCGAGTAAGTGCAGCCATTGCAATGATGAAATTGTGCGGTTCCTCAATAGATATAGTGGAACGAGTCTCTATTCAATTATTCTGTTTCATTCCAGCGGTCCTAATCAATGATAATATTGAATCAGGATTTACAAATTGATATTTTTTTTACATTTAGGAAAATTATCTGCATGTCAAAAACAGGCTGTGTGAGTTTATTTATATTTCAGAGACACATTATTCAAATCCTGGAAATAAAGCTATGAGGGCATACATGATTAATAACGATTTTTTGCATTTAAAAGAGGAGGCAAACATTCAAAAAGCAAGAAATCATCTATTTTATATGAGTAAAACTCGACACAATATGAAGAAATATTAGGCATATTGACAACAAATTTATTTGCAATTCTCTTTCCTCTATGTAATGAGGAAAATCTAAAGTCAAACAAAAGTAAGACAACATGTGTTACAAAGCCCACTATTGAAATAATTATTTCAATTTTGGTTGATGATGCATTTCAAAAACAAAAACCAGGTTGCAACCACTCTTGAAATAGCGTTCACTAATGAAATAATAATTTTAATAGTGTTATAAACGCATTTCAAAAACAAAACCAGGATGCAAACATTATTCAAAATTACGTTCACATTTGAAATAATTATATCAATAGTGGGTTGGAATGCATTTCAATGGCATAAAAACATGTTTCAACCACTATTGAAATAACTTCCACTACTGAAATAATGTAATTATTCTAATGATGGTTCAGAATGCAGTTCAAAACCAAAACCACGTTTCAATCTATATTCAAATAATGCCCACCTCTGAAACAAGAATTGTGAGTTTTATATCAAAAGTGGGTGAAACATTACAAACGTTATTAAGATAAATCCTACAACATGCACTGAAAAAACTTGTACTTTTTTCTTCATGAATAACATCCTATGCATACACGTGAGATAATAAATCTGTTGAAGATTATGATGATACCAACAAAATCAGTAAACATAATTCTTATTCTTCAATTATATATATATATATATTACGTATATTTTGAAAACAATAGAGACGTTGGGCCACATTGTACATTGGTATACATTGGTATTGTTTAATGGACTTTTGAGCTTGAATACTGTTCGTTATCTCCATATATTTCATTGCTTACATTTGCTTATAATATAAAAATCAATTAAGCCTTATTAGTCCCCTACCGGTGAAACCGGAGGGGACTATAGGTTTCCTATGAGTCCGTCCGTCTGTCTTTCCCTCTGTCTGTCTGTCAGTCTGTCCCACTTAGTTTTCCGCACTTATTTCCTAAACGCTTGCAGATATTGAGCTGATTTTTGGTATGTGAGTATATCTTGATGAGTTACAGGTCAAGTTTGCATTTCGTTCCGCTTCACTGATTTTTGACGGAATTACGGGCTTTTCAATTTTTAGGGGTTTCCGCAATTTTCTTCTAAACGCTTTCAGATATTGAGCTGATTTTTGTTAAGTCACTTTACCTTGATTAGTTATAGGTCAAGTTTCATTCTGCTTCATTGATTTTTGACGGATTTATGGCATTTTCAATTCTTAACGGGAACCAGATTACACTTGCCGGTAGGGGACTAGTATTGCTAATGCAATACTCTCAGAATGCTTGTTTTTATTTCAAAATTGGGTGTTGCAAATAGTGATTTATTGAAATAACGACCACCATGGAAATAATAATTTCAGTTGTAAACTTACGTTATTAGTCCCCTACCGGTGAAACCGGAGGGGACTATAGGATTCCTCTGAGTCTGTCCGTCCGTCTAGCTGTCTGTCAGTCTGTCCCATTAGGTTTTCCGCACTTTTTCCAAAACGCTTGCAGATATTGAGCTGATTTTTGGTATGTGAGTGTATCTTGATGAGTTACAGATCAAGTTTGCATTTCGTTCTGCTTCAATGATCTTTTACGGAATTACGACCTTTACAATATTTCAGGGTTTTCCGCACTTTTTTTCTAAAAGCTTGCAGATAATGAGCTGATTTTTGGTATGCGAATTTACCTTGATGAGTCACAGATGAATTTTGCATTTCGTTCCACTTCATTAATTTTTGACGGAATTATGGCATTTTCAATTTTTAACGGGAACCAGATTACACTTGCCGGTAGTGGACTGGTATTGCTAATGCAATACTCTCAGAATGCTTGTTTCAATTGTGATTGCAACCTTGTTTTTAAATGCATTCTCAACCACTACTCTGAAATATTCATTTCATTAGTGGATGTTATTTCAATGCAAAATACCAGTATAATAATAAACATTGCCTTAAATTTCCAAACATAAATGTTCAATAATTTTGAAAGAGTTTAATGTTTCAGAGTAAACATAATGAATGCACTTTGATATTTTCAGTCAAATTTTGATGAAATTCTATTGAATTGAAAGACCAATATACATGTACATTTTACATGCACCTGCTGTAAAACTTGTACATTCATATTTCTGCGTTTGAACAAGAAACTTGAATTACAACTTAAAAGTGATTAAGAAACTTAAATTACACCTTTAAAGTGATAAATTACACCTACATAAAGAGAAATGAAGCTATTTCCTGATTAAAACTTGAATATTTACAAATGAGGAACATTTCAAGAGCATTGAAGAAGCCATACTGATTCCCATACTGGTAATGACCATAATCCTGTCTTAAGCATCATAGCAAAACAACTTGATACCTACTGTAAATCACCCAATTATTTTCGAAACAATGTATGAATAAAACAATGTATATGTATAAGCGAGAAAAATTTCTCACGAGTTACAATTATTCTTTATACATTCTTTAAAACCTTGAATATACGCGAGAATGAAATTTTCGCGAGCGAAAGATCGCGAAAATAAAGTTTATGCGAATAAAACCTGATCTACAGTTGTTCGTTCCGATTGTAACGCACAATATGATTGGATAAAAAATTTACTTTATATCGTATAAATTGGGTTGCCTACGTCACAATGACTTGCGCCACAAACGTATCGATCCGCCTGCCGTTACATTTAAATTTTGTACAATTTGAAGTTTTTTTTTTAACGGTAACCATCTTTTTTCTTATACAAAATAATTTACAAAAAAACTAAATTATATAAAATGAAATTTATAGCTACCCAATTTATACGGTATAAAGTGGGTTGGAACAGTTTACGCTTTTTTATAAACCGCCCAACCCACTTTATACCGTATAAATTGGGTAAATATTAAATTTCATTCCTTAAATATAGACGTACAAACTAAATATCAGCATAAAATACAAAAGCGTCTGCAAATTTTTTTTATGAAAACCAAGATGATCAGACAGACAGACGGAGAGGAAACATAAAGTTCCCTCCAATTTCACCGGTAGGTGAATAATAACGTCAAACGGACATCACTGCAGTATCTCCCAACACAATACAGTCCTTTATCTGATTGTTTAATTTTCAGGGATGCGTTCTCTGAGAGACCAGGTCAATACCATCTTCTACGAGGGATACTGAGAAGCTGTCACAGTGGGAGACTATAAATCCTAATCTCTCTCCCCTGATCTGTGATCTATCGATCTCCACTTAAGTCAAGGAAGGATGTAGTTGTCAATAGTTGTACACCGAAGGTCTACAAAGTCACATTCTTGACACACAGAATATATTCACCTTATTAATGTCTTTTGTCGCTGGAAGTTATGCAACAAACGTAAATTTGATTATCAAAGAGTATGTTTATTATACAAGACATTTTTAAATTTTTCTTAATTCAGCCAATTTAAATTTAACCAAATCTGAATCGTAGACAGTAGTATATTAATCATATTAAGTAAATAAATAATACATACCACAAAAACAAGATAAATTTACAAAGTTTAAAATAAACTTCCTACAGGAATCTTATACCAATGTTACTCCATTCTAAAACATTTTAATGTTTCTCAATTTTTTCATTCAAATTTTTAACATGGGTCGACATTTTTATTTTCACCTCGATTTTGGCTGCGCTGTTTATATATTGCGATCAATTTTGTATCTTCTGTAGAAATTAGGAGAAATCTTCATTTTCATTCAAATTGAATGGAAAAATACCATTAGGCACTTATTTGTTTCAGGCAGCCATGTCAAAAAGTAATAAAAATTTTATCTAACTAATGCTCTTTTGAATTAATTTTCTTACCCGTCCTGTGAATAAAGTTGTGACTTGAAAAGATTGAAGTGAGTAAACTTGATCTGTACTCTTTCACCGGGATTAGCGTAAAAATCATATGTACACGTTATATCCCCTGGGTATTGATGTGAATACCTAGGGCTGCTGATGGTACCTCCAGGCGAGGAATTCTGTGAGATATTTCTGCTGCATTTGTGTACTGAAAGAAAGGGAGAAAATATTACTCCATAAATACATAATTGATAACATTGATTATCTTGCATGAGCATGGAATAAAAAGATGTTCTTTTTTTGCGTACAAAGTGCCTATTTGAGACAAAAGTTACTCTCATGTAATTTCAAATTTGAATCTTATTAGATATTACAGGAGATCTGACTATTTTCATTTTGTACCTTCAAAAGTAAAGGAATGCTTACAAAATAAAGTTCATCATTGAATGTAAAACGAAAACTGTAAACTATTATTTGCATCATCTTTTATTCGCGATTCGTCAGTTTGAAATCAATCCAAGAGTATTACAAATGTAATTTTGGCGACTGACGTTGCAAATCATTGGTTCGCAACGAGAAATATTGGCGAGCTAAAGAAGGTCGCGAAATTCGCGGACATTTTTGCAAGCGAATAAAAGTTGGTTTGAAGTATTAATGTTCAATAATTTTCTTGTTCAAATGGATTCCATTTTTACCTGAAATGGAATTGGTGAAAAAAATCCCGTACTAAAACATTAAATGAACAAGAGGCCACAAATTGTAATTTGTGCAGGAGACGACAAATACATGTATATCTGTTTATCTCCCATTAACTCTATACATATTTTTCATCAAGTTCTCAAAACACAGTCACTTTCTTAATTGTATGGGAACATGTTTAGAGCAAAACCTTCTTGTTTATATTTTAGTTAGCTTTATGCAATTAAATATTAATTACTTAGCAGATTTTTGAGACGATTAATTGCGGTCGGTGCGTGCATGTGTTTATTTTAAATGAATTTTATTTTTTTTAATCATTTTACTTTTAGATCTAGCTATAACACTAGGACTCTTTTGAAAGGAGTAACCATTACTCCAAAATTTGATCGATTCTACTTGCAGATCGTGGGTTCAGACAGGCCAAGATGTGTGGATAAGTGCCCCAGAGATAGCTATTTCGATGTTGTGGTCAATGGGGATTCGAGACAATTAGACTCTCCAAGGGGTCATTGTTGACCCTCCTTGTACAATTGTGCACAAAATAATCAGAATTAACATTTTTAAGCCTGAGAAGGAAATAGTGATATTTAGTGTCCAAGGACAACATGCATTCCTTCTTTATCATGACGGAGCAAAAAGCACTTTATTTTTCATCTTAAACTGTGTGATGGTGATTTCTACAAAATGATAAATGATAAATTAATATGGACCCCCATAAAGAAATATTATTCAATATCATATCACCCTAATTTAATAGGGCTTGGTGGTTCTGGGCCATTTTACTCTTTTTAAACCTGGACATGTACATGTAAAAATATAGGAAATTGCATGATGCAAATACAGTCCTTTCATGAGGTAAATCCATAAATATATCGACTTAACAGAAAAGCAGAACAACCAAGCAAGAAGTTTCTGTACTTATTTCTATACGTTGACACGTGATTCCAAACGAACCAATGAAAAAACAAATTACAAAAAATGAAAATTATATTAAATACTATAGCTTGAACCTTTTTCTTGGACTACATTGAAATCATTGTATTTGTTGAAGGTTTAATTTTCTTCGATTTGATAGGTTATTCACGAATATACAATTTCAACAAATACTGATGCAAATGTAATCTCTGTTAAAATTGGATGTTCACATACCATCAATTAAGTTGATGGTTTATATATCCACGAATATTGGTTCCCCAATAAATAAAATGATTGCAAAGCATACATTTATAGAAATAACAATCATAGTCTACAGACATAGATTGATAATGAAATATTTTTGTTCACAAAATACGGCTGAACAAAACTGATTGGGGTGGTTGTTATTTTTGCATTTTCTATTAACATTTTGCTCTTGTCCATATTCTATATTTATTGTATCTTTTAAAAATATATATTATTCCGGATATACTGTAATATCACTTATTTTCATGGTTTAAAGAAAAAAAAATTGGTTCGAGGAGATTTGATTTCGTTGGTGAAGGATAGACTTAAAACTGTTGTATAGAATTTTAACATTTGGTGGGGGACATAAATTCGTGAGTCGTTTCATAACACGAAATCAACAAAAATTAAACCCCCACGAAAATTTGTGATTTCTCAGTAGTGTAACCTTTAGATTTTTCAATGCTGTGAAATATATAACTAAAAACTACAGCAAAAATTCATTTGTATATACTACAGATATTTGTTATCGAGTTAAAATGTAAAATAATGAAAGGTATAGTATCGAGTTTATCAAGTTGAATAATCTGCGAAACTGCAGTTTTGATATTCTGAAAGTATCAAGTTAATTAGTACAAAAATACTGGATGTCATGTTTTACTTATACGACTAATATAAGCATGAAGAAAATTCAGAAGGTATTACAAAAATCACAGAAAGTTATCAAGCCGGGTATAACAAAAAAAGGCTAGAAGATAATACATATATAATAAATGGAAAACTTACTGGCTGAGAATTTGGTTTGTTGATCATATTGATAATAAGAACTCACTAAGGTCACATACGAAAACAGCCAAAGTGATCTACCAAAGATAAACATGATCACACACAGCTCTAAAAACACCGAGTAGTAGCGAGAGAAATAGTTATCCGGCAAATTGTCAGCGTTGCAAACAGTCCCCGTTTACCATAATGACACCGGATGCAGAAATCAGTGATGGAATGACAGGACAATGTATAAAGAGAGACACACACTGATATAAAGCTCTATAATCTAACGTTCCACGTAACACTGTCCATTAACAAACACCGTACCAGCTATACAATACTTCAAAAAAGACTTCATTCGGAGAGAATATCCAATTTCCTTGATATCGATCACAAGTTGCCCAGCTGAAGCCAAAATATGACATTTGTAATAAACGGTATGACTTTCACATCTCCACTTTCACTCACTCTCTTTAACTATTTTCCCAATTTCCCTAAACAAAGAGGTTCTAAAAGCCTGGCCTGGTGTAAGAGTAATTATTTTGTCTTTCAGTTCGTGTAATAAAAAAGGGATGACTTTTTTTCGTCTCGATCAATTCGACAGAAGAAACTAGCAGTACCAAGTTATTTAGTAATTACAGATTAGAGGGTGTCTAACAACCTTTCGTGTGAGAGGACTGAAGTCGGTAATATGTTATGTGGCCCCCTAATTTCTTGTCTGGAAATAGAAATTACCGTTATTGAATTATGATAGTGATGCAATGCATAATTGAAAATTATGTTTTCTAGGAAAATAGTCATTCAAAGCACTATAATCATGTAGAGGAAATCGTCAAAGTATGCAATAAACAGTGATCATTTTTAATTTTTCATGATTTGCATTGCTAAGGCAAGTTTTTTGTGTTATTGTTTTAGAATTTTAAGATATAATCAAAATATAAAAAAAGGACTTAAAGTAAAAAAAGAGAATGTTCAGTTACATTTTTTTTCTAAATGAATTTAAATAACCAACGATTAGTGATTTTTGAGAACCATGCATGATGCATATGGTCGAGTCATCAGCCATATTCTCACTCCTTAGTTCTTAGTGTTGATTATTTTTGATAATTGGTTTAACTGAAGTACATGACTGACCAGTAAATTTAAAACAGCAGTATAATATTCTTTGCAGAAGAAACACCTTTCAATTTAACCCCCTCCCTCCTATACAAAACCCCTCAAAATCTTTCACTCATATCAATCAGGAAAAGTTTGAATTGATATGTTTTAAATATAGATAATGAATTTTTATTTATATTATAAATCTCTGAAAAACAATAAGTAAAAACGCACTTAAAATAACCGATGATTGAATTTATTCTAACAAAAAGGTAAGTTGTCCTTTCTTTTTTGAATGCCAATGAAACGATTCTAGGGGAAGTATTACTTGATCTTATAAATATCGTAGGGTTTTTAAATACTAACAAACTTGTAAAATTGATAGTTGACAGTCTCAATATACTTTATATTACCAGTTGTTCATCTCCGATGACATCTATTTACTTTAAATATAATTTCATATTTCACCACGAGAAAAAATCACATAAAATTGATAATTGTCTGGTGAAAAGTACTTCTTTTTTTTTTTATCAACAGTGGAAAATGAAGATTAAAAGCTTCGATGACGAGAAAACACACAACAAAATTGAAAACAATTGGAGAGCTTTCTGCTTCCAGTGTATTTATCAAAGATTTTTTAAGTATATATAATATTGAGTAAGGTAGACTAGACTTAACATGTCATCTAATTCTTTTCATTTAAGATTGATGTTTCATTAATGATCGTTATAGTGATGGAGAAAACAGTAAGCGATAATATATTTAAGAATATGCAAATATTTAAAATTATCAAAAGTAAGGCCTTGGTTTTGTAAACTATTTAATACTCATGAAGAATATTAACACAATTAATGAAAACCTAATTCAAGCATTGAACATTAATATTTTGTAATAAAATTTCAATTTCGGTTGCATAATAATTTCATTAATCATTTCATTTTGAAAAAAAAAGAATATTTATTTCATAGGTGTTTTATTTAAAACTAAAATATGTAATTTGAAAACAAGAAACGTCATGTTGATTTATTTAAAAAAAAAATGTCTATATATCATGCATATTGTATATCTTTCTTTATGTATTGTTGGCAAATTATGAAATGTAAAGACAATTAAAGATAAAATAAAGAAATAGAAATTATCAACATGCATCTGTGGAAAACATACACCACACATATACGTGCAAATTTATACAATCAAATATAGGGAAAAAATTTGATTAGATTTGTGTCTGTCTTGCAGTATAAAGGATGAAAGTTGATCACAGTTAAGCCAAGATTCTCGCATACAACAAATGCCGTGATCTCTTCACATCACATTCTTCACTCATCGATTTTTGGAAGATCGAGCGAATAAAATGAAATGCTTCGTTTGTATCTCTCTACGTCCTGTGCACTGGGATTTATGTAATGAGTATGTATTCAATTCGAATCAGATATTGTGAATACATTTTGTTATGGGGTAGTATAATTTCTAATGGTTGAAGGAAAGGGCTATTTGGATTAATCAATAATAATGAAATTTGTTTTCGTTTTTCTACTATGCTGTTATCGTACGCAATTTATGATGTTGTTTCTCTGGCAACGGAAATATTCAAAAGAAAATGCAATAAAATTTGTAAAAAGAACTGTATTCACATGGGGTTCTGAAGAATAAATCACGTTCTTTGAAACGGAATCATTCCGTCAATAAATCTATCCAAATTAAAGTATATATATTATCAGAGGAACTGCCTAAAAAGCTAAAGAAGAATAATAAATCAATATCAGTTTTTGTCCTGAAACGTAATTTACCATGCAAACATATATCCATTTGTAAATTTGTAACAAACAGTACTTTTTAAAAAAGAAATGTACTAACGTAGTATTCTACTCAAACATTTATAAATAGAGTAGCTTTATATAATGAAGAAGTGCATATGATTCCATTTGACCTTTTCTCCTGCACAATTCCATATTGATAATCAGGACATGAACAGGGATTATGCATCTAATAAAATCATGTAAATTCTGATCTCTATCAAAGTAACCAAAAAGAAGAACAGTGCATGGGTGATTTTTATATTCGAGTATGAATAACGAAAATATGGTGTACAAAATTTAGGAATACATGTTGAAGCCTCTTGAAGAAACATATTTCCGATATCGAATAATTTTATGGCAAAAGGTGGCTGGATCTGTTATAAAGATCATCTTATCTGGGTGCTTCAGTCAGGAATATGGCAATCCGAAATGATTCTTTTTTAATGATTTGACTGGAAGCTTAAAAACATATCCAATGTTGATAACCGAAATAAAGTGAGTAAATTGTTTATTAATTATTAGGCTTAGACAGTGCATGAAGGTCAGCTATTTTTGGTAGATGATTGATGTCTTGGCTTCTGTGTCAAAATATAAAGTTATTGACTGGATATGAGGGCAATATATGATTTGTTGGACCTGAAGATGAAAATGTAGCCCGAGGCCATAGGCCATCATTTACACATTCAGGTCCAACAAATCATTTGTTGCCCGAATCCTAGTCTATAACTGTTTTTGGTATACCATTCACTTAAGATAGAACACTAAAATTAGAACCTTTAAACAGATTTACTCACATAATTAAACAGTTTCTTTATAAGTAATATCGTGGCTTTTTGAATAAAAAATGACAACAACAAAAAATGAAAAAAAAAAAATCATTAAATTATTATAACACAGAAATTATTTATCACAAAACATTATTTTTCCCGTGATGCCATCTTTCAAATAACATACGCGGTAACTCTTGAAACTTTGGCTATTTCCGTGTCGCCGATGTTGAACGACGACTAATCACTTGTGACGTAGCAGTGACGTTACGGTCTAACAATTCTTATGTTGCACTGACACACCGGTCAATAATGAAATTGTTAAACCGATGAAAAAAGAAAAAAAAATTTACTTTGTTGGACTTTTTTTGTAACAAAATATATAGAACGATATCTATAAGGGTATAACAATATTAAAAAACATATTTCTCAGATACTACTCTAATACCCAGAAAACGTGTAATCAATAAGGTATTATGAAGTAGGTGAAGATAACAAACCGTTATCGATCTAAAAAAAAAAAAAAAAAACCTACAAGCAATGCAAATCTGGACATAAAACACGGACACGTGGAAATTTCACAGGTTTACTTAACAAAAGGAATATATTGTGGAAAAGTGAAAAAAGTAATCTCATCTAAGTTTCATGACGCTATGGCCAGGTGCATTTGTAGAATGAACATCCCCTGTGGACCGGTCACGCCTGCTATGGGCCCTATTAAATCCTATATAAATTGGTAATGAAATATTCACTTCATTCCTAGAAAGACTATAGTTCTCATCGTCCATATGAGAATGAAAATGTGAAGATTTCGAACTAATAAAAATATTTAAATCCAATAAAATTTGAGAAAATTAAACACCCCCACCCCTCCCCTCCACCCGGAAACACCAGACGAGGGATCGAATCAAGGAGTTTGTTTTTCTGTCGAAGACTTAATCTATAAGCATTATTTCTTGATCAGATTATAATGAGTGATTCGATGAAAAAAAAAAATCAATATGTGAATTAAACGAAGACCTAACAAAAACGTCAATCAATATTCAGATAGGTTTGCACACAAGGTAATTGTTGCGACCATAGAATTTGCAAGATAATTTTAAACACGATTGTTGATACCTCTGTAACCTCAAATTATTTGCCAACAGCCTTCCTTAACAAATGATCACATGCAGTATACGGTATTGTGTATCGATTAAATTGGGAGACATAAACACAATAAGCAGGCGATAATGTCTTTTACTGCTAAATAGATACGTTCAAAAACCTCTTTGTATTGCATTTCATAAATTTGTATAATTTCGTATCTACATAAATTCATTATTCATACAAAACAATTTCTTCTTATTATATTAAATCAAAATCTGTATAAATTAAAGAAAGATTTTCGTATTCTTTAAAGCTTTATATTAATAGATTAATTTATTGTTGTGATGTTGTTTTAATTTCCTCCCACAATCTGCATTCACAACTAGGATATATCTGTCGTCTGTTTGCTATTAAAATATCAAAGAATAGATAGCTTAAAAGCATACATCTTGCTTGCAATCATTTTAACTAGAACGCCTTTGTGTTTCTCTTCAAAAGATTGCTCAGAAAGGTAATTTTAAAAGATTCTAAAACTGTAAAATCACATATTTTCATAGGGTCAAATCTTCGTTGATTTAGTAAAAAATATTGTTTCCTAGGGGATTTCATTTATTTATTTATTTGAAATTTTACATTTCACGGAGGACTTAGATTCGTGGGTCTCTCTATATCATGAAAATAATAAAAAATAAACCCATGAAATAAGTGATTTCACATTATTTTAAAAAGAATATTGCAAGAAATAGAAGGTTGCAAAACTCGTAAAATGTCTTTACATGTCAAAGGAACAAAATTTTTAACTGTACTATACTATGTACATGTAGTATAAATTATTGCTATTGATATAGAAAAGACTGTACTATAAATTATTGATATAGAAAAAGACTGTACTTTGAATTATTGATATTTTTTTTTCTTCTAAAAATTATTGATATAGAAAAAAAATCCTATGAATAGTTTGAAAAACAGAAATTTTAAATTTGAATTTTCATATTTCTCACTTGTTCGCTATGGAAAAAAGCAGTACGTACATAATGATTACATTGTAGTAGAAATTGATAAGTAGAAATCATTTTTCCTGACATTTTACATGTAGTGTAAGTAGTATTGTTAGCTTTATTTGCACTTAAGAACAGTTTACTGACCACAGGACTGATTTTCTTTTCGTTATACACTATCATTGTGATTTTTAGCTCCCCAAACTTTTTTTACGTGGAAGCTCTCTGATAAACATTTCAATTATATACATATGCTTTAGGTGGCATAATCACTTTATTTTCAAATGTTTGACTATCTCAAGCAAATTCAAATAGAGGTGTCTAAAATGTTCTAAGTATGATTTAAGTATTATTTTAAAGTTTCATAAATAATACAAAAGAACATTTTATATTGTAAACTGCCTTAATGAGCATCTACATGTAGTTTTAGATACAAAAGATGTTTCAAATACAATAGTCTTTATCCAAAAATCATTACAAAAACATGCCAGTGTTTGTTAGTAATGTGATTGTGCTTGCATATTCTATTGCTAGAGAGTTAGCAACCAAGAGCATCAACTCGCGTAAAATGTTAGTCAATAGTTGTATAGAATTATTGAACATTTGAATACCTGATTTCTCTGCAGAAAGAGTTGAAAAAAGATTCTATAGGTATTTATGTTGAGAGTTTCCTTTATTGAAAATAAAAAAGTCAATGGGTGAATTAATTTTCTATCAATCTACAGCTTGTTCGGAACATATTACTGTCCTCTGAAAAAGAAGGAATCTGAATCCTACTCTACGGTAAAAAAGCGTTAAATTCTATGTATCGCTTCTGATAAATTTGTATTATTAAGCATCTGCGTAGATTCATACAAAACATTTTCCTCTAATAATATTTAATCAAAATCTGCATAAATTAAAGAAAGATCTTTTTTTGTATTCTTTGTGACTCTATATTAATAAATTAACTTATTGGTGTGAAGTTGTTTTAATTTTCCTCACCCAACCTACATTCACACATAACAGTCGGATATACATGTACCTGTCGTCTGTTTGATATTAAAATATCACAGAATAGATAGCTTTAAAAGATAGCTTTAAAACATGCAACATCTAGCTTGCAATCATCTTGACTAGAATGCCTTTGTGTTTCCCGTCAAAAAGAATGCTGAGAGAAATAAATGTAAAAGATTCAAATACTCTAAAATCAAATATTTTTACGGGGTAAATTTTTTTGTGGTTTGAGAAGCAAATATTGTTTTATGGGCGTTTTATTTCGTGGATGAAGAAGTGGAAAGTTAGTTTTTTTTTGAAATTTTAAATTTCGTGGAGGACATAAATTCGTGGGTCTCTCCCTACCATGAAAATAATAAATATTGAACCCCACGAAAATAAGGGATTTTATATTATTTTAAATAAAAAATTTCAAGACAAATGAAGGTGCGAAACTCATGTCATTTTATGCAGCAGGAACGAAATTTGTAACTGTGCTCTAAAATGTACATGTAGTATAAATTATTGCTATTTTATATAAAAAAGACTATACTATAAATTATCTATATAGAAAAAAAATGTACTATAAATTATTGATATAAGAACTATACTAAAAATTATTAATATAGAAAAAATCCTATGAATCGTTTGAAAAACAGAAACTTTAAATTTGAATTTTCATATTTCTCACTTGCTGGCTATGGAAAAAGAAGTGCATAATTATTTACATTGTAGTAGAAATTAATAAGTAGAGACCATTTTCCCAGTCGTTTTGATATTAGTAGTATAGTTAGCTTTTTTGCACATAAGAACAGTTTACTCATTACATGACTGATTTTTTTTTTCGTTATACACTTTCATTGTGATTTTTAGCTCCCAAAACATTTTTTACGGGGAAGCTCTCATCGTATTTTTATCTGATAAGCATTTCAATTATATACCTCAGTTGCAATAAATCACTCTTATTTTCAAATGTTTGACTATCTCAAGCAAATTCAAGTAGGGGTGTATAAAATATTCTAAGTATGATTTAAGTATTATTATTATAAGTTTCATAAATAATACACAAGAAAAATTTACGTTGTTAACTGCCTTAACGTGCATCTAGTTTAAGATACGGAAGATTTTTCAAATACTATAGTCTTTATATAAAAATCATTACAAAAACATACCAGTGCTTGTTAGTAATGTGTTTGTGCTTGCATATTCTATTGCTAGAGAGTTAACAACTAAGAGCATCAGCTCGCGTAAAATGTTAGTCAATAGTTGTATAGAATTATTGAACATTTGTAATACCTGATTTCACTGCTGAAAGAGTTGAAAAAAGATTCTATAGATATTTCTGTTAAGATTTTTTCTGTATTAAAAAATAAATTGCCTTTTCGTATTTGTGGTCAGTGATCTTACATAAAATATTACTTGGACATCGTTGTTTCATTCCTTCCCTAATTCTTTCCTTTCCTAATTCATGAAATGCCCGTTCAAAACTGTTGTCCAATGCTTATTTAAAGCAATTAGAGTAACACACGCTTATAACAAAGTGCCAAGGGCCGATGATTTTGCCTCGTTTTGAAAGTAATTCATTACATCCTTTAAGATCACAATATATTTTAAAGCCACGGGGAATGAAAATCACTTCACTATAAGCTTTAATTCATTATAAGCGTATTTTACTGTATTACCCAGAATACTGATTTCTTTATCAATATTAATAAAAAATTCTTTAAGGAAATGTTTAGTTCGTTTTCTGTTTAACATTTTCTTCAATTACACCGATCATTTCTTCGAATCTCCTATTCTGATTTTCTGCTAAAAAGTAAATTTAAAGCAGTTTCAATAAATTATATAAAAACTTATTTCAATTATAAATATTATGGTCAACCAAATCTGGCAGCAATCCACTAATGTATCTTGATATTTAACCCACCCACCCCAAATGAATTTCAACAAAGAAATTTGATGGTGATTTACATTTACCCATAATAGTAAGAGACATATAAAGAACTGTTCACATCTCCATAACATCCATGTTATAAATTGCTTATTATACCGAACCAAGAAAGATGCATGGAATAAAATACAAATGAATAACGTAAACATTTCTCGAGAGCAATAAAACTGATTTAATGGAGTGACATTCACAAAACCAAATATTTACATTTCACCTTCGTGTTTAAACCGAAAAAAATGCACCAAGGCTTTGAATTTCAAGCCACCATATATCGGTAGTCTATTGTGAGGTCACAATCGTGAAATACAATGATTTGGTGCAGGGCGAACACGACGTACATGTGACCTTCTCATCAGCTTTTGGTTTACTAGTGATAGCGTAAATCTTATTTTCCTTTGATTGGCCTATCTCAATACGACCCTTAAAAGGTGGACTAAAAATACTCACCAATAGAATCTATAGATTTATATTCATAAGTAGCTGCAAATCCTTTCTTGTTGGAATTTGATTTGGAATGGAAATACACACTTAAATAGTTATTGTGTGATGTAATGGTAGGAACACTGTTACTGCCGCAGATGAAAGCTATCCTCTCTGTTTTATTTCTGTTATCAAACACCTCAATGTAGTCTTCATCTTTATTGCAGCTTAAAAAAGACACAAAGTATGTTAGTGAAGCATCAAGTACATGTAAGATATTAAGTTATTTCTTGATTTTAAATTGGACGAAATCGTGTTCAAAGAATATATTCTATGAATGATTGATGCTTGCAAGATTAGCCGTAGTGCATATACTTGTAAATCTTTCTTCTGATATTTCTATATACTGTAGTTTCAAAGAAAAAAAAACGACACTACTCAATTTCTAGCAAGTGGATTGATTGATTGTTTGCTGTTTTATGTCTCTTGTAAGATTATTTCATTCATACGAGACGTCACCGTATGAAGGGTTTCAAATTTAGGCGTTTACTCGGCATCCTGGACCATTGAGCAGTGAGGGATCTTTATCGTCCCAACGCCATCGGTTTTTAAGGTCTAATCCGAAAGACCAACAAGTTCCACTTCAATGTGAAGAGCGTTTGGCCAAGAAACAGTTGCTTCTTTTCCTTAGGAATGTCTCGGTCGGGGCTTGATACTACCACCTTCCGATCACGGATAACTCTGACATGGAAAAATCATAAAAAGGACAAGAGATAAAGAGATACTTACTAACCTTGTGGCGTTGCCGGACAACTGGAGAACAAGAAATGCAATCTGGATAATCTCCCCTGGTCGTCCAATAAACTGGTAGCTACAGGAGTACCAGGGAGGAAAGTTCTGTGGGTACCGAGGGGAAAAGAACCTCCCTTTGCTAAAGCTACTGTCGTTGTGTTGGTCATTATAGGAACATGTGTTGGGATCCTTCGAAACCCGCTTCATTGTTGTCTGGAATTCATCTGTTCCATGTTAATGAAGAAAAACGGATTATATGAAAAAGTCAATCAAAATATCATCAGAAAGATATCTTTTCCCCTATACTATTCTATCTCGTACGTAAAATCAGTTTGGAAAAATAAAGGTCATTTAATTTGTTGTGTTTTACCATTCATTCTGTAGTTTGGGCTTCTGTAGATAAAAAGTACACCCATTAAACGCAAATTTGCTTCTCTACAAACCATTTGTAAATACTTTATATTCGATCCTTGCAAATTTGTGCTATTGAACAAAGTAATGTTGGAAAAAATACGAATACCACAAAAATGCATTTTCAGGTAAAAAAATAACCACGGTGTCAGTTAAAATTACTTCAAACAAAAATGCATTACCTTTTGCTCTTTAAGAACAAGTGCATAGAAAAAGCATAGATTACCAGTGCATTTTATATTTCAGTAAAATTGCCAGCCAGACATGCTCCAATATTTTAACGTTATGCATGATTTAAAAATCAATTTATGATTGTAAAGAACTGCATTTATGAGAATCTTCTTCATTCATGTTTTGTATGATTATTTTTGCTGAACGGTTACGCACACTCTTGATTTTGATTGTGGATAATGTGTAATAATAAGTTGTTAGATATGTGCATCAATTCATGAATAAAAATATAACTATTTTCATGTGTGTGTTCTTTTTTTTTAAAGGACATCTGTGATGACATAGGAAGGAAATGTTTGTTCCGATTGTTCATGCCCCTGATATAGTTTGGCAATAATGGTAAACTCAGTTGTTTTATATAATATTACATGTATTTGCTGAATAATTTATTAACTTTGTACAAAGTATATTTCAAATAGGATTTTGATAATTCCGTAATTTTATGTAAAATCCATAAATCTTACTTGAGTCTACAAATGAGAACTTTCCAGTGAATCCTCTATAAGTATTATTTAGAGTTCCGTCTCGTGCAGTGTGGAATTCCATATGTAGGCTTCTACCCTTAGAATAAAATGTTTTCTGGGGAAGGTCAGACATGTTTCCACATAAGTCGTATTCTGGTATACTTTGTTCGTTCACTTCCGCTCGTTCGTCTAAGTAGAGTTTTAGAAAATCTGGGCACCTGCATAAACATAATTTAGATGAGCTGAATAAAAATAATAAAAAAAGATTAATATCAGTAATTTAAACTTACATTCTTCAAAAAGGAAAATAGGTTCTTAAAAGTATTTTGACTTATATAAAATATCAAAATATGTGTGTAATAATATTATGTTTTCACTGTTTCAAGTTTTGGAGCCAATTTTTTTTAAATTAACTTTAATAATAAATTTACCTGATCAATACAGGGCTGTTAGGCCCGATCCCAGTTTTTCAAAAGGTACAATTTTTTGCCCTGTTCTCGATTTGTAATATTTATAGTTTACGATCTTGATCCCCGATCGTTATCTTCATCTTTTACATTATTCAAATTCAAGCCTATAGATTTTTGCAAATGACAAGGGTTTGTTCAAGATCGTAGGGATAACCTAGCAGATAGGTGGTATCTATCTGACCTATCACCTTTAGGTGATATCTATCTCTGTTGAACGCACAGCTTGCCTAGCTGCTATATATGTATCGAATTTTAGATACAAATATCTCAGTATACTAATTTTTGGAACAAAACGTAAGAGAAAATATATATGTAAATTTACATTTCACTCGATTCTATCAAGTAAACAACCTACTTTTTGTCAATATTCCGTGTAACTATATATCTTAGCTTAATATTTATAAAGTACTATATTATGATTCTAAGGTAAACCATAAATAGAAATACTATCAGTCTGGCACGATTCCTGGGACTGTTTTAAGTTTAAAATGAATGTTAAAAGTAAATGTAAGAAGTAAATAGAAAAACAATCAGAAACAGAGAATTTTTTTAACTTAAACATTGTGCTATTAAGGGAATACTTATGAATGATTATGTAAAGGAACACATGCCAACTCCTTAAAATTAAAATAAACTTTAGATATAATTTAAGAATTAGCACATTGCAATGATATATGAACCCTTAATTGAGATAAGTCATTTTTTTATCTATTGATAAAAGGGAAATGTTGATTGATGTCTATAAATATTATCGTATACTTTTACCTTCCAGTTTTCGATCAAGACTGGAGAACAGTTTATTCAAGATGTAATTTTTGAAATCCACAAATATGATGTTACCTATTATTAACTTTTGGATGAAGGTTGAAGTCAATAAACGTTATCTCTACTGTTTCATTTACGTCTCCAATGAAAGAGAACAAGATACATATGATTCCCCGGGGATAGAACTGGGAACTGGTATAGTTAGGGGAGTGGAAGGTCCGAGACCCGGGCTGCCCTGTACTTTGGTACACCACACACTCACAACCTGAAAAGAAACAAAATCCATTTCAAGTTTAACATGTCGCAATGAAGCAAATTATCTAGAAGATTATAAGAATAATTACAAAAGAAGATATTTATTAGAGACATTCTCATACTTAGATAACTATATTAAGATAATTTTATTTTCTCTTGTTAATATATTTTTCTTTGACTTTGAATACAAACCTGTGTGAATGTGATGAATAAAAAAGAGACATAAAATACATCAATATTATTGTAAGTATGCGGCTTTAGATTCTGTTACGGTTATATGTACTATTAATAAAAAATGATTGAATGCTAATAGTTTTATTCTACCTCCTCAAAAGCCTAACTGCTTCGAAAATAGAGTCGTATGTAACATTTAAATAACATGATGAACAAAAGACTTCATTTACTATTCTTGTCTGCCCTATTATTAATTCAATATTAATGGCAATATCTGTATTTAGCATCTTCGATAAAAGTGTTATAATTTGTGAAAAAATAGAAATTAAGTTATAATTACCATTTTATACACGAGAAAAAGCTTTTCATTAGAGTTACCTTTCTTTTTTGCACGCTCATCAAATGAGAGACAACCTGTCTCAGCCTCTGGTGAAAATGGAAGCAAATGACGCAGAAAAGATGCAACAATTAATGCAATGAATTTAATTATTCCTTCTTATTTTGCATTGTTAATCAACAATCGAGTGAACACAACGTTTGAACTGTGTATCAACGACTTTAACACATAACATACACAGCTATCACAGTTAGAGTTGTTCCTCTTCGTTTAAGTGGGTCGATCTGTCAGTATGCATAGACATTTTTTTCTATAGATACAATATTATTCAAAGTGAATAACATGCTTGTAAAACATATAATTCTTGTGAAAAAGATATTAAAGCATTCAGCATAGTTTTTGTTTTATAAAAATATCATTTTGTATTGTTTGAAGATTTTTTAAGTCCCTATTTTTTCTTTCTTTCCATGTCTTTTTATTCGTTATTTATATAATCGAAATATTATTTGAATGATTCTCTTTGCAAATATACATGTATGTTATCCAATAACATATCAGAACTCGACATTTTCATACGCCTAACATATTGTATGTTACATATAATACGTTTGTATTTCAGACACTTCTTTTTAGTTTATATTTATCTTTAGGTCCCCTGATATACTACTATCTCATTTTATGTCTGTTAAAAGAATGTGAAGTTATAATTTCTTTTAGAATAACAAACGTGTAATCATATAAATCATAAATGTTTAGCTCTCGCCTAAAAACTTGACTGATTTTACCAAAAGAGTCCTTTGATTATTTTTTAAACTTAATCATCGAAAAAATGTATAATCATTCGTATATTCATGCACATATTTATCTGTAAAAGGAATTATTCGTTTGTTTTATATAGCATATAAACTGTATGATATCCGAAGTAGATTTTGATGCAAGAAAGAGTTATACAAAACCATTCTCCTGTTTTGACAGCTTGGACTATAGAAATTTGGCTTCAGTCCGTCCCTCCTACGTTTTGTGTATATATATATTTTTTCAATTTATATTTTTCATTATAAAAAGCGAGAAAATTGACAAGTGTAAACTTTGACGATTGTAAGTCATTCGTCAATTTCTTCAACGTTTCCATACTGCTAAAGAAGGTTTCCATATTTATACATTTTATCATTCGACAGTATATTTTGTGTAAGTATTTCTTATATTCAAATTATGTTTTTCTTTTTAAAAGATATTTGATTGGATTGTAGTAAGAAGAATCTTCTTTATTTTGAAATACTTTCATTAATATCAAACAGGTTGTCTAATGAACTGAAGATTGAACTCTACGCTATTCGAAGATTAGAAATAACATGAAGTAAATATTGCTTTATCTCCTATTGTTAAACATATATAATAATATTGCTGGCAAAGCCATTAAATCAATTAAATCATACACAATTATATCATATTCTTCCCTCATAAAAAGAAACCTGTGGTTACTCTAAAGACCATAAAATGAAGCTTAGTTATTGGATTTTATAAACTCTTGGAAGTTCCGATGAAACAACACAAGGTTATACAAAATTGCTTTGACACCATTTATAAAGAAATCTGAAATTAACGAGAAAAACAAATGACCAGCGGATAATATGAGTGCTTCTGACGGCGGAAAATGACTTTGCAGACGACCTATTCCCCAGACTTCAGATCAATAACGCGGGCTAAATGTAGTGTAAATATATCCCTGTATTCCGACAGTGTTGTGATAACGTGTATTCCCTGAAGAGGGTACTAAGGCTTAGAGAAGACCCAAACCCATTTAATGTTCAAATGAGGCGGAGAAAAGTGTTGACAGAGTTATTCACGCAATAAACTGGATTTCTGTAGGAAGAACAGATCTATAGAATGACCATGTAGAAAGGAAAAACTAGACATGTTTCAATGGCTCTGTACACAAACAAACTGGTGGTTTAATAAGATTGGTTAATTTTCTTTTCATAGCAAAAAAAGTCTTAAAGTACAGTAATTTTGAGTCTATTTAGAGAAGACATGTCTATTGATGTATAAATTTTACTTGGATTGAGGTCTGTCTAAAACATTATGACATTGTAAGATCTAAGATGAAGTCAAAATTTAAAGTCTTGACGTATTTATATTTCTTGAAGACTAGGAGTACGAAAAAAAAAAACAATCAAGTCCAATAGTTACAGATTGTTTAAAATAATCATTTATTGAAAATTAAAATTTTTATTATGCAAGGAAACTTTGAATATATCAAACATTTATTCTACAAACTCTAAGGCTCATGATAATTTTGATGGATTACTTGCATTGATAGTGTGAGGGTTTACATGTACAATGCTGGAACAGACTTATAATGAAGTGCAATACATTAAATTTAAACGTAAAGAAACTTACCTGGACCAATGAGATCAACGGATAGAAAGAAGGTAGGAAGTAGAAATAGTGAGGCGAGTACACTATCATTCATCTGTGGAGGGAAAGAAAGAATATCAACAGCTTTAGTTTCCAAATTATTTGTACTGTACGTTATTTGAGACACCAGTAGTAATTACGTAAGGAATTTATACAACATGTATATTTCATCAATATAAAATAAAATAAAAACATAGTTGAAGCTCCACCCATCGTATATAATTAAAAAGACATAGTTCAAGCTCCACCTATAGTTTGCGCAATGTACTTCTATAAGCACCTGATGCATTATTGGGAACGAGCATAATAAATTGTGAGATATTCAGTCTTTCTTAAAATAGATACGAGATAAAAATAAGAAAAGTATCCATAGTTTTGGCTTTCCTCATGGACCGCAATCAATTTTGGAAAAACTCTTATCATTTACAACTTGAAAAACACAGAAGAATCAATATTGCAATTTCCACTTGTTATTTCAAATTGATTGCTTCAGGAATTCAAATGATCCTTGAGTTTCTTTCAAATTCTATGCAATTGCTTTTCAGGGTGCATGCTAAAATTTCACACAAAGAAAAGCTTTATCTATTGATAATTTGTATAGTACCAAGTTTCTTCGAAAGAAAATCTGCTTTAAAAAGCAGGGACCAGAAGTGCAAGTCTCAAATTTCTGTCAATTTAGGGCTTTTAGTAATCTTAGATTTCAAAAAACTATGATTGTTCGCTGCTGTGTGTACTTGTGGACTTATCGTATCTAAAAATATATTCAACTGCACGTGTTGATTAGAGAGCAGCATATACAATATGTGCCAAGAATGGATATGATAAAGTTTTTAGGTAAAAAGGAATACAAAACCCTTACAAAATGTAGAATTGCATATAAAGTTTCCACAGAATAATAACTTGAACAAGTTGATGTGGGTTAATTCACAGTTTATTCACACTACTTTAATTTAATCCACAAAATATATATGATGGATTTTAGGTCTAGAATGTTATGGCGGGTAACTTTTCTATCGTCAGCTTCCCTTTCTTATGTAGCAATATACCCTTATATACCCTTTTCACCTGCATATGAAATTTATGTCTGCCAGTTGATTCGATACGCAAGAGCACGCTCTACGTACGATCATTTTTTCAAACCGAGGCAAGCTATTAAGCTACAAGTTGATGACACAAGGATATCAACAGTCTCGTTTGAAGTCATCATTTTGCAAGTTCTATGGTCGAAACAATGGCCTTATCAGCAAATACAATCTACAACTGGGCCAAATACTGACTGACGTTTTTCATACTAATTGTTATGCCATTTTTTACACACTGTAATTTCTACGGATTTTTTCGTTTACCCGATCATGATAAGGAGCACACGACGAGTGTAACCGGTCGAAAGGGGATGCTTACTCCTTCGTGACACCTGATCCCACCTCTGATGTTTTTGGAGGTCCTTGTTTGCTCTGCTCCCGATTTGTATTGTTTAAATGGACTATGAGCTTGAATACTTTTCGTTATCTCCATATTTCATTATAAAATGGTTTTAGTAACGGCTTAAGGCCAAATGATACAAAGAAAATTTTATCAAAAATCTTGAAAATAACAACTTAAGTCATGTTTACATAAGTAAAATGAATAAATTTAACCGCGTAGTTTTTAATTTTTTATTCACAATAATGGTATTTAAAGTGACAAAAAGTTGTATAGATTAATAAGAATGGTTCTAAAAGGCAGAAATTTGAACTTCATAGAAAGTTTACAATTACTTTACAGTTTAGAAATTTATCATTTGCATTATTTACAACTAAAATAGGTCTAAAATTATTTACCAATCCAGGCATCTAATTTCTGTTTGTATCATCTGTCCTTTAAAGTAATAGTGACAACACTATTGCAGTATGAGCTTCACTACATTTAAAAATAGTTAACTAAGTTAACCCGGGTTAATTTGATCCTTAATAACTTTCAAAACGTTGACTAGTTGTATTTATAACCAATATCAAGATTCGATTTTGCAGTAAGTTTATATACACTGTATATGGAACAATGTAAATGTAATTCACAATAAAGAATCTGGCGTTAAAAATTAGATTGAATATTGTGAGTTGAATTGGTATAGGTTTATTAAGTTTTAGTTAGTTACAGTTTATGGACTTTATCTTGCTCTAACACATAATAATTTTCTTTAATCCTTTAAAGGTTATTTAATTGCTTATTAATGCTACATGCGCGTCCTTTTTCTGGTTCTCTGCTGAATTGATTTCACAAATTCCACTAGAACTATACTGGATGTTCATATTGACAAACACTAAAATCTAATTAGCAATCATTAAGCAGTTGGAATCTAAATACTTGGCAATAAATCTGTACGAATATATATTTAAATTATATTTCAACAGAGAAAGAAAATAACCCATTATGGGGCTGGAAAAAATTGCCTTAAAAGAAGCATTGACCCAAATTGGCATGTTTGCTTATTTAAGCACTATTACTGTTCTGCTTACTTTACATGACCATACTTATGCTCCTGATTTTAAATGCTGATTTTTCCTATTTTGAAGAGTCCTTTTACTGAAACCAAGTTAGACAAGCTCTAATAAAAGCAATGGAAAGAGATACATCTTTGGTTTCATATTCAGGAGCCTTCACGTTTGAATCATGAAAAATAGTAACACATGTGAACATAAGATGACTTAGGTATTTTTCGGGTATATATCGAAGACCCAGATCATGTGCAATACTTCAAAATTACAGGAAAGGCTTTGGTCATCGGTCATAAGTTTCATACTAGGAAGTAAATAAAGTTTCCCATATATATGTATGACATCTGCGTGTGAGTCTGTTCTCACTATATACATGTATCATATATATCATTATAAATCATGGAGATATAAATGTTTCATAGTTTGAATTACTTCTACAACTTGTCAGGTAATAAAAATGTTTCCTTTGTATGCAAATAGAAATTCAACATGAGAACAAAAGGGCGATAAAATTGTAAAATAGAGATAATTTCGGTCATGTCATGACAGTATTTATCTTTGAATATAACTATTGTGCTAATGACAATTTAAAAAAAAAAAGCAGACTCGGTCTCTCTGTAAAGAGCATATCTGTTACATGAAGGTTTATTGAAATTTTGGTTTGAAAATCAGAAAACAAAATTCCGAAATAAAGTAACAGCAACAAAAACTTAACTTAGTCAGAAGAAGCCACCTGTAAAGAATAAAACGTGATAAGGAAAGGAAAAACTTCTAGAGAATAACATCTTACTAGATGAAGACACATTACCTCACTCAGTAATAATCGATTTTCAGAAGCAAGAACATGTATTTGTTTTGAAGAAATCTCACTTGGAACTCTTCAGTAAAAATTTCTTCTTGATTTGAAATAAACAAGATTAAGAGTTCCCATCGCCTAAAAAACATTAGTTCCCCTATTCCAACATTGATCAATTAACATTCTTGTGTATAATCGTTATTATATAACTCACTTTGAAATCATGACTTTTCGTCGGGATTTATTTTTATTTATTCCTAGTTTAAGGAAGAGACTCTTCAAAACTTCCCAGTTTAAGGAAGAGACTCTTCAAAAGTTTATGTGTAAGTTTTAATTATATTCAATTTCTCCAACAACGAAGTTCAATTTGAATAGCAATACCTTTACTGGATTCCAAAACTGCATAAAATGTCTTACAAATAAGGATGCACAGCAGAATTTAGTAAATAATCTACTAAGCGTCTTTGTTTTTTGCTTTCATTTAAATATTTACAGCAGAGAAAGAGAAATGTCAACAGTACAGTACAATAACATATTCGAGAAGCTTTTAGAATTTAATATGAAGGCTAAAAAATAATCGATGAATTTTAGAAAATTTTGAAATCAAAAAATTTGCTAAGATCGATCACATCGAAACGTATGCTTTTTCAATATTTATACAACTATTTTCCTAAATAATTTACAGACCGGAGTTTTATTAATAATAGAAAACAGCTTTTCAATTAAAATGGATATTAAAATTTTTCATATTTATCATAAGTAATCTATGAAATTTGCTGCAAACCATTCTGATTCTCCACACAGGTACTCTGAGTTGATATCACTTGATTGACCGATGTTGTCTTACGTCCTATTTGAGAACGTATCATTCATATAGAGAAATCATGCCGGTGAAGGGCTTTAAATTTATACTCGGCACTCAGGGCCTTTGAACAGCGAGGGTTCTTTATCGTGCTAACGCCTACCGTGACAAGGACTTCGTTTGTCAAGGTCTCATCCAAAAGACCCATGACTTTCACTTCCAATGCCGGGCGCTTGGCGAAGTAACAGTCAGTGCCTATGTAGACGTCTTAGGTTTGACTTAGGCGGCGGACGAAAATCGAACCTTGCCTCCCAATCACGAACCTAACGCCCTATCACTAGGTTACCCTGACCGGTTGTTGATATCAAACAGTTCCTAATTGACAATATTAATGTAGCCTTTTGAGACCATGTCTGTTGGAATTTCCATAGAAACTAATTGTACCCCTTTAGTAGAAGACTTGTTTTAGATTATTATGAAGTAGATTTATTAAACACATTAAATATTAAAAGAGGGAGTCTCTTGCTTAGGCCTTCAATTCGATATTTAGAATTTTCGGTGGTTTTATGCAGAGGGTATTAACAATTTTTATTTCAATTCATACATTGATTCTGTATATTCCACTGAAATCGAAATAAGACAACACAGAGCCTGAAGCATCTGTTTTTATAAGGATATTTACTTGAGAAAGACACTGATCACAAACTAAATTATCTGATGATCGTGATTATTTCAACTTTTCTATCGTCAACTTGCCCTATATATATTTATTCAATAAGCAAGAGCATATTCTAGGAGATTTTTTTTTAAAAAAGAGGCAGGGTACTGTTAAATAAGTTGTTGATACAAGGGTCGAACTATCATATTTAAAGTCAGTTTATTTTCTTCAAATTCTACGGTCGATACCATACCCTTGTTTGCAATTATGGTCTACGTCAAATGTTGACTGCCATTTTTCATATAATTGTTAATCATTATTATACAGTTATTGAGGGGTATGAGGGCAACATATGATTTGTTGGACTTAAAGGTGAAAGTTTTGCCCGAGGACTTTTTATTGGTAATAAATATATAGTAGGATATTTATAAGGGATAACAATGTTATATGAATACTGAATTGTCCACGGATTTAACTGATCATGAGAAGGGGCTCACAGCGGATGTGACTGGAAGACAGGTGATGCTTACTTCTTCATAGCATCCAACCCCCTCTGATAATTTCTGAGGTCCATGTTCGCTCTGCTCACAATCTTAATCGTTTAATTGGACTCTAAGCATGATCATTGTAAATTACCTTTACATGTTATTTCAAAGGAAATTTAATAAAAAGTACAACAGTGTACAGTCATGTTAATGAATCAATTTCCGAGTCTATTTCCAGAAATATTACTTTACTTGCTAAGCTGCTTTTGTAACTCTTCATTTACCTACAAACTTCAAAATCAAAAGGCATTTCAAAGTTATCAAATGTCCTCAAAAATGGGTAAATTAGATATAGCTTCATCTTTATTGAAGTTTAACTACTGTTTTTTTTTTCGAATGCCAGCACTACATGAATGATTAAATATTCATATAGCTTTGAAAAGCAGCAATAGCAGTAGAATTACACAGGTAAAATTGCAACGTATGTTCAACATATGTTTCGAGTAACATATGTTGAACATATGTTGAACATATGTTGACCATATGAATTTTCGACAGTATGTTGAACATATGTTTAAAATATATGTTGAACATATGTTTAAAATATATGTTGAACATATAGCAGACTCAAAACATATGTTGAACATATGTTTGTGGTAACTATATGTTTAACGTATGTTGAACATATTTTAAACATATGGTTGTTCCAAACATATGTTCAACATATGTTTTGAGTTTCACATAAAATTCATACTGAACATTATATAATAACCAATAGCCTTTTCACATTTATTTCATTTAATATTAAATTAATGTTATCGTTATTTGAATTAATTTTATTCTAATTTAACAATATAAAAAATATGTTAATTAATTTAATGTTAATCAGTGAACCAGCAATAATTTAATATTAAGCCTAATATGAAAAACACGAGTTAAATGTTATATATATTTTAACATGTCAGGGCAGATCCAGCAAATTTTGAAAGGGGGGAGTCCAGGTCGGTGCCCGTAACACTCATGTATAGAATAACACCATAGGAACTTCAAGCCCGTACCAACCCCCGGACCCCCCCCCCCCCTTCTGGATCCGCCAATGCAAGTAGACTGCATATTAAAAAATTAATTTCAATAACATGTATCAAGATCAATTAGAATACATTTATTCAAAAGAATGATCATTTCTTGTAGAAGCTTATATAAAAAAGGGGGAGGGTTACCTACTCTGTTACCCTGCACCCCCCTCCCCCACTCGTTTCTCCAAATTCAGCCCCCCCCCCCTCCTTTCTTCAAATTCAAATTGTCCTCTTGAACATGGTATTCCCCAAATCAAATTTATCAAGAATTCATAAATTTGTATTTTACCCCGTTTTGTTTGGATTTTATGAGTGAAATTAAAATCATTCCACATTTTATTTCCGGACCGGTTTTGGTTTTTATCGGATGAAAGTATACGTACGTCATTTTTGACGTCACTGCTGCAGCAGAAGTGTTGGGTGTTGGAAACAAGTAAATGCTATCAGTTATGTTTTTTATAATTTAGTTCATGGTGTTGAGAGAATTTCTTTACGGTTACAGATTCATACGAACTTCTAGTACTCTCGTGACTTGACTTGCATAACATCTAAATGTAGTTGTAATTAATGCAGTTCGTAAAAGGACGATACACCTAGTGATCTTATCGAGGCCTACATGCTACATTATTTTGGATTTTTTTTCGACGAATGTAAAAACCATTTAGCATTACTAATTTGTCAGATTTGTTTTCATTTTGTCGATAGTTACGTTTGTGTATTTATGTACGATCTTGATGAAAGTGAAAGTAGAAATCTTGCATTGCAGTTTGTATGTAGCCTTTGCTAAGATGGTTATTCACTCGGCTCTTTTATCAAATTATTAATGGAAAATGTTTGTTTTTATTATGTATTAAGCAACTGGAGTTCAGTGTCAGAGTGTCGTTTTTATTGAAAGAACCCAAAGCTTTTAAGACTGACGATTCAACCCAAAGCTGATTTGACTGAAGATTGCACGATCACAATACAGGTGAAAATAAATACATGTAAATAATAATCACAGTAATTACAGGGTGCATATGAGTAATGAATCTTTAATAACAAAATATTTTTTTGAGAAATTTCTTTTTGCTTCTTAATTCTACACTGTTTTGCTTTATCAAAATTTTAACTCTCTTTTTTTTTTTTGGCTAAAATATTGAAGATATGGATATGGATAGAACTTGCTGGCTTTTAAACTATAGAATATCTGAAAGATTATTAATTTCAGCCTTATCTGGCATTCAAGATAATAGTGTAAATGTATTTATAAGTGCATCAGCTAATTTATTACTTAGTCATGTATTAATTGACATAGAATTTTTTGAACACTAGAGAAACTAGAGACTTGTAGTCACTCTCTTTTGAAGTTTCTTTTAAGTTTTAATTGTAATTTGATTAGAAAATATTTACTGTATGAATATTTATTTATAATTTTTATAGGCTCCCCTCCCTGCTATGAATAACATGGAAGAACACCATGACCCTAGGCTTGCTTCAGAATAGGTAAGTACACCCTGTATTACAAGCTTTGTTATTTTCTTCCAAACAAAGTTTTTGGATATACTGGAAACAAAATGTCTATTTTTCTGCCTGTTATCCAAACATACATTTGTATCTGATTATCCATTTAATATTGGTATATTATACTATTTCAACATTCCAAGTTATATTTATAGTACTTTCTTTCGTTTGTAAGGGATTTATTGTACATAGGCCTAGGTCCATCGTAAGTGAACAGGCCCGGTGTTCAAACAAAGCAGAAAGTACGAAGGAGATGGTTGCATTGAAAAATCAAGCAATGTTAAACGAGTGTGAAATTGTATTTGATGGATTAATTTAAGCAGTATGAATATTTCAAAAACCATAACAAATACAGGCACAATACTGGAAACCTGGATCCGCCCGCACTATGACCCGCTACATTACTGTTACTAGGGATACGCTTGCATGTCCCGCCGAGATCCGAGTCAAGTACTGTAGCCACAGGTATCAAAATTATGGAATGTAGTGTGAAATAGTCCAGATACAAGTATATACGAACATGTATCAGTTTGCATGTAACTCAAAGAACTCAGAAAACAGTTGCTGTTAAGGGAATCATCGAACTGCGCGTTTTCGATATTGTTAGATTTCAGTTATCTGTTTTAATTTGAATACATGTATTTCAAGAAAGTCTGTGTATTTTTAAAATATTTGTTTAAATTAGTTAACTAATGAGTTTACATGTAATCCTCATGAAAATGATTTTCACGTTTGCATTTTCAGATCGAAAGGGGGGGGGGTGAATTTTGTGAGGTTTCTCATTTTTCCTCTGGATAGGTTGTATATGCTTACAGAAATTGAAGAAAAAAAAATTCAAAAGTATCTTTGGAAGTTATTGTACAGTACATTGGAAGTTATTGTACGGCTAAGCTGCACCCCCTAGAAGTTATAGTACGTTGGAATTCAGCCAAAGGTTTTCTATCTGATTTAAAGTATGGCTAACATCAAAAGAAAAAGTACCGCACCATGACACAAATTCATTTGTATACATGTAGAGAAACTAATTGTATTTTTTATGATTTCATTAGCTCACCTGAGCTGAAGGCTCAAGTGAGCTTTTCTGATCACCCGTTGTCCGTCCGTCCGTCTGTAAACTTTTCACATTTTCAACTTCTTCTCAAGAACCACTGGGCCAATTTTAACCAAACTTGGAACAAAGTATTCTTGGGTGAAGGGGAGTTTCAATTATTAGAATAAAGGGACAAGTCCCCTTACAAGGGGAGATAATCAAGAAAAGACAAAAATAGGGTTGGGTCATTAAAAAATCTGAAGAAGAACCACTGGGCCAAAAAAGCTGAAACTTATGTGGAAGGATCCTGAGATTGTGTAGATTCTAAATTGTTCAAATCATGACCCCCAGGGGTAGGGCGGGGCCACAATGTGTATTACAAGGGGGAAATCTGGTAAAGAACAGCATGGCCAAAGTTACTCAGGTGAGCGATGCGGCCCATGGGCCTCTTGTTATTAAGCATATTTTCCAAGAGTGAAATTGTTTTTGACATAACATTATATGGTGTTACACAACACCATAAAATGTTTTATGAAATTAGTTTTAACTCATATCATAACTGTTTAGGAGAATGGGGTATGCATTTGTTTGCACATGACAAATATCTTCAGTGTATGAACTTAAATTACATGTAGAGTTTAATTTGTATTTCAGAGAACCTGTATTAATCAACAGAACCTTAAAATTGGAGACTCCACTGTAGTGCCACCCAGTACCTTAATATGTGACAATTTCAAATCCTATGATGAGGTTCCAAGGGGTTGTAAAATGGAAGAAAACAAAGAACAAGCCTAGAAAAAATTTGTAAGTGCTCAAAGTAATTACTCTTTGTGCTAACTAAAACCAGTATATATTTATTAATTATACATGTAATTGACATGAAATTTGGACTTCTTAATTTGTATTATTTTTTATTTATCATTTCAGAAGCAATACAGTCACTGTCAGGGAAATAAAGTCAGAATTATGTAAACAATTTGAAAAAATAAACACAAGATTAATGCTTGAGATTGTGTTCTTTGATTTCTTATTATTAAGTGATTAAAGGACAAGATCTATGTTAAAGGACAAGAGTACTATTTAGTTAACTTTGCAATCCAAAGAAATACAAAATAATTAAATAATAAATGTTAGTAAGAAATAAAATTAACATATGTTTAACATATGAAAAACATATGAACACAAACATATGTTAATCATATGTTCATACAAAACATATGAGCAACATATGTTGAACATATGATCAACACATGTTCATAAACATATGTTAAACATATGTTGCTCATTTTTTATGGCGAACATATGTTTCAGAACATATGTTAAACGTATGTTCAACATATGTTAAACATACGTTGCAATTTTACCTGTGTATTAGCTATTTAAAAAGCCATATGGATCGCAAATAAAACCTGATGTAATTACATTCCTTCAGATTTAAGGAAAATCATTGTTTTACTCTCATAGAAGTACAATTACGTGTAAATTATGATCATGGAGTTATTTTTATCAATACTCTAGAATTTTTACAGTTTGGATGATTATCAATAAACTGCATATACATGTAGATATTGTTTTGTTGACATAACGTATTTTACTTGTAATGGAGCATAAAAATGTTGAAAAAGTTACAAAATCTTTTATCACATTCTAAACTTTATGAAAAGAATACATTATGACAGATCATTTACCAAGCTCTTTATTTTGAATTAATTATACTGATGCTCTTATTTGATTAAGCCTCTACCACTAAAATAATATCGATGTTCAAGATTCTTAGCATATTTTTTTGCATGAAATTTAGCATAGTATTTCTAGCATTTAGATTGTGAATATATCCGTACTGAAAGTATTTAGGTAGATTTCAACATTAGAGTAAAAAATATATATGTATACTTTTATTGGGCTGGAGAAACAGATTTCTCAAAAACTAGCATTGAACAAAATTGGTTTGTACAAGAATTGGGGAGATTAACATCGTAAAGTAATGAATTATGTTACCATTATGATATCATCTATAATTTGGGTATTGAATTACATAATTATTACTTTTTTTTAAAGTAATGCATTATATTACCATTTCTCTAGTAAGTAATGCATTATCGTTACCGTTACTTTTTGAGTTTTTAAAAACAGAAGTGTAATTGTTCTTATAAATCTCCACCCACAAAAACTAAATGTAGTGCATGTAGATGAAAATGTGATTATATAGTAAAAGTATTTATTATAGGATTAAACGTTCTTTTTTCAGAACTTATCGATGTGTAAAATCATGCCTTTGTACTCACAAACTGAATAAAAGTGCGAAGCACTTTTATGTATAGTTTGTGAGTACAAAGGCATGAGTTTACACATCGATAAATTCTGAAAAAAGAACGTTGAATTCATATAATTCCATTTACGCAGTTTTTAAATTATTTCTCTTTGAAGCCTCCATACAATCTGTTATTTCTGTACAGCGTAGGAATACTTTATGCCGCGATGTGGAATTGAATTGCAATCGAGATGAACGTCGATAAAGTTCAACTTTAATTGTCAAACATTTAATAAGATAAGCTTATAAAAATTCTTCGAATATTGTTTAAGTCAACAAATATCGTAAATACAAGTAGACTTCAAAAGAATTCGTCCTTGACCATGTTACAGACGCTCTAAAACGAAAGTAGCAGACCGACGACAACCTTGATTTGCTCTGGTTTGTTCAAAGACGGGACAGAATATAGGATGTAGAAAATGAATTTGATGCTAATAAGGCAAGAGTCTAAGGTACGTTTCTCTTTCCCATCACAGCGCTACCGAGAAATGAGCTGATTTGTTTTGTAGGCCTATTAGGAACGTCATGAATATGACTTCAGAGATTTAAAATTCACACTCGTGATCTGACAATGACATACACATAATATTCCCTTCTATCAGTCCTGTATGCCGTCATTTTTGTCTTTATTTAATTTCAAGTTTCTGTAATTATTTAAGTAAAACACAGAATAGAAGTAACGATTTGTTTCATTTTTTTATTTACAATAAAAGCTAGGTCAAGAAAGTAGTTCTGACTGAGAGTTTTTCGATGTGTAAACTTTTTCTTGAATTTGTTCTCGTCCAATCAAAACACAGGAAATCAATAAATAAAATTAAGATTGGAATTATTACACTGTAAATAACATATTTCTTTTGTTTATTCTTAAGAAGAAACATTTGTATTTATAATAACATAAAATAATGTATAATTTGCAATCTTTCGTGTTCCTTTCTCGGTCAAGTAAAAGACAGTTTTCAGGATCTTTAACCCTCAACCGAACTATTTTCGATTCTTTTATAAAACAATAGACGTTAGATCTTGTAGTTAATGAAAAAATTGCACCGCAGTTTTGAGGACCTCCTTGCAAAAAAGCATATTGATCCCGATATGAATTATGTCTAGGGTAACTTCCAAAACGCACGCACGTACTCATTAACCATCCCCCCTCCAACACCACCACCACACAACACAAATTCTTTAATTATGCTAGATACATTGTGTGCTTTGACACAGTGACTTTATTCACAAGGTGGTTATCATCAGTGCATAACGAATCTTTCATTAGTGTTACCCTTAGTGGAATTTATTTTTAAGGTTTTTTTTTAAAGGCTATGGAATCTTCTTTGCAAATAAAGCTTATTTAAAATATGTATGAAAAATTAAATATATAGTGGTTGTAATTTAATGAAATGTATGATAATTTAGAGCAACCATACACAAAACAAAATATCATAAAAATGAAAGTGTATTTGAATATTGTATACAGATTTTAAAGATTTAATAAGTGAAATAGGTTAATCTTTGTTTTATTATTTTAAATCTTTTAATATCAACAATGATATCCATGACCATTTGAATTCATTTTTTAATTAAGGAAAGTGAGGAACATAAAATAATACATTGCATGCCTTATTATGCCAGCATTACACACGATTTGAGAAAATAATGCATAACTTTGTATTTACATGTAATGCAGGTTTTTGGCATTACACATTACTAGCATTACGCTTCGATTTCAACTCATGCCTTGCATTACCATTATATTTAGCATTGGTCAATGCATGGTGTATATTGCCGATCATATATGCTCCCGGTTTTAAATGCTGATTTATTTCATGTCGATGAATTTAACAGGAAACTGTCCTTATACTGTTACTCACTCAGAGCAGCCCTAATACAAACAAGGACACGATTCCAGCACCATACCCAGGGGAATTCCCCCTAGATGACGTAAGGAATTAATTAGCGTTACAGTAAAGCATGGCATGGTAAGAGGTCTCAAATGTAAACATTAAAAGTTTAAAGCATTCTGAGCATATGTCAGTGGTCATAACTAGAACTTTTACATTTTTGCATGAAAGATATTGGTTATGAGAATTACATTGTACGTCATACCCAAAAGTGTACATATTTATCCTCTAAGACTTAATATACTCTCTGAGAGTAAATTTCTGGTGTCTTATTAACCAAGTAAACCTAAAGGATCTACGTACTTTTCTTTTCTCAACCTTAATTATTTTTGCACCTTGAAATGTGTTAAAATATGGTGTCCACATTTGGCTACAATTATTCTGAAAATACATCTTCAGAAACGATAGAGAAATTAAATTTAATCAAAGAAAATACAATATGATATTCTCATGACATTTTGTATCTTTGAATATTTCTAATTTACGCAAGAAGACGATATAAAGAAAAAAGTAGACTTAGTTTTGGATGACTTATAAAGCACATCTTTTTTTGAATGACGTCAAAGAAGAGAAAACCCTTAAAGTAATAGCAACAAAAACTGAACTCTGTTCGGAATCAAACCATCCTCGAAAGAATTAAATGTGATAATGAAAGCAAAACCTGATAGAGAATAACATCTTACTAGATGATGACACATTACTTCACAGAGCAACAATCGATTTTCCAAACCAAGCACTTGCTTTGATAGAACTCATTTGGGACTCTTCAGAACATTTTTTTCTTGATTTGAAAGAAACTAGATTTATATTTCCACTCTACTTAAAACAATACAACAAAACAAAAAAAAAAAAAAAAAATAAACATGATTTTAAAAAGTTCCTCTTGAAATGACTTCTATAATTACATAACCTCTGATGTTTTAGAGGTCCTTGTTTGCTCTTTTCCTATTTTATATTGTTTAATGGGTTTTTGAGCTTGAATACTGTTCGTTATCTCCATATATTTCATTCTAAACAACTGGAAAGACAGATTATAATCACTATCTATTCAATTTATGTTTCTTCTAAGATACACCCTCCCCCCCCCCCCAAAAAAAAAAAAAAAACTGTTGACATTAGTACCCCGCATTTTCTTATATCTCGCTGACCGCATTTGAATTTAAAAAAAAAAAAAAAAAAAAAAAAAAAAAAAAAAAAAAAAAAACTCTTTCATAGTCAATTGAAAGATTTATATGTCTGCATAATAAGGATTCTAGTTTTAATGTAGTTTTAATTCTGTTACAGAGGAAAGTTAATAAAACATATGAAACAATGTACATGTATTATCATAAAATGCATCAAGTCTCCAGATACTTTGTACACAAGATTATTCAGTGGCACTTGTTTTTGCTCTGATGTAATTCTTTATGTACCAATATAAGGCGTGATCCAGACGTCATTTCCAACTTATCAATTGTCGCCAGAAATTTGATAAATAAGTATTTATAGCTTGTATCTTTATTGAAGTTACAACATTGTGTTCAAAGGTTATTGCTACATGAATGATTCATAGGCTTTACAAAGCACATAGTCACAAAATATTGGCCATTAAAACAACCATATAGGATGCAAAGAAACCTTACGTAAAAGCTATAACTTCAAGTCCCTATTTGGTTGAACGCAAGGATATTCCATAGTCGTATTTTGAGAGTGAATGACTTATAAATTTTAATCAATTAGTACGATACGCTGTTTCCAATTTGGCTGAATAGGTCTTAGTAAAAATGTAAACAATTTAATAATAATTAGCAAGGAAACCTAAAAGGCCCTTTTTCTAAAATTGTAAATATTATCTGATGATTAAGGTTTCAATGTAGATATCTGTGTAAGTTTTGTTGTCCCCCCTTAGCAATTGTACTCGGATAACCACAAGCTTATAATTTCATAAATCAGTTTTAAGTGTTGTGGTATAAAGCAGGCAAATAAAGCGATAGTCATAGATTTGAATTCATGAAAATAAAAAAAAATATCCAAAAATTTTACTTAACAATCACAAAATGTTTAAATATAATTTAAAAGATTAAGTATTTATTAATAAAAACTGAATAAAAATACACTTGCTTAATCCTAAAATCCATTGTAACAAAAAATGTTCTTTAGACCAGAAGAGGACAATTTCAGAATCAAAACCAAGGCATAATTGGACCGTGTTAATGATAAAGTGTAAAGAAACTGTTTCTTATTAGGAAAAAAAAGATGTCACTTTTATGTCATTTTACGTTAATTTGATTTTGAGGAGAGAAATTGATCGACGCTGGCGTCGCCGTGGGAACGCCACTTTCGATGTTGGAGCTGAATTTTATTAAGCCCACAATTTGATATCATTATCATGGTTGTCGCTTTCTTTTAATTGGATTACTTCATCTACTGTTTCGACCATTGGGTTCTTATGAAATGTTTTATAATTATATCTGGATCTTTTTTCCTACGCTATCATCTTCCACCGAAGTGTTAATCTGTCATTGATTTGATGTTTTACGTAGAGCTAGATGAATCATTATCTTCATGAATATTTCACTAAATCTATAAGTTTGACGTTTTCAAATATACTTCGCTTCTTTATCTTTTCCTTTTGTCAAGAAAAAGTGCTTGGACATTCTCATACTGTACCACATAAATATTAGGGTGTTCTATAAACCAGCTTTGTCTTTGTCGGAAGAGAGAATGTTAAAAAAAACTTTGTAAAGTAAATAGCAAACTGTTCCTACTGACAAAATCTATTGTTATTTCTATATTTAAATACGTCTAAGGCAGATCTGAACTGCTTGTCAAACATTTTGAAAATTTAAAATATTGAAAAGAATGCAGGACTAGATATTTTATTGTTTTACTTATAAATATATAAACGGAGAGAAAGGTGGTATGCTGAGGCTGCCTATAAATGCATGGATCAGCAAATCAAGATGACGACACATCAAAGTAAACTATATGACGTCAATATTAAAATTATTGTTTTGTTCCAAAATCTTTTTAGATTTAGTGCTGCTGAAATGCACTAATAAAATATACCGCATGTGGACATTTAAGCGAGACGCAAATTTAGCGATTTGTCTTAAAAACCAGTAAATATTTTTGCTCAGAAGTAACTTTAGCGATTTTTTAATGTCAGGAAAGAGATCGTTTGATGCTGAATGAATTGTTAGCGATATTCAATTCTACATTGTAGCAACCTCAACACTCCTGCAAATAAGGGCAAATTTAAATATCGCTGAAAATTTCTGATTCTTCGGTATATCTGATATCCCTTCTTAATAAATTATTTAAAAAGCTCCCAAATCCTTTTTAAAAATAAAATTGTGCATTTTAAAAAAGGATTATCATGTTGCATTAACATCTGATATCGCATTAAATATGGAGGCGGTAATATTTTTCTAGTTACTTTCCACTGGAATAAACTAATATATACTTTAATATCTTTGAGGAATTTTAACCTCCCAATCCCCCCACCCATACCCCTTAATTTTCCTGCATTAAAACGGTATGTAATGAATCTAATTTTAAAAATAATTGGAAAAATGTCACGTGCTCAACATTACACTGCAAATATTCTTAAGCAAAACGTATTTACATTATTGGACGAAATAAGTGCTGAGAATCCCATTTCACTGATAATGGTTGATAATTATTGATACTCTACTGTTCATCCTGATAAATACTGATATTTACTGATAATATTACTGTTGTTGCTGATAATGTTAGTCAGTATTATTTTCGTCCAGTAATGTTATCATGTTGACATGCACTCTTAAGCCTTTTCATGTGCAATATCTGACAACTATTCGTTATTTATTAAACGAGATTCCAGAATAGCTTAGTATTAAATAACAAAATTGAGATATAGAGAATATTTATGAGACAGAATTGTCAAGAAATAAGGGGTACACGGAGAATTATTAAAAGATCAAAGGGTAAACAAAAATTAAAGTCATAAAGAAGGTAAAAGAACTCTCAACAGCACTAGGAATTATCGGGATATATACTTCATATCACCAATTTTTCGCGACATCTTATTTTCGTCAGATAATCATTTGATTTGAAATTTGTAATCGAAACAAAATTTTCAGTAAATTTATATATTATTGTATATGATCCTTAATAATTCAATTATATGTAAATTATGTGTAAGAACGAAATTTTCCGAGCAGACGATCTCGCGTAATTACACGAAAAATAAAGTTCGCGCGAGTAAAATGTGATTTCCAACAGATACATGTAGTACTGATACTTTTTGTGAGATAGAGGAAGCAAAATCAATTATCGAGAAGTGTTAGATGAATAGATTGATACTGAAAAATAGAAGATATACGGAAAAAATTTTGAATTATCGTAATATTATTTTCCTTGCGACTGGTGGTGCCTACTTGTTTCCTGTCACTGTGAAATAATACACAATAAGCTAAAAGATGAAGCACAATAGATCTTTATGCACATTTAAAAAAAAGCGACATACTTTTTTACAAGCATATATTAAGTGAACTTTGATTATACAACCAGATTGTATTTTGTTTGTTTGTTGTTTAACGTCCCTCTCGAGAATTTTTCATTCATATGGAGACGCCACCGCTGGAGGGCTACAGATTTTGACCTATACTCGGCACTCAGGGCCATTGAGAAGTGAGGGATCTTTTTCGTGCCAGCACCTACTGCGATACGAGTACTCGGTTTTAACGGTCTCATCCGAGGGACCAGTCTCCACGTCCCGCAGTGGGATTAGAACCCACGACGTAAGGATCAACTCCTTGCTCCGCGACTCTAGAGCGAACGATCTAACCACTGCGCCACGCGGGTAATACCAGATTGTATTAAAATAACGCTTAATGAATATGGTTGAAGTGACAAGAGATTTGATTTTTATGGATCATCGGGAGTAATTTCTTTTATGATATTCGTTATAATTGCTGAAAATTTACGTAAAATGATCAGTGAACATAGAGGCATTGAAAAAGTTTTTGCCATTCATTATGTAAATGGAAATCGTCAACCTAAAAAAAGTATAATGTAAAACGAGAAATAGAAATAAATCCTGAAAAGGAAAACCCTCAGTACTAGTCATCCCTCTGTGTGCAAAACATAATAAATCCTCATTCTCATCATGTGCTGGCGGAACTGTGTAATTTAAATCAAGTATTGTTTTTAGAAATGACAGCATCAGCCAGTCTCCTTTATGAAATCTCATTACTTCAACTAATGATTTCAAGGGCTCAACCTTAAATCCACTCATGTATTGATCTTTGGAGAACCAAAATCATCAAGGAAGAACTATCAAGTGTCATTTATGATATAACATCTAGAGGATGGATATACCCTTGTTTTAAAAAAAGAGGTATTGATGTACATTCATGCTCGAATAAGAAAGGTAACTTTTAACTATGATGGCATAAATGTGTGCCCACCAATCCTGATGTTTTTAGAGGTTTCTGTTTGCTCTGCTTCCGATCTGTATCATTTCAATGGACTTTTGAGCTTGATTGCTGTTCGTTATCTCAATATTTCACTATTTCTTTATAAATTGTCAGACTGAAATGACCTTTTTTGTCTAGTTTTGCCCCGAAAGCTTTGCTAAACTTGGTCTCATTTTACTTATAAAATACATTTCTCTTGGAAAATAATAGGCATTAAAGCAACATGTAATGAGAGATCATGAACCTTAAAACACTTTCGTAAAGGCACCCATTTATACCTAAAGCCTTTCTTCACCTAGGAAAAATTAATAGAAATTTCCTTTAAGGTATTAAGATTTCGTTAAGAAAATTAGATTTTCTAATAGGTTATCCATTATACTACAGCTCTTTTTCTATAACATAATAATTTGGCACATAATTTGGATCTAAGTGATAAAGTGATAAACCAAATGTATCAAACTTTTTTAAATGCAATAAAGTATAATACAATGCGCTTTTAAAATGCCTGTATTTAGTTCATTTCTGTATAAAAGTGAATAAACTTTTTTAGAATTAAGATATAGTTATGTAAAAGATAATTAATTATTAATTCCCAAAATGACTGAATGATCAAGTGTCAAGAACTCATAGTGAAGAAAATAAACATGGAAATGTCAATGGTAAACCTAAACAATAGAGTAAGGAAAATAAATAAGAATGGAAAGGGGCTATAAATTGTAAATACAGAAAGAAACGACTCTTCTTTATGACACGTATGAAACATAAGGTATTGTATAAGCGTTTTAAACAAAAGTTTCAATGCTGATTATGTCTTTTTTTCAGTTGAAAACAAATTATACGTCAATGTAGCTGACACTAAATTCTTTCTGATAGATGGGCTCACTTTCCCATTTGAAGATAAAAATTAATGCTAAACCCAGACCTGAAAATTCCACACAATACAAAGCTCAATACGTACTTACTTTTCAAGCTTTGACGTCCATTAATCAGTACCAAAATATACGACAAAATAAAATCTTATCGCTACGATCCACTTTCACACCATAATCTCGGCAAAAGAGAGTGATGCTAAGCCATTCCAGACGAGGCCTCACATCAGTAACCCTACAACCCTAGGCCCTGGACACGTGTTAGCTGAAACAATCTCAGTAAATGTCTCATATTCTCAGGATGATAAACTGGAATTGATTTTTGCTCAACACTTACAGAGACATAGAGGGAACGCTATAATCCCGCTGTTTCCCCCATTATCAGCCGTAACAAATTCACTGTGGATATATTTTATGGCGCGACAAAAAAGCAAAATCCTTTTGACCATAATAATTTCTAATTGTTATTTATGTATAAAATACGAGAGACCGTATTAAAGCTTCTTGAAAAGTCTCAAAGAAAAGAGCATTAAATAAATATGTATGTTTTAAAGTTTTAACCTTCGGAGACAATAAAATATATATTTTTCTCGCTAATGCACACCGTACAGAGAAAATTCAAATCTTACATTTCAGTGCGATATCAACGTTAACAATTTACTTATGGAGTCCAAGCGAAGTAAAGCCATAGAATCTTTCAAAATATCATCATGTACTATGTTTTCAAATGTTGACAATTATTTAAATTAATCAACCTTACATATTCTTTTTAAAATTTAAGAAGTTTCAAGGATTCTTCCTGAAAACAAAAGAAAACAGAATTGTAATCATATATATATATATATATATATATATATATATATATATATATATATATATATATATATATATATATATATATATATATATATATATATGTTGCAAAGCAAAAGTATTTTCATTGACACATCAAATTTGATATCTTTCAGCCATCCTCACATTACTTTCTTTTATTATAACGAAAAGACACCGTTACTGTCGAATTAAAAAAAAAATTATCGAAATGGTTATCAAATCATGGTAACACAGCCCAAAACTCCCCACAATAAAGTATCGGCAAAAGAATACCAAGAATCAAAGTTACATTTAAGTTTCATAGAGAAATAAATCTTCATAGAATGTATCAAAAAATCAATTTTTTTTACACTTTGAAGTATACTCTATTATTCTTACAGTTTCTTGATGCATCACTCGTAAATAACCTTACGACTTATAAGAAAAGCTAACGTAAATGTCAGAGTTTCGTGATAATGTATTTCATGGCCATAAATTAATTAACCTTTCGTGTTATTCTTACAGAATCAAACAGAATAGTATATTACTGCTTAATGAGAAAGGGCCTTGTACATAGAATCTTTTTACACTTCCTCTTTGCTATTTATGGTTTATGGAATTATTTTTGGACTATTTATACACATAATTTTATTAGAATTTAATTTTTAGACATGAAGTAATCAAAAAGTATTTTTTTTAAAGAAATACATTAACAAATCAACTCCAACAAAACTGGGCATTTAGAATAAAAAAAAATCATTTATAAGAAAACACTGAACAATTGTATGCAAAGTGTTCATTGTAATAAAGAGAGAATGCAGAATGATAAGGAGCACATGGCGGGTGTGACCGGTCGGCAGGGGATCCTCACTCCTTCATGGCGCCTGATCCCACCTCTGATGTTTTTGGAGGTCCATGTTTGCTATGCTCCCGATCTGTACTGCTTTTATGGACTTTGAGCTTGAATACTGTACGTTATCTCCATATTTCATTCATACTACAAATCATTCTCAAATTAAAGATAAGGAAGTGACCAATTGTCATGACGCCTCCCATTGAGAGCGAACAATCTATAAAGTGACCAGATGCCATGACGCCTTCAGTTGAGAGTGGGAAATCTACAATGTGACCAGATGTCTTGACGGCTCAAATTGAGAGCGAAGGATCTAAAAAAGTGACCAGATGCCATGACGCTTTCAGTTGAGAGTTTGAAATCTGAAAAGTGATCAGAAGTCATGACGCCTCAAATTAAGAGTGAAGAATCTACAAAGTGACCAATGCCATGACACTTCCAATTGAGAGTGGACAATCCACAAAGTGACAAGTTGCCATGGCGCCTTCAATTGAGAGACGATAATTTACAGTGATCACTTGCCATGACGCCTTCCATTAAGAGTGGACATTCTACAATGTGACCAGATACAATGGCGCCTCCCCAATTTCGATTGTTCCTGTTACAGAAATGATAAGAAAGAATTTTGACTGCAACAGAAGGGCTTCTTGAAGCTTGTGGTACTAGTTCAGAGAGACAAAGAAGTTACACATTAAAAAAATATCGTCACGTTTATTGAATAAAAGTGAGTAAAAAATGAATAAAAGTATAGATTTTTTCCTTTAGCAAGTTTTATATAAAGTTTAAGCCAATGAGTTATATAGTTCTCACTGCGAACGATACATATTAATATGTTTATAAATTGTGTATGTGAAATATGTATCAGACATATTTATAAGAGCATATTAAGGCATCCTCTCTCTCTCTCTCTCTCTCTCTCTCTCTGAGGACATAGTAATAGACTACCGAAGTAAATTTCTTCAAGCAAACAAACTTTTTGAATTACAATAGAATTCCGAATATATGGACACAATGTTCGAGTCCAATTAGCCTCTATTTTCCCTTAGTGACGGCTTAGCTGTCAGATAAATGTTTACGGATCAATACAAAGAAATAGTCATTAAGAGAATAAGCGAAGAGAAGATGTTTTCTATTTTGCCATCGATCACAGTTCATCAGTTCATCGTAATTCACTTTGCAAACTTGAGGAATCGAGGTACGGGCTTTCCGCTGAGCAGGGAAACGCAACTAATTGTTCCATCAATATCAATCGGGCTTGCATAATATTTGACAGTTGGAAGCGGTAATTAGAGCATAGTTTTTATCGCACAGCAATCACCCCAGAGGAAATCGATGAGCAAGCTTTAAAGAGTATATGTTTAAACAGTAAAAATCACTTCATCTTTTCTATAAGACTTTAGTCTTTTAAGTCCGAGTCCTGAACTTAACATTGTTTTTTAATAATTCTAATATAATTTTAAAGAAAGGGAGGGTTAATTACTGAAATTAAGTGAATGAACAGCTTAAATTATATACTATTGCTGGCAAAACATTGGAAAACACTATGAATATTGAAATCAATTATTTATTGACACATCAAAAATGTATTCTGTCATATCGGTTTCCCCGTTCAAAGTACACGTATTTGTTTACGACAGTGTAATACAGTCAAAGTGTAATCACAGTCTTCAGAATATTACTCTCTCAAATATTATACTTTCTCTGAAACTCTAAGATGTTGGGCAGTAATTAAGATACATTTTCTTCCAACAGAATTGTAGATCTTACACGTTTCATGTATTTGTCACATTCTTGAGAAAGCAACAGTATAAATCACCAGGAAAAAGACAATCTATCGATTACCTTCCTGCACAACCTCTTAAAGGATTTAAGTTACAAACTAAGCCTTTGACATGTTTGCTCAGCATTAATAGAATGCTAAGAGAGAGAGAGAGAGAGGGGGGATTTTGTTCGTTGTTTTTTTTTTTGGCTGATCATAATATATTTATATCGAACGAAAAGACCACAAAATTCAGTTGAAATGATCTTAATGACAATTGTTATTGATGATATGTACTTATGAATTTATTTATTACTAGTTTATTGATTTAAAAAAAATATTCTAAAACATTTAGTAATTTTTTATATCTATCATGAAGGTAGGCATATGAATCATCTACTCATAGAATTCACTGACTGCAAATCTTAAAATTACGATCCATTTTTTAAAATTAGAAACTATAATTTTATAACAATAATTTCTGTTTCTAAGATGAAAGGCGAGAAAAGATTTTTCTATACAATGAAAATGAAAATTATGGTTTACAAAGGACTTGTGAAATCTTTTGTACAGATAATTAAATTGTCATCAATACCTCTCAGTAATTCAACTGTGTAAATGTTTCTTAAACGATTTATCTACAAAATTAAAGTCTGCTTAATTAGTTCTGCCTACTTATTTATAGCTAACATTGAGAAAAAAACTTCAAAGATTCCTACCTCTTCTATAATCATGTATATACATCCTTAGTTTAACGTAAAGAGTATCACAAATTGATTTTTGCTTGAATCTCCGCACACAATGCAGACAGACCATCGCCATTATATCACTAACATTTTTTTCCTAAAATTGACATATAAAACCCCTGAGGACCATTGCATCGTAGACAGATTTCTTTGCCGGAAACTAGAAGTCTTTAGACCTTGAGATGCCAAAAGCTTGTTGATCTCGATAGACATAAGTAAAGCCGTGAAATATCTTCCCAAAATGGAATGTGGCATACAAATACATTAATGGGTATCAATTATTTCACAAAAATGGTAAAAAACAAATGTCAAAATCATACTTCATTGATATTTTTTTTTACATGTGAATTTTTAAAAAAATTTAAGATAAGGACTAGAAGTGCAAAGAGAAAAGGTACCATAATTAATATTTATCAATTGCAGTCATTGTTTTACTGTAAAATTCATGTGAAGACCTTGTTTTCATAAAGGATATTCGGATTAATTTAAAAAAAAAAATAATTACACACCCCCAAATTTACTCATTTTTTGACATTCAATGATGAACTTGAAAATAATAAAATTGGAGGGCTGAGGGTGTCATTGTTATTTCTCGGTAAAAAGTTAATAAAATGCAATGCTCTCGTCGTTGTAATATTGTCTGCCTGTATATTTATCATGTTACTGCAAACTTTAAACTCCAGCACGATAAAGGGTTCTTTTACTGCTAAATAATGCTACATGTAAAAGAGGGTTGTTAATATATCTTTGGAATCCGTTTTTTTTCACCTTTAACCTACTGCATGTAATATATCTAAAAATAAAAAAAAAATGTAATTTAAAAAAAAAAGTAGTCTAAGACTTACAAAAACCCTGAAGATGTACTGTTGGATCAAATGACAGGCATGTGCAGGGTATATTATGTTTATAATGGGTATAAGGGGTTTAAGAGACCCAATAGGCTCTACTACAATATAAAACGAGAGATAACTCAATTCTGTTTACGAAGATTAAGTGAGAAAAATATGCAATCGTCTATATGCCCAATAATTAAATACAGGTTTTAGTTATATCTTGTCTACAGATGATTGATTTATTAATTGCATATTGTTTTACGTCCCGTTCAAGAATTTTTCACTCATATAAAGACGTCACCATATAGGTGAAGGGCTTCAAATTTAGACCTTTACTCTGCATTTAGGGCCATTCAGCAGTGAGGGTTCTTTATTGTGCCTACAGTGACACGGGGTCTCGGTGTTTAAGAGATATGTCGAGTGCACGATGTTTTGTCAATATAGAAATACTAACAATGTAGACGGTGTAAACTTCATATCGTGTCAACACCGTCTACATTGCCATGTTGACAATATCGAAATGACAAAGTGGACATGAATGGTTTTTAAGGTCTCATCATCAACTGTTGGCTAATCCGGCCAGTTTCTATGGAACCAGGGGTGTTCAGAGTAGAAAATTTTAATGCTATATTGTTGAATCCAACGAAGAGTCTATCTAATATAGGTACGGCAGTTTAAATACAAAGAAGATGAATTTTAACATGTTGTAATAACGTAAAATAATCCGATACATTTATGTGATTTGTTCATTTCAGAAAGAAACTCTAAAACAAACAAACAAACAAAGCAAATTAAATATTTTAGATTTATTAAACATGCTTTCCTTGTTTATTTTCTGGGAACGAATTGTTAAAACATTTCAGGTAAAATACGCGTTCGCAGGTAATGTTTCCCGGCAATGATTCCAACTGTAGATCCCCTTATAATATAATTTTTTTGTAACGCGTAATTTGATTGGATGAAATTTGTTTATATCGTATAACCTGTGTTTCATACGTCACAATGAATTACGTCTAAAATGCATCAATCCGCTTGACGTTATTTTTTTATTAACCGTTCGCGGTTAATAAAGCGAAAACTGCCCCAACCCAGGTTATACAGTATAACTTGGGTAGTTATTTAATTCATTCCTTAAATAAACAAAGTAAAATAATGTTTTGTTTATTCATAGATCTTCATTATTCATATAATGTATTCGAAGGTTTGTAAAATATCTGTCCGTTTTATTTTATAAATCGGAGAGCCATGAAAAAAATGCTTTTGACAATTCCTATGAAAGGAGGATTTAAAAATGCAACATTAATAAGTTGAAAAGTACTTTGTTTCTATAGATTTCTGAACAACAATCTGTTTCATAACGAATTCACTGAATGTAAATATCATGTGACTTCGTTTAATTAATTGTATCTTTTAACATATCCCTTCATAAAAATCAAAACATTCCTATTGATATCATCGATATACTTTTTTAGAACTCATGAACTTATCGAATTAAATTGTTAGCTCCCTATAATAACAAATTCAACAAGCAACAAAATGTGTATTTCAAACTAGATATGCCCCTTTTATATAACAAATAAAATTGTATATATTTTACATTAATCCACTGGCTGAAGATTGGGGATCTATTTTATCAAACCCACGACATTAACACTCCCATAAGGGCTTGCCCTAGGGCAAAGTTTTGATGAAAGATATTTTTCAGTCACAGCCATTAGATCAGAGGTTTATTTAAGGAATGAATTTGATAGCTACCCAATTTATACGGTATAAAGTGGGTTTGGGCAGTTTACGCTTTATAAACCGCGAAGCGGTTTACAAAAAGCGTTAACTGTTCCAACCCATTTTATACCGTATAAATTGGGTAGCTTTTAATTTCATTCCTTATAATTTAATTTTCATTCATTTATTGTAAGAAAAAAGATAATTGCTCTGAAAAAATGACATTAAATTGTACAAAATTTAAATGTAACGTCAGGCGGATCGATACGTTTTTGACGCACGTCATTGTGACGAAGGCAACCCAATTTATACGATATAAAGTAAATTTTTATCCAATCAAATGGCGTGTTACAATCAGAATTAAATTATTGTTTGGTGTATAATTTTTAAGGGTTTGAAACCCCAATTTTCACCACCGAGGTATATCATTATGGGACTCTGCCGCTTTTGAAAAGTCGCCAACCAATCATATTTCAGGAAATCAAAATGGCATGGAAAGTGGAATGAAAATTCTCTTTGGGTTGGGTAGAACAAACTATACCCCGGAGGTATAACTTTGCTATACGTAATAAAAAATTCAGACTATGTAAAAATAGCTCGTAAAATTTATAAAGAAAACATTTTAACAGTGCAATAAAGAAACTTATATGTAGTTGTATAAAATAATAGTATAACATATTTCTTATGATGCATGTGTATTAAATACTAATAAAAAACCGTAGGAGGACACAAGGTTTACAATCTTAGATAAACTCACCTTAATAAAAAAATCACCAGAAATATACATCTGATTCCGATTGATTTAAGAATTCATTTCTCCTTTAAAGATAAATTTAACCCCAGTATTTTTTGTGGATAGTTTAACACTAGATTAATATAAGAAATATGGCAAAATCTTAGTTATAAGAAGCCAAAGATTAAGTCTTTACTTGTGTACACAACAATAGCTTATCTTCCACTAGGAAAAGCAGGAAAGCGTCCAAAGAGAGCTAATCGTGTTTCGTCTTACAGAGCAGAAAGGAAAATAATTTTAAACTGAGAATGAACGGGACAAGGTTAAACATCTGTAAGAATTTTGTCTCATGCATCACGACTTGTGAACGGGGCAGTGTACGTAATATCTTTTATTCAGTGTAAAATAACTTTTTTCTTGGGTTCGTAGCTAGAGGAAAAAAATATTAGTGCCTGGAAATTTTATTTCGTGGTTGCAGAATTAAACATTTAACTGCAGTATGACACCTTGATACTGCGTGAAACATAGCAATTTGTAGGTCTCTTAATATCACAAGAAAACCCAAAGAAAAGTATCTTTTTCCATAAAAATAGTGATTGTACAGTTATTCATTTCGATTCAGCAGAAAACATTTATCAGATAAAAAGAATTCTTTATTAATCTTTAAAGTATATTAATTTTATAACCTTGAAATTCAATAAAGAAAGAGTCTTTTGTAGAAAAAATACATCGTATAAAGTTGCGAAAAACTATACTGTAGATGTAGAAGTAAATGAGGTTCTACTTTTAAACAATCCATTTATAATTTTCATGTCATGGAGTCTCGCAGAATCGGGCATTTGAATCCTGTTAATCACGCACAATTTACATATGCATAGTGGTTCCTGATGGTAAGGTTTGTCAACCTCTCAAATTCATTATTGAAATTGTTTCTTTCTCTTTAGAATGATAGAAGTAAATCACTTACTGTAAAGGATTTTTTGCATGGAAGCTTTGGATAAAAAATCATTTAATAAATCAATAAGTATTTAACATCTCAATAAAATATAGCCAGAGAGAGAGAGAGAGAGAGAGAGAGAGAGAGAGAGAGAGAGAGAGAGATTATACCTTAGCTAATTCTTCTTTGGAATATGATGTGTAGTCTGGAATATAACTGACAAACCCAGCATCTTGAATGTTATATTTGTTATATAAATGTTTATATATTAAATAATTTTGCTACAATATGTACTTATAACATATTCTAATAAAGGTTAAACAAATGGAAATTTTCATTTTTCTTTTTTAGCTTTTTTAGTAATACACAAAAAGATTTGAATACAACATCTCAGCAGCAAGTAAACTACATTTCCACAACAAGCTAGCACTTTTATACTTACTTTTTTCTAAGGACATTTGCATTAGTTCTGAATTGAAAATTACTTTTATGTGGTCTTATGTAAATTGAATGATCAATGTCTTCATATATGAAAATAACAAAAACAACAAAACATCAAACGAAAACAGCAACCTCAGCAAGCAAGTGAAAACACAACATCCATGCTTACAAACACAACATCAACACGTGGAAAAACAACAAACATTGATAGGTTGAAAAACAACAAAGTTAACATTACATTAAGATCAAAAGGACTAGCTGTGGTAAGGACGTACTTCAAATTCTACAAATTCTTTGAATACCGGTAATATAATTTTGAATTTTCATTCAGAAAATACCCCATTATTTTTTTAAAGTAATCATACCTGAACAAAAATCACAATTTTTTTGCGGACAGGTCATGACTGCATAATTAAATAAAAAATCAAGTGAAATTGAAAAGGAAAAGTATTCCAGTATACAGAGAATCTGAGCATCCGTGTATTTTGTTTTAAGTTACTAGTATGCGCACGTACATGTACTTTGTAAACACACACATATACATAACAGCTTCTGCTGGCTAGTTCTAAAGACAATAAAGGGACATATGCACATTAATGTTGTCTTACTCTTCCGTATGCTAAACATAAGCTGAAAAAAAAAAAATCATTAATTCCTTTGAAGCCACTGGTGTATGAACAGCGAAAATTCTGCATTAATAAAAATGTTCTGTGTGAACCAAATTATTATCAGTTTTATTCCTGAAAGTTACATAAATCCAGAAATTATGCATTTTTGCACAAAAAAGTAACTTGCAAAAATTACTGTCTTTCCACATAATTTTTTGGTTGCTATGAATCTTACATAAAATTTATTTTTTTAATAAAATATATGGAAATACAGCAATCACTGAGATCATCGAGTGTCAAATATGCATAAGTAGTAACCTTCATGTTAACCATTTTTCTTGGCTTTCGTAGTAGATAATTTTCATAAGTTATAAGAAAATTACACGAAGAAATTAAGATCACAGAATTTGTATCGTGCTATATTACAATGTATCTAAAAAGGAAAAAAAGTTGTTTTTGAATCTACTCACGCACAATGAATAGAATTAATCTATTCTATGTCCAGCCAAGGAAAATAAAAAAAAAGAAATGTTGATCTCACATGTGACATCTTGTGAAACGAATCTTTTTTCTAAATGCAACTAGAGGGTAAATGTGATGTCGTATAATATGCTTTATTTGAAAGTACCATAATTATTTGGATCATACTCATATGAATTCATATGATATTTCAAAGCATCCATGTTTTTACCCCGTTCGCAATTTGCTTCATTTAAAGGATATCAAAGAACTATCATTTTTTATGATTTAACTTTTTTTACAAGCAGGGTCACTATACACAATCATTTTTTGTACAAGGAAGCACTTACAATGTAGTTGGTGGTTAATAATTTTGAAAAAGTGATCATGACTGGGAAGATATTGAAGCTTTCAAAGGACATCGATTTTATTGCTACTAACCTAACAAAGAAACCTAACTAACTTCTACTTTGAATATTAAACTTAAAATTCATTTCCGTTGATAAAAAAAGTTTTGCAAGGAGTCTTTATCAAGCAAGTTGCAGGAACTTGCAAAGGAAGAAAAAACACATAAGTAGCAGTTTTTTTTTTTTTATCAAGAATGCCACAGTACATGTAGCTAGCAGACAAAATAAATCACAATTTGGAGTATGCATTATGTATATCTAAGTCCACACAACACTTTAAATTATTAGTCCCCTACCGGTGAAACCGGAGGGGACTATAGGTTTCCTCTGAGTCTGTCCGTCCGTCTGTCCGTCCGTCTGTCTGTCTGTCTGTCCGTCTGTCTGTCTGTCCCTCTGTCTGTCTGTCAGTCTGTCCCACTTGGTTTTCCACACTTTTTTCCTAAACGCTTGCAGATATTGAGCTGATTTTTGGTATGTGAGTGTATCTTGATGAGTTACAGATCAAGTTTGCATTTCGTTCCGCTTCATTGATTTTTGACGGAATTACGACCTTTTCAATTTTTACGGGTTTTCCGCAATTTTCTTCTAAATGCTTGTAGATATTGAGCTGATTTTTGGTGTGTGGCTTTACCTTGATTAGTTATAGATCAAGTTTGCATTTCGTCCTGCTTCATTTATTTTTGACGGAATTATGGCATTTTCAATTCTTAACGGGAACGGAACCAGATTACACTTGCCGGTAGGGGACTAGTATTGCTAATGCAATACTCTCAGAATGCTTGTTGAGTTAAAACTCCACAATTAAGGACATTGATTATAATGTTAGGTGACAATGTCTCATATGACTAATTGATTGCCTTGTGGTTTTGTGTAGAAATGTATGTCTTAAAACTTCAGGGGATATATGTAAGAACAATAATTCACCCAAAATGATCTGAGGTTTGAAAACAAAACAGTTTGTTTTTAAAGAAGAATAAAATGTAAACATGAAATCAAGTGGTTTTGGAAAAACTCCTACTTCGACAATAATGATAAAGAGAGGTCATATGTACGTAGATGAAAGCAAAGAATTAGGTTAATGAACGATCATAACCATACTGAAGTCACAATCTAGTATTTATCATACAGGATAGTTAATTTCTACGTTTTTATCCCATACTTTTGTATAAACTGAGATTTTTGCATTTCAGTTACAATAAATTTGATTTGATAAGACTGTGCTTTGAATCAGAGTTCTATAGAAGAGGTCATTACTAAGAGTTCTATTGGCGTACAATTCATGTATAAAACCAGAAATAGTCGGAAATTAATGTAATTGTTTTCAATTGATAGCGTATTTGTTATTGGTCGTTCCCTTGTGCTTAACCTAACACTTCATAAACTATCGTAATTGAACGTTCCTTCTGTACGCAAACATTGGTAACTGTTATTGAACTAGGAAAAGAAAAGAGGAACCACCACTGGGAGTCTTTATTTACGGGAGACCCGTCTTGTCGATTGATTAAATGTCTAAAGAACTTTGTATGTTTGTTAAAGAATAAAACCGATGACTCCCGAGAGACCATCGCGCAGCCTCTTTCTCGTCCTTGTATATTTCTCCGGAATCCCACAAGCTGATCAAATTGCATATGTTTGCATGTTTTGTTGTAATAAATTTTAGCGTATGTCTAACTTGTTTAATTTCATTACACTCAGATATGGAAGATGTTGCAATAAAAATAAACATCTGTCTATTCTCCTTCTATGGATAGCCACCGAACTTTTTGCTTATATTCACACTGCCAAAACACGCTTTAGGAGCTGTTCCAATATTTATATACATTCATAATAGTGCATAAAAATATATGTAAGTATATAAGTATGTGTTCGACTTGCATTAAATGAAATATGCCTAATAACATAACAATTTTTTAACCTGACCATTATTACATTAAACATGTTGCTTGCTTCATAAGTGATCTTAAGTTAATAATATTTGAACCTTATATGAAAAAAGAATATGTATCTGATAACTTTTATGGAATATAATTCATGTACTTTGCAAAGTACAACAAGAATGAAAATAAATCTAGGTTTAATTTATACATGTTGCATTAGGTATATTTCCAAAGCTAGACAAAAAAAAAAAAAAAAAAAAAAAAAAACTGTAGAAATTTCAAAACAAAATTTTGTAAGATAAAAACACACAGAATTTATATACAAGTACATCTGATTCGTACTTAAAGAGTAACATTGTATGCGAGTCGTCATCGAGATGCAGTGGTTAGAGCCCTCCGTTTAAGAGTTGCAAAGTGAGAAGTCATGAATTAATGTTTTTAAGAATAAACATTCAAATATTGGTCACACATTTTAATTCGAAGACAATCCTCTTTTTTTTCCAAAAAGTAATTATGGTAAACGATATAATGTTGTGTGTTTTTACATACGAATAGGATTTGTTTAAATCAAAGGATTCAAACGATAATTTTCTGCTTGATTATAAAAATAAAGAGATATACGTAAAAGTAGTAATAATGAATCTGGGATTTCCCATTGTAGATCTTAAAGTTGTTCAGCTATTTTTTTTTCTGAGTGATTATAATGAAGTTTGAACGGGTAAAAAAAGATATAATTTCGTCACAACAATAATCATAAAATGCATTAATTAAACAGGTTATAAAGTATACTAGATATATTATTCGACCAGAGGTTCGACTTTTTGTGATTTTGATTTCCATATTATACTTTCATTTGCCTCCTCTTGTTTATTTACATCATATAAAGTGATACCTCGTGTCATCATGGAAAGATAAACTATAAAGATGCATTATATCTACCATCTCCTCTTAAGGGAACAGACTGGGGTTTTATTGTGAGAAAACTAATACAGAGAAACTTTTTATTTTTATACCATATGTTTCTTACATTGACTTCAGTATACATGCCAAGTTTAGTGAAAGTCTACCATCTGGTTATTTTTTAGGGACCATCTCACAATACAGGTACATTAATTATTTTACTATAGGGTTACATAGGAATAATTTATTTTTTCGCACTTCTGAGCAAATTATACAAATGCTACTTTAGACTTTTTGTTCAAATTATATTATTTGATGAGTAATACTATATTGTACATTTTATGCAAGAAACACAAAATTTACCGTCTGGTTTCCAGAAGGGGCATCTCAAAATGTCAAAATTCATGATATTTTCCCGTTTTTATAGAGTAGCACAAAACACGACCGATACCACAGATTAATATAAAAACTACTAAAAATGATTGTGAGATTCTCAATTTCCTATGTTTAAAATTCCAAGAGCATCTATTTTATACTTTTTATTTTATGGCATAATATTAATGACCCCTCTTAAAGAAATTCGGTTATTCATAACGTCAAAAACACACTATTACGACGTCTATTTACCCATCATTTGAAAAATCGTTTAATTAATCAGTTATTTAAAAACGTGATTAGATTCTTTAACCTGAGATTTCTTAATTTTGTCACTATTTTTTTTTATTTTATAAATTATGTTGTTGCTTTAAAAGAGTAAATACGCTTTATTTTAATATGCTGCGCGAAGTACTGCGCAATGAAAACCCCAGTCGGCCCCCTAATTTTAACTCTACATGTATGTACACATTTTCAATGTATTTTTCATTGATTTCTTGTTGAAATTTTACACGCAAATTGGTATATTATCAATATAAAATTATGAGAGTGTAAAAATTTAAATTCATAAACATGTTCCATCACTACCAACAAACAGTGATTATGACTTATGTTTGAGTATATTCTAAGAATGAACCATTTCTAAACTGAGTTAGGCTACTGACAAATAAATTCATAATACAATAGTATCAAGAATCTTGTATAAAAGCAACATTTTGCAAATTCTTTAGGCAATACAATGACATTTGCATATCCCGCCTGTCGTTAAGTCGAATATTAACAGATACTATTTAAAACAAATCATTAGGCTAATATTTTTTATACTCAAATATCTTCCCATTACTCCGTTCAACCAGTCAATACAAAGGCTTAGTGTAGATGTAACCAGTCGACAGAGGATGATTTCTCTTTCATGGTACCTGATACCACCTCTGCTTTGGTTTATTCTGCTCTTAATTTGTATTTTTAAATTGGATTTTTTGAGCATTATAACTGTTCCTTATCTTCAAATTTCATTGTATTTACTTCTTATCCCTTTCTTAGGAAGTGGCAAGGAACATGTCGAAAAACTTGTGATGAATTAATCAATTCCAATCAATTTAATGTTTTCACTTATGACATTTATTCTCAATTTAAATTCTAATCATGAAGGCAATAAGCTCAGTATATACACCCTAATTAATTTGAAAAAAAAAAATGAGGTGCCAGCATAACTAACATAAATTGCCAAGACATGTGCTTGCAAATTATTAAATGTACCATATTTTTTTAATTGAATCACGCGCAGGACATATAAAATAAAAAAAATGATAGACAATAACTTAGGACTGATTGAAATTCATCAATTTAGAAGAAAAAATGTATTTGAAAGAATGAGGAATAAAGATAGAAATATTTCCTTACTCTGTTTTTCCCAATTATCCTTTATCCTGATAGAAAATGCCACCATGGACGACAAAACATCGACGATGTTGACATACATCACCAGATATAGCAAATTAAGTTAGACCAGAAGATTTTTTTGCGTCGACGGCTATAATAAAATCAACTCTTGGATGTCGTTAGAGACGATGTTTTAACTAGATTTTAACCAAGTCGTATAGATATATCTGGTCTCATCACCTTTTATTGGTATCCATTGCACTTGATCCGAACATAATTTGATCGTGTTCGTACATTTGATGTGAGATCGTTGTTTATAGTGCGTCAAAGGGCTGACAAAGCTGTAAGATTTTTTTTAAATTTTGTATTTTGTCGTTTTTTTTTTTGGTGAAAAGATTATGGTTCAAATAAAGCAAAATAAATACATTTTTACATGGAGAGTTGCCCACTGCGTAAGATGTCTAATTGAATAATGAAACGAATAACTCATTGTTGCTAACGTCATATCTACAACAACGGTCTTAACATGCTAAATTAACTGGCTTTACTTTGGATAATATTATTGACTCTAATAATGTAAATGTAACATGCCTTCATTTGTAAATGATTTTCGGATATTTTAAGATTTGAAAAAAAGATAAAATAAAGGTCTTTTGCCGAATATGTATATTCTTGAGTCTTTCTTTAAAGGAATGAGGAATTCAGCATTATTTTTGTAAATTGAACATGTCTCGTTATGGAACCACATTATTTCAAAACTTATGCTAAGTATTAGAAAGCATGGGTAGAAAAATATAAAAAGAAAAGTAGTGTTTCAATAAATGTGATATATTGAGTTGCCAATAATGTGCACAGGAAATAGAAATATCAACACATATCAAATCCTAGTTTATATTTAATGTCCTCTTTGGTTTCAATATGGAACCTTATTATTTTGATACTTGTATTACATGTACATGTAAGTATTTAAAAAGCATGGGTTAGAAAAACTTTAAGGAGAAAAGAAGCGTTTAAAAATATCATGATAAATTGAGTAGCTAGTAATGTACACAGGAAATAGAAATATCAACACATATCAAACTCTAGTTAATATTTTAATGTCCTCTCTGGTTTCCATATTTAAGAACCTTAGATGAGAACCACGGTTAATAATGATTTCTTCGTGTTTTTCTTTATCGTTAACATCACTAGACACGTTATATTCGTTAAGAATCCGCCATAGCTAGTCTGCTCTCTATGAAACATACAAGATTAATTGAATAGATAAATGTTTTCTTGTGTTATCGATTCCATGTAATTTGTTAACAGCGGCGAACAAGATTAATGGCGGAATTATACCATCCGCCGCTAGAGGTCGCGATAGCATAAGCAGGAAATGAATTATCCTGATTTGAACGATGAATCTAGGTATGTGATTAGGATTCATGACACTTGTAGTAATGGATCCTGTTTGTAAAACTTGGATTATCTGTGTTGCTGGAAAGCTTTGATGTATTTCGTGTATTTTCTTAGTGCAATATAATTGAATACTTTATATTATGCTAGGATTTTGACGCCCAAAAAATATTGTAAATATATAATTTTTGTCTGGTAGATATAATAATTAAAATTTAATCAATTTTAGTAAAAGCATTGCATATTGTTATAGATGATTGCTTCTAAGAATGTGTTAAAGAATGTAATAAACGTATGAAAACTATTTTCTGGATATCTTAAATATGTAAGCTTTTGTCTTTACTATTTTTCTCTCTAATAAAAATCAAACTTTAGACTTTTAAATAAAAATAATTAAGAAAATCCTATGATGGAACTTTTTTGTTTAAAAAGAACTATTTATATTCATTTTATTCTTTCCCTTTCTGATGAAATGAAATCAAATCAGAGCTACAAAGTTTCAGTTTGCAAATATTGTCTCCTATATAGAAGGGCATTCTTAAATGATATATAATAGTTATGTAGAAAAACTCATTGATGTTCATATTATTTTTCTGAAATAGTTCCTCCAAAAATGGTAAAAGTAACGAATAGTGAGCATTTCAAACATTCAGAACCAATGATGAATTTCTACTTTGAAAAAAAAAGTACTTCAAAAATGTTTAAGATTCATACTTACCGACTTTTACAAGACAATACGTTGTAATCTTGTTTAAAGTGTCAGCTAAGTCAAATCAGAACTTAATCCTTACACAGTAAAAAAGCCTTCAACAGTTTCCGCACTGCTAAGAATTATTGATGTAAATTCAACAATGGCAGGGGAAATAAATTGAAGCACGATTCATTAAGATGTTTAACCATGGAAAATTAACCTGCCGCGATTAGAACCATTAGAACCTCCATCGAATCAATCAGTCGGGAAACTGTTGAGCAAACGTTGATTTTGTTTTTCGGCAGTGCTCTAGAAATTCCCTTGGACCATCGATTCGACCTTCCGTTTGCTTCTTTTGAACGTAAGTGCAATATTATCTAATTCTCGGCGGGATAGGCTTTCAACATCTTCTTAATGTAAAAATAAATTAGGACCCTCTTCTAACAGAAGAATGGTGTGGCTATATTTCGGCTTTCATTAACATTTATAGATTTCTGATTGTGTGAATTTATATAAAAATAAGTAAGTCTTAAAAATTTCAAAGTTGAAAAAACAGAAAGGTAAGATGTAAAAGAACGATCAAAGTTATCATTATATTTAGGTGTGGCTTTGGGGTATGAAAATTAATATATACACATAAAACACACAAAAATAATAAAAATTCGTATCGCTTTAGAATCTATTGAGATCGACATATCATTCTTGTTTTCCATTCTTGTAAAGATCTGAGGCAAAAGTTACTTTCTAAAAAATATTTGGTTTTTTTTGTTGCAACTTTATAAATAAATTCTAAATGATTATAAACGTTAACAATATTGTTGTGTTTTTTCCCATTAATCTTTGTTTTTTCTTCATGAAAGAAAGATAGGTTTTTGAGATTTGGGTTGACGCTGAACATAAAATAAAATTTGAATGGCCCATTTATACAAAAATCAGGTATCAGATACCGATGAATTATATGCAACGCAGAAGATAATTTTCCCTAATATGAATGAGAAAATACTTATTTTCAGCAATCCTCCTCCTCCTCCTCCCCCCTTAAAAAAGCCCAAGGAGATCAAAACACTCGAATATAAGTATTTAGAATTTTAATATAAATCATAACGATATCCCAGGGTTTTATTCCTCTTCAATATGCCATTAGTAAAACAGAACAATTTCTACTTGTTCTACGTAACTTATTTTACTTAGCTGTTATACATGTAACTATTAAATGTAACAAGTAGCAATACAAAATGGACAAACGCCACTAGCAATAAATAAGAAATTCCTTAAAAAAGACAACTTTGTATCAAAGCCAATTATTTTTATACAATTAAAAAATGATTTTCAGATATTTTAAAATGTTGCAATGCTTGTATGAATGATGTTAGTTATGATAAGTTTCAGAAAAGGTAAAAAAAAATTTTCCAAACATATCTATATTTTCTCCAGAGAAATACTTTATTTAAATCACTGTTTTTGGAATAGTCTTACTATCTATACTTATCCTTTTCAATTTTATGTCTCAGTTGTTGTGCAGATTTGCTGAAGATGCACTTTACAGAGATTTATTGTGTTGTAAGACAACTTGCTGTTTAGCATATCTTAATTAACATATCTTTGGATAACTTAACATTGACATAACACTTCCAACTGGAAAGGTGTGTTTGATCTCCACACTCTATACTCAAACAGAATTTGTGCAACCAACTGCTAAACATTTGATATGTTCTAATCATTCATGCATGTATTTATACGAGGGTTGATCCAAAAGTAATATTAGAACTGCTCTAAAATCTTTAATAATCAAAAGTTTTCAACAAACTTTTATATACTAATACCTCTATCTATTTTAAAACGGTCAATGTAGCCTAGTGGTAGGGCGTTCGCTTCGTGATCGTGAGGCCCAGGTTCGTCCGCCGCACCACGTCAAACCTAAGACGTTAACATAGGTTATGACTGTTCCTTTGCTAAGCGCCCGGCATTAGAAGAGAAAATCACGGGTTTTTCGGATGAGACCTTAAAAACCGACATCCCTTGTCAAGGTACGCGTTGGCACGATAAAAAAAATCATCACTGCCCAATGGCCCTGAGTGCCGAGTATAGGTTCAAATGTGAAGCCATTCACCGGTATATGAGTGAAAGATTCTCGAATGGAACGTAAATCAACATACAATCAATCAGTCAAAAAATCATATTCATTTCTTTGTATTTTTTGCTTGATTGTTTTGTCTAGGTTTTATCCTGACTGTCAAACTGAACGGTTTGCTATTTAGGAATGATTGCAAAGCATACCAATTAAAATGCTTGCTTGTTTCTAGAATATATAAAAGAATGCTTCCGTTAAAAATATGGGGAACGTTCAGGTTTTTGTAGTCTGTATTCAGTAAGTATTGACAAAAATACCAGCCGAATATTCCATTATCAATTGACTACTTTAGCTCTTTATTATACCCCCCGTCTATATGGCCGTTTGTTCGTCCATCCGTCCGTTCGTCTGTTAGGCTTTGGGGTACCTATCTCTTCTCCGCAACCGCTCTTATACAACTGAAGAGAATTCAATGGGAATTTTTACAGAATTTTTGTTACACAGTGCCATTGTGAACCTCCTATTTTACTTTCTGATCGGACAAATATTTCGGGTTTCCCATGGCAAAACATAGACACATTTTTTCTGTAATATTGGGTACCCATCTCTTATTCGCAAGTCCTTCGATACCATATTAAATTTAATGATACTTTCACAGAATCTCTCTTACATAATAATGCACATCCTACTATATGTTTGATCAGACAGATATTTGGACTTTCTCATAGCAAAAATGGTCTTATGAGGGAGGATATCATTTTGTGAGCTCAGTGCTCGCAGTACCTCTAGTTTTACTTTTCGATAAGGCAGATAAATAGGGTTACCCACAGCAAAATATGGACATTCCCATTCTTTCTTTAAAATGGGGGTACTCATGTCTTATCCGGAACTCCTCCAATAAAACTGAATAAAATTTAATGAGACCATTGTGCCCCTCCTATTTTATGTTCTGATCGGACAGATATTTGAAGTTTTCCTTAGCAAATCATGGACTTAGCCATTATACTCATATGGGAGAGGAGGGATGGGATATCACTTGTTGAGGTTAGTGCCCATAGTACCTTTAGTTTTACTGTGTACCTGTATCCATAAGTACAGTTTCTGAGTTTTCTTTAAAATTTCAAAACTTCCTATTTCTGAAAAAGTTCTAGTTCGAAACATTTTCTTAACATACCTTCCTATTTTTCTCTTCATAAAATATTAAATTATTAGATCATTTATGCAGATCAATCCATAAAATCGTTCGTTCATGAATAAACTCTAAATTTGGATGTCAAAATCTTTATAGGCTTGAGGAGCTCTAAATATTTTAGTTGTGAGTAATTTGTTTAGTATTTTAGTTCTAACTTCATCAAATCCTGACTTTGATTTATATTATAAAAGCATAAATATACACAAAAAATTATATTATAAACCTTTTTTTATTCAAAGTACTCAGTACATTTTAGGGAAAGTTTGACATAAAATAATGTCTGTAGACGTTTCAACCTCTTGTGACATCACAGGATTTTGAAAAAAGAAACGTTTTATCAATTATTATTAAGCATACATTTTGTATAAAAATAAAACAGTTACAATGAAGAATATAATTCGGTAAAAAAAAAAAAAACTGCAAAATTAACATTTCTTATAATTAATCAAGGAATGAAATTAATAGCTACCCATTTTATACGGTATAAACTGTGTAGGGGCAGTTTACGCTTTATAAACCGCGAAGCGGTTTATAAAAAAGCGTTAACTGTTCCAACCCAGTTTATACCGTATAAACCGGGTAGATGTAGCTATTAAATTCATTCCTTATAATTTAATTTTCATCCATTCGGTATAAGAAAAAAGATGATTACTCTTAAAAATGACTTCAATTTGTAAAAAAATTGAATGTAATGTCAGGCGAATTGATACGTTCTTGACGCAAGTCATTGTGACGTTGGCAACCCAATTTATACAATATAAAGTAAATTTTTTTATCCAATATAATACAGCGTTACAACCATAATTAAATTATTCATCAATACAGCAAAATCATGAAAAGTGCAATTACTCCTACCCATGATTTTTCATATATTCATTTTCTAAAAGACAAATGTTTTTGTTATTTCAAAATTCGTAAAAAATATTTAGTTAACGTAATTTAAAACTATTAAAATTAAGATTATATCATTTAATCATTTTCTATTTATTTTACTTTTTTGTTTTCTGTTCTATTTTAAATACTGCTGTTTACATACATATGAGATTATCTGGTACTGACATTTACATCTTCTTTAATATATGTTTGACATATTAAACAAGAAGTCCATTGGCCACATCACTCACCTGAGTATTCTGATCAGGGTAGGGGGGAAATCAGTTCAAATTGATTGATTGATTGTATGTTGTTTTACGTCCCATTCGAGAATTTTTCACTCATATAGAGACGTCACCATATACCAGTGAAGGGCTTCAAATTTTGACCTTTACTCAGCACTCAGGGCCATTGACCAGTGAGGGATCTTTATCGTGCTAACGCCTACCGTGACAAGGGGCCTCGGTTTTTAAGGTCTCATCCGAAGGACCCGCAACTTTCACTTCAAAATGCCGAGCGCATTGCGAAGGAAGAGTTGCTATCCATATTTTATCGACTTAGGTCAGTCGCGGCCGAGATTCGAACTCACGACCTCCCGATCACGGAGCGAGCGCTCTACCGACTGAGCTACCGTGAACTGTAAATCAGTTCAGAAATGAAAAGTCAAAATATATAAATGATCCAACTCTACCCCAGGGAAGGGGGTGATTTAAAAGAAAACATGATTTTAATTTTTTTTCCCGCTATATATTCCCATGTAAAACATTGATGACCCAATTTTTTTTCGCTATATATTACCTTGTAAAACATTGATGACCCAACCTCACCCCTTGGGGTCATGCTTTGAACAATCTTGAATCTACACTACCCGAGGATGTTTCTTTATTAAAATGACTTATCACGGCTCCACAGTTCTAGAATAGAGAGATAATAGATATTTCCTTCATCTTCTATGCATAACTTTGAACCCCTTTTGTGGCCTTATCCTTACTCCTGGGGTCACGATTTGAATAAAATTAAATCTACACTCCTTGGAGATGCGCCTGTGTTTATATGTCTAATCATGACTTTGTAGGTCATGAGAAGATTTTTAAAATATTACCTACATATTCCTATGTATAACTTTGATCGCCTGTTGTTGCTCCACCCTAAAACCAGAGACCATGATTTGAACAAATTTGAAACTAAACTATGTGATGAAGCTTTCACATGTTCTTTTTCTTGCTCAGTGTTTCTTGGGAAGATTTTAAAAATATACCATTAAATAACATTTTCTCTTATTATCTTTATGGCCCTTTATGAAACTCGAATCCCCATTACTCAACTGCTTTTGGCAAGTTTGGTAGGAATTGGCCACGTGGTTCTGGATAGGAACATGGAAAGTGAGAAGTTAACGTCGACCTCGACGAGAACTACAATGACAATAACGGCAACGACAGACAGCGGACAAATTTTGACCTGGAACCTTCGGCTTGGGTGAACTTAAAAGATGTCGAGTTATACATGATGTGTGATTATTAATTGTATTACTTGCTATGAAGAGGATATAAACGCTGTTTTTGGCACCTATAAATGTGAGAGGATGAGATGTCATAAGGTTTGAAGATGGACACTATTTGCGTGAAAATTATGCATACAATCATGACTTTAAAAAAATACAGGTATTGAAAAGTGAAATCATAGAAGCATGAGAAACAAGCAAGACAAATAATAATTATGAATGATGGTAATTCACAGGAGTATGCCTTTCATTTCTATTAATTCATGCATAGTTTAGTTCTATTTTTTCAAAATGTACTATTTTTTGTACTTTTGCATTTTACTTTTAAAACTCTTTATTTTGATTTTGTTTTGAATTGTTTTCAGTTTCTTTTCAAAATCGAATGATCCTTTAGATTAGAGTACAATGCGGATGAATAGAAAGCCTACTTTGGAATAAGTACATGAATTTTGGAGATTTGCCCGCAAGTCCTCTAATGTGTATTTACTTTCCAGTATCTTGTTAATTCACTAGTGTTGATGAAATGGCGACCCTCAAATCGATGTAATGGACAACTTGCTTTGCTGCCTAACCTGATTTTTTTCTCGGGAAGGAAATGTCCTTCCATATCCATTGTTATATACTGATTTCTTTCGTTCCTGCAGCTAAAACCTCTGACATATTCAACTTTTCTATGAAAGGTAGTTGCGATTTTGTTCAGTATCTTTTCTACTGATTCTTGAATGCTGCGAGTTATTTCTAAGGAAGAGTCACGCTCCCCGTATGGAAGGTACACTTGTAGCTGAATTGAAGTTTCTGTCACTGCAATTACAGTGATATGGTCACTGTATGTAAACAGAGCAGCATTTCTGTAGAGACAGGAGGAATTATTATTCGTTAACACCTTCCAGCCCTCAATACCTTGACATGTAACCACTAGGCGAAAATATAAAAAGTAAGGAAGGTATTCAAAGAGAAAAACAAGGATGGACGTCTTGTTTTTGGAATCGTCGATCATATTAAGAATATTCTCGTCAAATGTTTTCCTGTTCATGCATGGTATATAATGATATTTCTCTCCAGTTGCTACCAAACCGAGTCTTTGCATGAAGTTTAAGATAATGTCCAAGTTATCCAAAAGATATGACGAACTCTGATCAATGTTCTTTTCTTCAGAATTTTGTGATTCATCTCTCACGTAATAAACAGTTATATCTGACTTATGAGAAGGTGGATTCTGTGAACCAATGGAAGGTGTTGCGGCATTTTCATTTTCTTTACGTCTAAAGATCGCCATTAAAACTTCCTTTCTTAAACGACCAGTATTGTAGTAATCATCCCAATCTAACCTGGTAGCTTCGATTCCTTTTAAATGAAGTTTATCGGTAATGATGCCTTTAAAAACGTTCACAAACCACTGTACGTCAATAATTATCCATCTCTCAAGTCCATCTTCGTCAAAGTACAAAACCTTCCCAGCATCGTGATAATATCGCAACATATCTTTCTTTTCATTTTTCTGTGTATTATTCTCTTCCTTTTCAGTTTCTGTATGCTTTGAAACTATGTCTGAGAGATCCAAAATTCTCGTGCCAGCTTTTCTTTGGCTGATTTCAATTTCAAAAAAGGCCCAGTCTTTTGGAATATCTTCTTTCCAACGTCTTTGAGAAGCAATCTCAGCTATACGTTTTTCTAAAGCCTCGAGAGGTGTAAGGGGAAACTGTATAAAGAAGCAGCAATCTTTGTCCACATATTGTAGTAAGTTAGAATTTTCTGGAATCTTTTGTTGTAAACTTTCAACAAATTCCTCTTCACTCTAAAATATGATTGAGTTGATCACGAGTTAACTTTAAAACATATGTATGCATTATCAAGTTTAATTTACTGAAAAAATGTCACGGTAGCAGAGCGCTCGCTCAGAAAAGTCATGTGTTCTCATCACGGCCGTGACTGACCTAAGTCGTTAAAAATTAGGTAGCAAATGTTCTTTCGCCAAGCACTCGGCACTTTGAAGTGAAAGATGTGAGTCCTTCGGATGAGACCTTAAAAACCGAGGTCTCGTGTCACGGAAGGCGTTGGCACAATAAAGAACCCTCACTGTTTAATGGCCCTGAGTGCCAAGTAGAGGTCTAAGTCACCGGTATATGGTTAGGTATCTATATGAGTAAAGAATTCTCGAACGGGACGTAAAACAACCTACAATTAATCAATCAATCATTTACTGAAAAAATACAATAATGGTGTTATTATATGGCTATTTTCCACTGCACAAGCCTGCAAGAAGTGAGCCGTGACGAAGGCAACTGGAATAAAGTCGATGTTCTTACAGGAAATATTTTAATTCTTTTAAAGTTATAATGATATCAAAAGTCTATAAAAAAGTCATGACTACAAAAAAAATCATGTTTTTTGTTCATATTTACTTTAAAAAAAAAGAATCCAAATTGTCTCTCGCCTTCCTCTCTTTGAGTGTATGTGTGTGTGTGTGTTTGTGCGTCATTTTTCCATTTCATATTGTGGACCAAAAGAAAAAAAAACTAACACATTTAACTGCAATTAAAAAAGACATAATGATACTACTACTACTACTACTACTACTACTACTAAAAAAAGAAAATCATTTATGGGTCGTGATGAAAGAAGGAAAAAAGCCACTTGATATGCATGAAAATTTGTTATATGTTCAAATGCTTATACACAAAGTACAGTTCATAGGATATACTCATGTCTTTGCTGAAATTAAAAGATGCTAAATTCAGGGGAAAAACACAACATAGAATTAGTTACAAACAGACAATCAAAAAGCTGGGTTTCCAGTACAAACATTAAGCACAATTTCTAATAAATTTTATATTTGAACAGTTTTTATAATATCTAATCTGTCTTCAAAGTGTGATCCAAATCTTGTAAAACTTTTGATATAGTGACTATTAACTTTATGATTCTCATTCAAAAACAAATAAATTAGAAAGAGCAATCATTAAAACCAATCTTAATGATATTCTTTTTTATCTGAAAACGTAAACACAGATGAATACATGCAAGTTGTTCTGTACTTAGTAGAAATAAACAGTGCACAAAAATCCTATTTAAAAATTTTGCCATCCTTTATTTTTAACTAACTTGCACATCCTTTATTTTAAACTAACTAATACACATTTGCTTGTATGGTTCAGATCAAATGAGAGAGAGAGAGAGAGAGAGAGAGAGAGAGAGAGAGAGAGAGAGAGAGAGAGAGTTGCAAAACCTTGTATTTTGTACTCTCCCAGTGGGATGCGACAATGAGAACAATTGGCCGATTAGTCATTTTCTTTTCCCTTCCACAAAATGTATGGATAGACTTAATCCAAAATTCAAAGTAGTCTGAAATATATTTTAAACGAACAATCCCACGAACATAAAATTAAATTTAAACGTTAAGCAGATTTTATTGAGGTAATCGAATTACACATATTTATATAATCATTTGCAGGTATAAATTATTTCTAAGAACTGTATTTATTATAAAAAATATTTTAAAAACCAACCAGATGAAAAAAAATGCAAATTCGATTCCACATTTGCTGCAGTACATGTATATAGCTCATGTTTATAACCCTGGTAAGATAAATGGAATTGAACCAATAGCTCTTATTAACATATAATATCTGGAAAATGTATTTATCATCTATAACTAGAGTACCCATATTCAAATGACCTTTCTACTTTAAATTTTTGGGTATGTAATTTTTATACATTTTAACTTTGACTTATATGTTTCCGACCTACAGTATAAAACACTTTTCTTTTGAATAAATGCATTTTCCACTACATAATCAATAAACCCAACCAAAGACTTGAACTTCTGACCCTAAAGCCATGAATTTCAAAGATTTGAAAGATGCACGGGCTTATCATAATCACAATCTAAATTTGTCTGCTTAATTCTCAGGATCAGAGAATAGACTTTTCAAGGAAATAATGTCTTTCTGATATAACTTGCCCGTCCTAATACCAGAACTCTGTCCCAGAACCATGATAATCATAATTTTGGAAGAGGAAAACTTTCTCATCATAATCACACACTTAGTTTGTCTGCTTATGTATCATGAGCAGAGAAGAAGAGTTTCACAGAACTAATGTATTTTAAATATATGATTAATAGAAACACACAAAATTACCAAAACCCTTGACCACGAATTTTATAATTTTAGGAGAGGCAATGAACGCTAACACTTTTTTTCTGAGAATATTTTCAAATAATTAATGTATTTTTACCGTATAATCAATATATCTCCGCCATAACACAGGAACCTTTGACCCAGGGGTCATAATCATGAATTTGACAATTTTGGAACTTGTCGTTATACATTAAGTACAGTGTATGCTGAGCACATAGTGGTGGGGAGAATTTTAAAGAATTTATGCGAATTTTACTGTTAGATCAATAGAGCCCTGTCTTTGCATCAGAATCCTTAACCCTGGAGGCTATGAATTTCACACTTTTATAGAAGGCTCAATGCTTATTATATTCATGACAACAGTTTAGATACTTGATGTGCAGAAGTAAAGTATATTTTGGAAAACTGCATGACTTCGACTGTTTTGCCTCCTTCCTCGGGGGGGGGGGGGGGGGGGTTACATTAGCAACCTTAGTTCTACTTCTTCCATAGATTCTTTACATATAGTTAATTGCAATTAGTTCACCTGCTGAAGAAATAAGTTGAAAGTATTTAAAAGTTTTATTCTGGCTGACGCACGAAGGACGACCACAGATAGCTATAGGTTACTGGAATGACTCAGGTGATCTAAAAACTGTATATATATATATATATATATATATATATATATATATATATATATATATATATATATATATATATATATATATATATATATATATATATATATATATATATATATATATATAATTTTTATGGAATAGTTCTTTAACGGTTCTTTTGAATCTGCTTACTACATGTAGTATAAAACTACTTAGTATGAATGAAAGAGCTTCCTGAAATTAATTTATGGATTTTCTTATCTTTTTTACCACCATAGGTCCATTCTGAGAAAAGACTCCCATTTTGATCACACACTTTGCCATCTGCTTTTTCGTTCAGATTCTTTGAGGCATCTACCACCACTATGTAGAAAGCTCTCCTGGTGAGATAAATCTGGTGACATGCGTAGTAGACACACTGACCCCCAAAGTCAAAGAATGTCAACTTCTTTGAAGGTTTCTCCACACTATCATCACTCCTAAGGGATGCAGCTTTAAAACATATTAAAAAAAATGTGTACTAAGAATATAAGATTCAGTACTTTATTCATTTCTTTTCAATTATATTCTTTGCGATATTTATTTTTGCAAAGGAAGAAAATGATTGTGGTGTTAATTATGAGAAAGAAAAACAGAACTGAAAAATAATTCACATGAAAGAAGCTTATCATTTTCAATATGCTAAAACTGAAATATTTGGAAATTTTCGGTTAATCATTGTGAGAGTTGTAAAAAATAAAAGCAAATATGTCGATGAAAGATAAATAAAGATAACGCATGTTTTGAAAAGGAAATTCTCATGAAATCTATTTTTTGTGTTTACATGGCATTTATACATATATGTACTATATAAAGATTACATAATTCACTGTGAAATCAGAACATATAAAGAAAGATTGGGTTTGGGCAGTTTACAGCTTTTAAATATAAACGGTTTATAATGAAAACGGTAAACCGTCCGAATCCAGATTATTCAGTTAAATTTGGGTTGTAATTTATTTCTTTCCTTATAATTTTATTCTCTGACATTTACTGTAAAAAAGAAAAATGATTTCAATAAGAACTCTGCGTAAAGCGGGTCGATATCTACTTGACGTCATTCATTTTGTAACGTAGACAGCACAAGTTATACAATAGATACCAAATTTTCGTATATTTTTTCAGTCAGTGAAAGGGTGTATTACAACCAGAATTCATTCTTTCACCTTTTAGTGATTTGTTTTCATCATGAATGTCAAAAATCTCCTCGTGGACATCTAGCACTTCCGTTGACTGCACATTCATTATTTCCTCCTCACTACATTGAAGCAAACGTTTCAGTAGCGTCGTCTTCCCAGCTCCAGCACATCCAACAATCATCCCCCGTGCATGGTGGACAGTCTGTGTTCCTCTCATAGCGTACTCCACATACCGCTCTCTGGCCTTTTCATCCCAAAATAGTACCTCTCTAGGTACGTTCACTGCTCAATTATGAACACAATATAGTATTACACGTCTTAAACTTCAATTAAAAGATATATTAAAAATCTTTGATATACTCAACAAGAGGTCCATGGGCTGTATTGCTCACCTGAGAAAAGCAGACATCAGTTTATTATTGAAAAATTAAAGTTTAGATATATTGGGCATGATTTGAGCAAACTTTTTTTATAAAGTAACTGAGGATGTTTCCATATTCATATGACAAATCATGACTTTAAACGATACTAAAAATATTTTCTCCCAAATATTCTTATATAAATGTTTGATCTTCTATTGTGGCCCCGCCCTATATATATGACTAATCATGGCTTTGCTGTTGTTGATCATGAGAAGATTTTTAATGAATTTTCCCATGAATTCCTATGTATAACGTTAATCGCCCATTCTGGCCTCGCCCTAGCCCGGGGATAATGATTTAAACAAGTTTCCTTACAAACACAATGCTATGAAGTTCTGATATATATTTCATCTTTACTGGCCTATTGATTATTGACAAGTTGTTTTAAAGATACCATGAAATTTTCACTAATTCTTGATTATCTCCCCTTGAAAAAGGGTGTGATCCATCATTAGAACAAACTCAAATACCCTTCACCCATGGATAGTTATAGAAGTACAAAATGATAAGAAAAAAATAAATTGACCTTTTAATAAAAGAGAAAGAATAATTTTAGTTATTTTTCACTAAGATTTGTTCCTACATTGTTAGATTACAAAAGCCAGTAGGGTTTGAGTTTGTTGGTAATATTAATTTAATATATTTTAAACTTAAAAATTCAGATATGACATTAATATAGATCAAATAAACATAACCATTTAAAACTTTGATTGTTTTAAGATATAAACTGTACCCTTTATTTTTCATTTTTGAATAGCAAAACGTAATATTTTCCATCAACAATAGAATATTTTTCTACAGTTCAGATTGAAATGTCAATGTCAAGTTGGAAGAATAAAAAAGATATGATTTTTAAATCTCAATCTAGAGGATATTTATGCAAATATGCTGATTTTTTTTATAAACCAAACACCTGACCATTCAAGTAAAAACATTGTAGAACATACCTGCATCTAAATACAAGCCATTTATTTGAATAAATGAATTTATAATGAAAAGAATTCTTTGAGAAAATGCGATTGAAGTTTCTGCTTAACTTTACAAATGAAGTAGTAGAAAACTTTGCTTATGCTTCATATTGAATTTTTTTTTATTATATTGCATAAAATCACCAAACTACATGCCACATTCGAGGTTTTCTTAATTTCTGTGTGATTGAGCATACAGATTTTCGAAGGTTTCGATGAAATTTGCATAGACGCAGAAAAACATGTACGAGTAATTATTTCATTTTCATATTGCCTGTTATTGTGGCATAATTGCAAACATGTTAGTTTAAATCCGCACAAATTTGTTAGAAAATAATCTGCTTAATATAATCACTGCTGCTTAACGTAACTTTATTAAGACTATTTCTTATACTACCGAGAGTTTTTTTTTCTTAACTAGAATAAAATAGATGCCTATTCAATACCCTATATATAGCATACCATAATTCACTTGAATGTCTGGAAATATCACAATAGTTAGTGCTGAATATCTTCTGTAAATAAGCCACTTATTTTGAATCAGAAAGCATATACTCACATCGTTCACAGACACTATCGTGGACATTTTCATCTGATATGGTGCAGTGACTGATCATGTTCACATGTAGTTTGCCAATAAGAGCATTTATCATCTTTTCCGGTCTGTATGGTACATATAGACATCTCTCTTTCTCACTTCTCTCATACTCCCAGGATCTGCAGTATTCTGATATCACGTCGCGCGAGGCCTCAGACAGAAAGAACTCAAGATCACTGTCCTCTAATAAACATTCAGTTACAAAAGCATACATGACTTCATGTCGGATGTCTTCTGATGCGAATGTTGTTAAACCTGCTTGTGTTTTCGTTAAATCCATAGGAAGACATGACAAAGTAACATCAACAGTATGTACAAGCTGTGTAAAATATTTCTTTCTGATTTTCTCCACCAGTTTTCGAAAGGAGTAATCTCTGTCTTTTGTGGCGTATTTCTTCATAAAGAGAAGACAGTACAGAACACATCTGACATTATCTGGATAACTGTGGTATTTACCTAGAATATTTCATTAAGAAGATGAACTTGGTATGTAAGAACATAGAAAATACAACATCATACGATTGATTATTTCACAGAAAAATAGTGATACGATAGGCTTATTTAATTTTAATGGAGGAATTGCGTCTTTCATAACTGAATAATTTTTTTTATGTTCACGGCGAATGGATTATTAACGTTTTTTTAAAAAAAAAAGATATAGTACTTTTCTATAATTTCTAAGTTGAATGGTACAACGGAAAGAAATTAGTGTTTACTTAGTGGAAAGTAAAACAAGACAAAAGTGATAGCTTAGCTGGTTATCTGCATGTATGACAATGGTTTTTCGTACGACTACTACATACTTAACTGGTATAAATACACTTGTTTTTTCAAGTAGTATTATCCATTTAATATTTACAAGATCAGGAAATGTGATGTTTTCCAATGAGTTTAGATACCTTGGTAATTAATGTTTTTCTCGGTCATTTATATTAATGTTTGTCAAACCTATTGATTTCTCTATATTTCGTTTTAAAATGTTTTACTTTTTTTAAGCAATAACAAATGAGTTATGGTTAATTTATTGAAATATTCATTTGATGCTAAATCCAATCATCAATACACACAATTTCTTATTTCAAGTGAAGTAAACATATAAGAAGAAGAACGTCTATCGGTAAATTCGGGATTCTTAATCATTTTAGGCTTATAATGTCTTCCTGTAAAAAAATACATGTCCTCTTACCTGGTACTTTGTAAGCTCTGTTGTTAATGATATAAATATCGTTATGTGGATAGAGGCCTATGCAGGATCTTGCAAACTCAGATCTCCAATATCTGTAATGCCATGTTACTTGTTGTACACTCTTCTGGGATTTCCCTCTGTAATGTACAGCCTCTCCGTTTTTTTGAAGATCCAGTAAAAACTGTTCCCTCTTATTCATTTCTTGATTTGAAATGCTTTCAGGAATATTTACTATAGATATGAAATCATATTATTGAGGAGATTAGCAAATCACGCAGATTCTAATAAAGACTTTATGAAGAAAAAAAGGTAATTCAGAGAAAACCCCATTCATTTCAATCTTTTTAAAAGATTTTCAGAACTTGAATTTAAAATTAAGTTACTGTACGTTTACATAAATTGGCGTATTCAAAATTTAGGTCAATCATTAGGTATGGAGTTGCCGTTTGTTTGTTTGTTTGTATGTTGTTTAACGTCCCTCTCGAGAATTTTTCACACATATGGAGACGCCACCACTTGCCGGCGGAGAGCTACAAATTTTGACCTGTACTGGGCACTTACGGTCATTGAGCAGTGAGGGATCTTTTTCGTGCCAACACCTACTGCGACACGGGACCTCGGTTTATACTGTCTCATCCGAAGGACCGGTCTCCACGTCCCACAGTGGGATTCGAACCCGCGACGCAAGGACCAACTCCTTACTTCGCGACTCTAGAGCAGACGCTCTAACCACTGCGCCACGCGGGCGACAGTTGTTGTCGTTATCATGAATTAGCGCTACACATTTCCGTGCCTTGTATTGTATACATATAAACGATTTATTAGCGGTTTTCATCAATTAGCGCATCGTTGTCTGCTTCAAAATTTTTTGAAGAATTTCAAAATCAACACATTATCATATGTAAAAGAAGGAATATATCTAATTTGTTTATTAGTGAAGTTTTATTCAAGGGATCAAATGAATTTATTTTCTTAATTCTAATAACGCCACGAGGTATTCAGAAATCCATCCCCACTCATTAAAAAGTTTCCATATCATTTGGCATTAAGTATGTTTTGAACTGTTTTATTAGCATACGTTTGTTTATCAATGTATTCAATTCTTTTCTAAGTAATATTTGAAAGAGTAAAGTGAACACTTTTGATCAGATTTTTTTCTGATAATTTGTCACTTAGACCGTTCATCGTCTGAATAAATTATACTTTTTAAATTACCATTCTAACTATTTAAAGTTTAAAATATTATAAGCAATCCCTCAACTCAAACAAATATGCTAGAACTTACATATTTGAAATACTTTGTGGTGTATAGCCTTATCCTCCATTGTGACACTAGTAAGGGTGTCCATTTGTAGACGGTATATCATTATGGATTCAACTTTTGGGCTGATGCAAATCGCACATTTCTCTCCGGGTTTTCGTTCATACCCTTGTGATCTCACGTACTTTTTTGTTGTTTCAAAACTAGGGTAATAATTATTAAAATCACTGCGAAGAAAAGAGTATTGTACAAATACATATAAAATTTCATCTGCAGCATCCTCAGTGATATGTAAACCGTTCCCGTCAGAAAAAAGAAATTTGTTTGATTTGAGATTGTCAAGAATATCTTGCACGTGATCATTCGTGAGTGGATCTTCTCCTTCGTGCATTTTACCCCATATTGTATTAAGAATTTCCATCCAGTTATTGTCAGTAAAATTAGGAGCACCAGTGTCGGATAACATAAAACAAGCTAGCACGCACAACTCAACATCTGGCAAGCTTAAAAATTTCTCTGAAAAGTACAAAAGGTATTTAATTTTTTGTTCATGTTCTTGCGAATCGAATAAATATAAAAAAAAAAAAAAAAACTCAAGCCTTTTTCTTAAAAAAAAAAAAAAAAAAAAATTTTCTCTTAAGTTCTTTGGTGACCAACTTTTCCTTTGATATGATATGAAGAAACTGAACATAAAAAAAAGAAAGAAAACTCTTAGTCACTAATAGGTCTACTGGCCCCTGGATCTTGAAACAATATCTACTATAGATAAAAATCTTTAAATTTAAAATAAATTTTGATCAATGTATTTAATTGTATCTTAAAACGTTTTCCAAATTAAACATAACTACATTGTATTATATCTTTAAAAAGAAGGTACGGTTTTAGCTTTATTGTGCCCTAAAAATTTGATGCTTATGAAAAAGTTTTGAAACTGGCTTAACTATAAGTTGAATATATAACTGTGATAAATCAGGAAAGAATATGGCATGAAATAGTACCATTCTGGAAATATGAGGTCATTAATTGATGCATTTCACTATATTAAACAGAAAAAACCTCAAAATGACCAATTTCAAGGGTTATTCTCCTTAAGAAAATAGTATCCACAGCCGTCGCGCACTTAAATTTTCGGATATGTAGTGTAAAATTCTTTGAAAAATCACATATCTCAAAATCTTTGTGGGCGATGCCTGTGAACAATATTATCTGAAAGAAAATTCCATTGAGAATTGGTGTCTTCTGCAAGTTTTAAAGAAAATACGGGAAAATGCACAAGTTTATGACGTCACAATTAGCATTTAGAAGGTAATGTGAGAAAAATGATTTGTATGGTCTTTCTGCATGGAATTTCAATGATTCAGAAAGCATGAGTTTTAATTTTTTACTTCACTTTCATTTGTAAGAAAAACACAGAGCAAGATTTGTATTGAAACCGTACCTTGTTCTTTATCTGTGCATTTTTTACGCATATAGTTACCAAGGACTTAACTTCACGTGCGGGTGTGTTACATGTAACTTGAGACAATGCAAAATTTCCGTATCTATTGCAAGATAGGTTTCATCTCTAAAAATCATTTTTAAAAACAAGCTTAAAAATTAAAATCAATATAAAGAACATTCTCTTTTTTTTTTTTAAAAAAAATAACGTTATATTTCTCATAGAGGTTCATTACTATGAACGATGACGTCACAACTATATCAAAACACAAAACAAAGATTTACGAGAATTTGAAGACGGCGCGGTATGTAGGCAGATAACGGGAATAACTAGCAAATACTAAGTTTATCGTGATTTATTGGTAATAAGATGAATTATTCAGATGGCTTCATTTGATTATCATCATTTATTTTTTTCCAGTGAAGACAAGCACTGAAGCAGCTGTGCCCTTATCCAGATAAGGACTCAGGAATTCCTCTGTTATTCTTTGCATCATCACAGAATGCAAATATAAGTAATAAACAACAATGTTTCAGTGAACATAGTGTTATGAACAACATTAACTCGGCTGACATATTTACCATGACGCCCTCATGGAAGATGTCTGCAGAGCAAATGTTGTTCATTTCTTAATGAAATACCATGTTTCATCGATTGCAACTTGAGATTTTATCTACTTTATACATAAGTTTTATCTACTTTCTCATTAAAAAGAATATTACACTGTATGTACTTTTTCATTAAAAACAATTGTCTGATAATTGAAATTTGACTTAAGTGTGTCTGTCCCATAATCCCATGGAAAATGATTAGTCTTGGGTATTTTAATTAAAAATTTAATAAAATACCTGTGTATATAATTTAAGCGTAACGAATTATCGATATATGGTGGATTAAGGGCTTTGGTAAACATGATGCAGTATAATTTTTTTCTAGTTTAAAAGGTAAAGGCTCAGGATAAGTAAAGTTTCTGATGAGCCATATATCTCATTATACAACACATAATTTTATAAAAAGAAAATGAATGTGCCCATTCTTTTTATACATGTACATACACAAAACTAAAATAGTACAAATATTGAGTTTCTAGTTTTCTAAAACATGTGAAACAAATACGAAATTTTGGTTATTCAACCCTTTTTATTTTTTTTTTTCAATTCTCATTTACTAAGCATTTACCATTTCAATCAACAACAACCAAAAAAAAAGTTTGACAATACGTAATCCATTTGCGTTTCCGTAGTGATTATATCAAGTCTGATATCCGCCATATCAAGAACGGTATTAAGTGGTTATCAATTCAAACATGAATTATTATGCATATTCAAAATTTTATGTGGTTTACAATTAAAACATGACTTATTATGCATATATACAAACCCCAAGAACTTCGAAAAAATCTTCATTTGATTTTTTTCAAACTCGTTGAACTGCACAGTGATTGATGACTACTACCTTTTGCTTAGATTATATATGTGTGAGAAAAACACTGACTAATTCCAAAGTACATTGAAATTTCAATAAAATGAAATAAGTACCGTGTATGTCTGTTTTCCAATCATCGTAATCTCCAAGCAGATTAGAAAGCATTTCTGAAATTTTGAGAAAATCAATTGAAAAGAAGTTTCCCGAAATTGCAAGGCATAAATTATTGTCAAACTTTTACAAGATTTGTAAACAGATATCGTATGAATTCTAGATAAACAAAAGTATAAAAAGACACCCTCCCCCATTTTTGTCGAAACAAACCTTATTTTCAAACACATATTCCATGTATCCCGATTAAAGAATCGTAAAGTATAAGTCGATAATTAAAAGACCTGAAATCTATGACTTTACAAGTATTTGAAGACAATGCTAAAAATGATTAAGATGAGAACATTATGTTGGATATTCCCCTTTATATTCCTATGTAAAACTGTAATTTCACATTCAATATGACCCCATCTTACCCAAGGGACCTTGATTTAATTAAACTTGAATCTACACTATCTGAGAATGCTTCCCTGTAGATGAGTCAAACCATAGCTTGTTGATTATAAGAAGATTTTCATAGATTTTTAATATACATCCCTATGTAAAACTTTAATCGTCCCTTTTGGCCGCACACTACCCCAGCGGTCAATACAATGTACATCCAAGGTTGTCCACGGACAAAACGTGGACATTTTCAATAATGTTTCTTTCACAAATATAAAATCAGGAATTGGTATGTACAATAATCAACATTTTTAAAAATAGTACACAGAATTTCGATAAAATACCTCTGCAAATAACATATATTGCATATATCACCATATTGTGATAAGAATTTTTAATACCAGTGCAAGGGCGATTACTCGTAAGTTCTTGATAGTGTTAAAACATTCTTGAGACTGTGAATTTTACATAGATTACGCAACATTATCAGGCACCCAATGAAACCAATTTTCATAATCTACCAAAAAAAAAAAAAATAACTAGAAGGGCTGACATGTTGCAAAATTTCATAAAGATATGTCAGAGAAATATCACAAATATGCGCCACCATCGGGTTGTACTGCCACCCAAATCAAAGAAGAATGGGAAACACAAGTAGACGTGAATATAGAACTATTGACTAGAATGCCAAGTCAACGGATGACCGAGATAACCTTTAGAAAGGGCATGGAGTGTGACACAGGTGCCACTCAGATTCAGGATGGGTTAAAAGAGTCACAAAAACTAAGAATAATGAAGGGGTGATACAAGAACAAGCCTTAAAGGTGGCAGAGGATAGTTTCGGATTAAGTACCGGTCAAAACTTAGAAAAAAAAGAGGAACCTAAGGTTTGAATGTATATTATAGGTAATTTTATTGCTAGAGTATTTTATGTGTGCATTTGGAGGGAATTGGTGGCCTTGTATATTTTATTGATATATGACACTTTAGTGTCACTACTACTGTTTATGGGATATGAACTAGAAATACGAAACTAAGATCAAATATCACTCTTCCGGTATTTCACAAGAAAAGCAGGGTGGGTTCATAGGATGAATTGTAGCTTGAAAACCAGGTGGTTGAGCATTATCTCTTGCTGTTCAGTGGTATGTACAAGTGTCGGTCTGCAATTTGTGTGGTAGCTTGGGGCATTAGCACGGGCCTGGAAGCAATTGCGGATCCAGCGAAATAGTGAAAATAGGCTTAATTTACATGAAATTTTAAGATTGTCCCTGTGCCCTCAAAAGGGCTCATTGTGTAAGTTGTACATGTTTTATTCCTAAAAGCTTCAAATTCCTCAAGGGACTAGACCATACTATTATTACATGTAGAGAGAATTTTAAATTTTCCAATGCACATTTTAAAAGCAGCTCAATATTAAGGAAACCGTCAGTCAAACATTTTGATTGCCAAAAAAACTATCCTCTGCCACCTAATTTCACCACCACATCTATGGCTAGTAGCAGCGCCAGTGGCCAGTCTCAGGCGGGTGGGCTTAAATGGAAACACCACGGGTAAGCATTTGTAACTTGTCAGAAATCCACGCGCTAAGGCTCTTGATAAGCTAAAGGTACATGCTAGTCGCCAATCAGTCGTGAGGAGTATAACTGTTAATGGAATTGTGAGGCAATTTGCAATTATGTGGACCTAGTCATCCAAGACAAAATTTAGGCTGCACAGGCAAGGTCATACATTGATTTGGCATTATAAAAAATATAATAAAAATAATGATAAAATAAAAATAAAAAATAAATGAATTTTGTGTCTAAAAAAACCCCAACGAACAACAGGCATTGGATACCAGCTTTTCAGTTTGTTATCTACAATATATTTTTCCTGTCTACAGACTAGTATATACTTAAAAGAGATGTATACATATAAATATAAGGTTAAATATAGTAAAAGAGATGAAGCTGTGTTGGTGATATTCACCTTTTGGGACAGGGTACCTTAAGAGTGCATTCTTTTTGTTGCATATCTAACCCCCTCCCCCTTTTTAGGCATCAAAGTGATATGACAAATACCATTTGATAAACATTTGCCATTTTGTCCTAAGTAAATATGTAAAACTTAATAAATTACATAGATGATTTTTTTATTTCACAGGAAAATCAGGTGAGACTATGCAAATACATCCTAGATATTTTTTTTACTACGTCTGTGCTGAATGTGGCATAAGTAAGAACAAGTCGGCGGAGACCTCATCAGCTTTGACATTTTAAGGTCAAGATCTAGTAAATGAGTTTAGACTTTCGTCTTTGTGTTAGATTCATTATGACGTCATAATTGATTTAAACTTAATTTTTCCAGTACTTTACGGCTTCAAAAGAGTTATGTAGAAAATAAAGCTCTTTCTTGGAATTCAATTTGAAATCATGTCATATCTAACCCCGATACCCTTATTCCGCTTGATATAATTTTAAAGTAGAGATCAAGAAGATATGAATAACCTTTTCTGAGAGACTGTAGGCAATATTGATACATTTCCTTTGTCTCAGATGGAGAAAACTCCCATTCTTATACCAGACTTTCTTCATTTTTCATTGAAAAAATGACAGTTTATAATATTTTTTCTCGATGAGTTTACCCCAAAATTATGTCCGGATACGCCTTATTTTACCAAGCTATATTCGTAAAGGAACATTAAAAGAATGTGTATCTCAAATTTGAGATATCTGTGGGCATCTTTCATTCACTAGACTTTGACCTTAAGGGATATAATCGAGACAGTATCTATGCTTATGTGTTAACCACAAGATAAATTTACTGAGATAGGCTACAATCCCATAATAAGTGTTAAGAATGTTAAACACAAATGAAGAATAACTTCTAAAACAAAATTGATGAAGATATGTAACTGAATTCCTTATGCATTATAATGGTTTGACTCTCCTACCATCGGCTTCCAACAATGCATTGTAGTTATTTACAGATATTATAGGTAGGCAAGGCATAACACTAATGCGCGATTTGACGCTCATAAACTGAAGAACAACACCGTGATAGCTGCCTCCATCAGCGATTTAAAAAACAGATTACAAACCTTGCAAGACATGGCGGGTGAAGGTGAGGAGACCAATGTGGACAACACAGTTGTCATACCAGAAGCCACAGAGGATCTTGACACCGACACTGACCTATCAACCAAGGATGAGCTAATGTATGCAATCAAGATCCTTAAGAACGGCAAATCACGAGGTTGTGACATTCTTGATGCAGAGCTATTTAAGGCGGACTTGGCTTTGTGGGAAGGAGAAAAAAATGCCTGATGACTGGTGTGAGGGGGTAATTGTCAAATACCATAGACAGGAGCCCTTAGCGATTGCAACAACTGGAATGGAATTAATCTATTTTCCGTGGCAAGTAAGATCTTGGACAGGATAATCATTAAAAGAATGTAAGATGCTGTTGACTCAGTATTTAGGAAGGAGCAAGCAGGGATTAGAAAACAACGAGGATGTATTAACCAGACTTTTGCACTCCACAACATCAAAGAGCATTGCACAGAGTGGCAGAGACAACTGTATGTAAACTTCGTGCACTTTGAAAAGGCATTTGATAGCATGCACCGTGGCAGCCTTTGGAGCATCCTACGCCATTATGGTATTCCATCCAAACTGGTGCACCTGACTAAGAGCTTCTACAACGACTTCAGATGCTCAGTAGGACACAATAACACCTTATTCCATGTAAATATATACAGAAAATTTTCCAGCTTTGGGATTAAAGTAAAGTTCTTTATTAAAATCACAATCTGGGATGGGGGCGGCGGAATTCGGTGATTACCACAAATGAGGAAATCTCTCATGTCTGGCTGAGAACTCTGGGTAATCTATCCTCAGTACTGGGGAGAATTTCGGGGTTACCTCAGCGGTACTTGACCAGCTTGATCTTTGCAGGTACGAAAAGCAAGCTTTGGGGCCTATCCCTGGGGTTTATTATCCCCACGTAGTTGTTATATAACAACAGGGGGAAGGCATACAATTGATCCCCACGTATGACGTCGAACACAAGCTTTTCAATGTTTCCTCATTTTTGTTAGTCTGTCAAACACCTCTTCCACTCAGTAATCTTTGAATCTCTTTTACTAGGTAGGAACCAGCATTCTATAATGTGTTTGTGTTATCCCATGTTTAACATCTCTTTTCCTGCCTGGACATACCCCACTCAACTGAGAACATGATATTAGGTGTGTCACATTATATCTCCGACATAACAATTTCCGACAATATCTAGCGTGTACTGTTTGTACTTATAACGTCACATTTTCGTTGTTTATTTGATCACATAATAGATTTTTACACACAGGTAGTCTACATTTTCCATATATTTAAATTTTGTCATACCATATATCCGTATAGCCTGGTTATGAAGAAAACATCGCTTTTTTGAAGTCAAAATATTTCCATGCACACCTATATATAGCATCCTTTCGATGCTACATGTATTACTTAATGGATATAACATTACCACACCATAGCATTGAGTCAAGATGAGAAACAAAAGCATTTCCAAAAATTGTGCAATAAATCAATACTTTTGGCCAGGCAGTATAAGAAATATTTTTTAAAAGCCTGCGTTTTTTTTTTTTTTAGATCTGGTTCTCCTGTATTTTTATGAGATAAATCTAATTAAAAATTCACATTTTGTATCTCTGCTTTCTAAAATATTATAAGTATATGTTCATAAAGGTAAGTCATATGAAAACAAGATGTGTTTGTTAAACACTGATGCCCCGGTATGGCAACTTATATCATAGTTTAAACTTTCTAAAAGGCAAATCAAATATGTTGGTACCCAAAGTAAGGTCTTGTCTCGAGAGATACACCTGTGAAATATGAAAGTCCTAGCAGCAACCATTGAATATATGTGGAAAAGGTTAAAGTTTTTCAAAAGTAAGTCAAACATCAAGGTCAAACGGTCAAAATTAATGGTGCTCAAGGAAAGGCCTTCTCACAAGAAATACACATTTGAAATATGAAAGCCGTAGAACCAATCTATCAAACGTTACGGTCAAGGTTAAAGTTTTTCAAAAATAGGTCAAGGTCAATGGATTACAACTGTTGGTATCCAAAGAAAGGTCTTGTCACCAGGAATAGACATATTAGATATGAAAGCCCTAGCACAAACCGTTCAAAAGTTATGGCCAAGGTCTAAATTTTTCAAAAGAAGGTCAATGTCAAAAGCGCCAAAATTGTTGGTATCCTAGGGAAGTTCTTGCCACAAGGATTACACATATGAAGGATAAAAGCCCTAGCACCAATTTTTCAAAAGTTATGACCAAGGTTAAAGTTCGGTAAAATTTTGCAAAACTGGGACAAACTCCAAGGTCAAGGTAAAAAGGTCAAATATGATGGTACCCGAAGATTTGCACTTGTGCATAATTTGTAATATGTAGTATTCAGTTTATTTGATAATGCTGTAAATATTTTCAGCAGGCAAAATTTGTTGATGGTAGCTCTAGATCGATATACATATGCAACAGGGTAAAGCGAACTTCAAGAGATGTCGCTTCTCTCCTCGAGGAGTATCATAGATGGACACAATAATAAGTCTTACTTCAATTGATCTGATCAATCACCTTCGTGTACTAAGCTATATATATATATATATATATATATATATATATATATATATATATATATATATATATATATATATATATATATATATATATATATATATATATATATATATATATATACACACATGTAAATTCTGATCTAAAAACAATACCTATCGCCATTTGATACATTCATTATCAATTGAACATAATAGGTCAAACTTCAAGGTCAAGGTTAACATTTGAAAAATGTTGGAATTCAAAGAAATGTCTTCTCACAAGGAATACATTTTAAAAATATATAACCTGTATCACCTAACATTTAAAAGTTATGGGCAAGGTTAAAGTTTCTCGAACAAACATACAAAAAATAAATAAATAAATAAATAAACAGACAAACATACAGACAAAAAACTATGTGCTCAAAATCATCGATAGCAGGGCATAAAATGCTAACCTGCCTCCTTGGCTTCTTTGGCTGCATCGTCTTTTCGTTTCTTTTCTGATTTATTTCCAATGTTCCCTGTAAGTGCAATTGTTTAATGTTTTACAATGTTCTATCCAAATATCATGATGAGCACTCAAAACAAGTCATAGAATGCTAAACTACTATACATATGGCAAAGTAGGAGCGTACAAAACGATAACTCACAAAACTATTTGAAATCACGCAAACGGTGAGAATGTTTTTAATAAATAATGCAAGAAACATATCTCAAAAGAAAGATAAAGAATGTATAGCAAGGTCTTAGGTATTCTTAATTATAAATGGGGATGCATTTTTTTTTTTTTTTTGGAAAAACATTGGCAGAAAAGTTTGATATTTTAGATTTGATTTAAAGCCGATTTGTAAAAGGAAGAAAGTTATTATTGACCGCCATAGTAGTCTCTTCATGACTGTTTTTCTCTAGCCCCTATTTAAGCCTCAGCTTAATTCAGAGTTCATTGTATTTCGTTTCAAGGACTTCACCTAAAAGATGCCTCCTTCATTGTCATTGTGATGTACTTGTGGTTGACAAAAATGACGTTTGTATGCCTCTGCGACGTTAAGAAACAAGAGACCCATGGGTCACATCGCTCACCTGAGCACATTGGCAAGAAAGCACAAATTAGTTCAGTATTGAAAAGATTACGGGGGGGGGGGGGGGGGGCTTGAATTTTAAACTACCTGATGATGCTTCCATGTCAATATAACAAATGGCTTTGTTGTACTTGAGAGGATTTTAAAAAAAATTTCCCATATATTCCTTTGTAAAAATTATATCCCCCATTGTGGCTCCTCCCTATCCCAGGGGTCATCATTTGAACAAACTTGAATCTACACTACCTGAGGATGCTTTCATATCAATATGACTAAATATAGCTTTTCTGTTCTTGAGAAGAAATATTTTTCTATATGTTCTTATGTAAAACTTTCGACCCCCCTATTGGGTCCCACCCTACCCTCGGGGGTCATCATTTGAACAAAATAGAATTTACACTACCTGAGGATGCTTCCATATCAAAATGACTAAACATGATTTTCAGTTCTTGAGAAGAAGATATTTTCCTATATGTTCCTATGTAAAATTTTCGATCCCCCATTATGGCCCATCCCTATCCCCTGGGGTCATCATTTTATCAAACTTGAATCTACACTACCTGAGGATGCTTCCATATCAAAATGACTAATCATGGCTTTGCAGTTCTTCATCGGAAGATATTTTCCTATATATTTCTATTTCAGACTTTGATCCTCCATTGTGGCCCCGCCCTACCCCCAGGGATCATGATTTGGACAAACTTGAATCTACACTACCTGAAGATGCTTCCATATAAATATGACCAATTTGGGCTTTGCTGTTATTGAGAAGAAGATTTTTAAAGATTTTTCCTATATATTTCTATGTAAAACCTTGATCCTCCATTGTGGCCCCGCCCTACCCCCGGGAGTCATGATTTGAACGAACTTGAATCTACACTACCTGAGGATTCTTCCATATAAATATGACTCATTATGGCTTTGCTGTTCTTGAGAAGATTTTTAAAAGATGCTATTAATTTTTCACTAATTCTTTATTATCTCCCCTTAAAAGAGGGCGTGGCCCTTCATTTGAACAAACTTGAATCCCCTTTACCCAAGGATACTTTGTGGCAAGTTTGGTTGAAATTGGCACAGTGGTTCTTGAGAGGAAGTCGAAAATGTGAAAAGTATACAGACGGACGGACGGACAGACAGACAGCTAGACAGACAGACGGGCAGACGGACAGACGGACTACAGACAAAATGTGATCAGAAAAGCTCACTTGAGCCTTCGGCTTAGGCGAGCTAAAAAGTTATCATAGATATTTCAAATATATATTCAATAGGAATTGCACAGGTCTTTGTCACAAAGTAAAATATACACAAATGCACTTTCAATGAAATAAAACGTGAACAAGAAGGACAATGTAAGATGTCTACTATGCTTCTTGATCCCTTCACCATTAGCTTTTGAAATTATGAGAGATTATTTCGGACATTTTCCCGTCTGCACATGAAGTATAATTACAGCTAGGTGCTTCAAAGCCTTCAGTGAAGTTGTTGATCTTGAATTTGTTTTACCCCTTGATATTTCATATTCAGCAAACAAATAGCAGGAACCAATTGAATTAAATTCAAATTCAAATTGCCCCTAAAATAAAAGCATGCAAACAAGAGGCCCATGGGCCACATCGCTCACCTGAGCACACTGGCTAGGCAAAAGCACAAATCAGTTCAGTATTGAAAAGATTACGGGGTGGGGTGGGGGGCTTGAATTTTAAACTACCTGATGATGCTTTCATGTCAACATGTCAATATAACAAATGGCTTTGTTGTACTTGAGAAGGTTCTCAAAAATTCTGCCCATATATTCCTTCATAAAAATTTGTTCCCCCATTGTGGATTCTCCCTATCCCAAGGGTCATCATTTGAAGAAACCTGAATCTACACTACCTGAGGATGCTTCCATATCAATATGACTAAACATAGCTTTTCTGTTCTTGATAAAATATTTGTTCCTTTTTTCCCAATGTTAAACTTTCGACCCACTATTGTGGCCCCACCCTACCGCAGGGCGTCATCATTTGAACAAACTTGAATCTACACTACCTGAGGATGCTTCCATATTAAAATGACTAAACAGGATATTCTGTTCTTGAGTAGAAATTTTCCTATATGTTCCTATATAAAATTTTCGATCCCCCTTTGTGGTCCGACCCTATCCCCGGGGGTAATCATTTGAACAAACTTGAATCTACACTACCTGAGGATACTTCCATATCAAAATGACTAATCATGGCTTTGTACTTCTTGAGAAGAAGATTTTTTCCTATATTTTTCTATGTAAAACTTTGATCCCCCACTGTGACCCCACCCTACCCCAGGGGGTCATGATTTGAACAAACTTGAATATTCACTACCTAGAGGATATAAATATGACCAATCAGGGCTTTGCTGTTCCTGAGAAGGAGATTTTTATAAATTTTTCAAATTTATTTCTATGTAAAACTTCAATCGTCCATTGTGCCCCCCCCCCCCCCCCCCCCCGTGGTCATGATTTGAACAAACTTAAGTCTTCACTACCTGTTGAAGCTTTCTTATAAATATGACTCATCAATGCTTTGCTGTTCCTGAGAAGAAGATTTTTAAAGATTTTTCCTATATATTTCTATTTAAAACTTTGATCCTCCACTGTGGCTCCACCCTACCCCTGGGGGTCATGTGTGAACAAACGTAAATCTTTACTACCTAAGGATGTATTACCAATCAGGGCTTTGCTGTTCCTGAGAAGATATTTAAAGATTTTTCCTATATATTATTATGTAAAACTTTGATGCTCAAAGAAGTATAACTATTTTAATGATAAAGCTTAATCTCTTTTCATATGGTAAGAATACAACAAATTGTTGTTTTGATTGGAAAATACCTAGATTTTTTTTTTATCGGTATAGTTCATTGTTTTAACGCTTACAACGTAATTAGTCCCGATTTTCAACCCTCTCTTTTGTTAGTGATGAACTGTTTTGGGATTTTAATATATGATAGATTTTTGAGTCAGGATTTTAATGACCTTGTAAAGGTAAGGTGTCGAAGTTGCTTAGCTTTGATTAATATTTGTTCAACATGCCCCAAATCCAGTTTGAGATAATATCTGCTTCTTTGAGAAAATACTGAAAAAGGTTGGATCTGGGAGCTTTTAAAGAGGGAAGGAGTGTGAAAAATTTTGAAGTATTTATTCGCGAAAATAAAAAATAAAAACATTTAGGCTTCCTTTTTCATGAACTGAAAAGAAATCGTATGTCAATATATTCTTAATATAAATAAGATTAAAGCCTAAACTGAAGATGAAAATACTGACAATACCCAAGTTCATGCAGAAATTTGAAAAGAAAAGAATGTCCTTTACACAATCATGATACCTTAACAGGAAATTGCATGGAAGATCAAAGTCTATCTTTAACATTTGACACGTACTTTTCATGTATTTTGGATCTGCATTAAGGACTACCAATTGTCCAGGTACTCTTTCTAATAATGGCATATGTGGCGCATCTACTGTTTCATCTCCACTTGCATCTAATTAGAATATTATTTAAATATATCAAAATCACTATGACTTCATTTTTCTACTGTATGCTGATAATGTCAAACGGAGAAAAATTCTAATCTATACTGTATGTTTACAATTTATAAAGAAACCACTTAATTAAGTGCAAAAAAGACTTCAGGTATGTTTGATGTATCTAGATTTAAAAAAATGACATAAGATGACATTATTAAAGAATTTGTATTAAATGTGTCACCAGCCCGTGTATACAGATTCCTTAAACACGGATGAAATCAATCATACCTTTTCTCTTTTGTCTTCCCAACCTCCTGAAGATAAAAACTACCATAAGGACAACGAGGATAATGACCATAATAATTCCTAAAGTGATTCCTACCACTGCTCCTGAGGGTAGCCTTCCATTCTGTAGACTTCTATCTATGTTCATATGGGGCTCCCTAGCAAGCATACAAGATGATTGCAATTCAAAAACATTGCCATATTTAAACAGCTGTTTACTAAAGTAATTCAAATCTTCATATTTTTCAATGACTTAATCAAAGATTTAAGTTTTTTTTTTTTTTTTTTTTTTTTTTTTTTTTTTTTTTTGAAAAAAAAAAATCAGTTTTCTTCTTTTGCTAGGTTATTAATGCAACTGAATAGCAGTTTTCATATTCATTTGTTTCGATTCTAAATTTTACAACAACGACTAAACTAGACATCTACATATTTTTTTTTTTTGTTCAAAAGGAGATCTCCAAGATGGCTTGAAAAGTCTTGATGAAACTGAACACTTATTATATATAATTATATAATATATAATTATATATATTATATCTCCCATGCTTTGTGTTTGGATATGAATTTTTATCCAAGGAATTATGTTTTTTTTTTTTTATCCCCGAGCCTTGACGTTTTTATACAACGAGTTGGATGAAAAATAATATCTAAACACAAACCATGGGGGTTTCTCTTTATCACATGTTTTATACATACATGTAGAGATTTCACGTTTTACATTGCTTTATATATGTAAATCCACAAACTGACTTGATCAAATTCAATCAAAACCATTGTGACGTCACAACCGCGGATATGAAATGGATATCCTATGAGCTATATCGACTGCATAAAGGACAAAACATGTGATTGATACACACACACACACACACACACTCACACACACATATATATATATCTGAACTTACGTTATGTTTGGACATGCAGGATCCGCATAAAAACATCTTTCTTGCGCATTTATTCTATGACATGCAGGAACTATAACAAAATAAAGGACAATTTAGACAGTTTATATAATTCACACAAAGGGCATAATGCTACTTAATGCTTCATAACATTTTGACATTATTAATTCTTCCTGTATGTAAATAAGAATTAGCCCAGCTGATGCATTAGAAATAAAAACATGTAAGAGAGGCTTGGGGGGAAATGAATCCATGGTTTTATTTAGTTGAACACACATGTAGATTATGAAACATTACAAAATAATGTGTGTAGGCAAATTGAAAAATGAGGAATAAAACCATGCTCCAAAAACTAACTAACAAACTAACTAAATCTAAACTAAAAATTCAACTAAGCATATAATATTGGTGAGAGGAGGGCAGGCGGGACAAAAGTACCCCCCCCCAAAAAAAAAAATCAATATTGACAAGTGCATTGTTCTCCTCAACTGATATACCGGGTACCAGAAATAGAAGACTTGTGATTGGTCACAATGAAGTGGGGGACCATCGGAAGTCCTTGTAATTAACCGCGGCTTAATTATCATATGAAAGTATCAGTACCCTAGATAGGTGCATACTTCTGGGTATTGTCAGCAGTGCCAATGCCAGTAAAAACAAAGAACTGCACTGCAGGTCTGAGTTTCACCCAGCAGGGTGTGAAAGCACAGATGTGACAGGTGTCAACAGGAGTAATTAATAAATATTTAAACAATATTTAATACACAAAATATTAAAGATTTGCGAAAAATTGAATAATTAAAAAGGAAACGAGATCTTTTTACTTAATTTCCATTTCTAGGTCTTCTGAAGAGAGAAAAGTTAAGTTGTGCTGATTTCAAATATGAGAACAAACTACTGATACCTCTTTTTCAAATTTTGGATTTGCTTCTACAATTATACGCCTGATTTACCTTGCTGTTTATAGGTTATTGTTTAGGGAACATGGTACTGGTAAAATAATAAACATGATTTGTATTATTCTGTGAATATGTACAATAAAATGCCTTCTTTCCCCCTTTATTATCCTTTATTGGAAGTATAGTTGATTTTAACATCAGTGTATTTATCAATATATTTCTTACAAATGATAATTGAATTTAAATGGGAAAAAAATAACTTTATAAATAGAAAAAAATGTAATCAGTAAATCATCAGCATATGGAAAACACATTATCCCGTATTATTTAAAGGATTAACTTAATTTTTGAGAATTCATGAGGTACAAAAACAAATACACTTCACGCCGGAATATTTCATGAAGAGCGTTAGCGCTTCATGATAAATATGCAGGCTTGAAGCGTTGTAGTTCATTTACCTCATGAATTCTCAAAAATTAAATGCTATCTTATATTTACATTATTTTTCTGATGACTTACATGCCACATATTTTTGTCATTCAACGATCATTTTTGAATAAAACGTTAAAAAAAATTGCACTATCTTTTAACTTCAATTACATCACAATGGAAATATTTTTACGCATCCCACGGTAGTTCATGTGAAACATTTTTTCCTAATTTGCAAAGAATCGTAAGGAAATATAAGTGGAAATGCAAATATTTTCATATTATTTATAACAGAACCCGGTGGGAGGTTCTATGACGTAATAAATATTTATCAAAATAAATGTTTCAATATAGTGCTGATTGCAATATCTTTATAGGCTTATAAAGTGATCAGATAATTAAATTGTACCAAATAAAAATTCTTTACGGAAAAATAAGCCTTTATAAATTGTACTTAGGATGGTTAAACTGAATTTATCACCGCCCTACAAATGTATGGACGGTTTTATTAGAGGCCAAGTCCCTAACTCTAGCTAGATCTGTCTTTGTTCGTCAGATCTACAATTGACCAGATACATGTACATGAATAGATCAATTCCTTCAAGAACTAGTATTTAATAATTTTGTGATACATCTCCCTCAATGAATAAGCAGACATTTTTCACCCACGCAATTTTCAATTTCTGGGAAAGTAGATCTTTGTTTCATGTTCTCTTTGACAGGAAAATCTACATTTTTAGTTTTATTCACAACATAAACTTTCAATAAAAGACACAATTGCATTTACGGTCATCAGAGGATCAATATACTCAGTTACATTTGAACCAAAGGCAAGTTATATGCCTCTGCGCTAACATTTTTGGTCAAAATGTGAGTTTGTAGTTCAGGAGAAGTTAAAACATTAAAGAATATGATATTTTACGAGATCTTCCTCAAAGCTATAAAGTAATCAATACTATCCTAAAATATGATAACCTTATTGGATATAATTTCTAATTTGATAAACTAATTTATATTTATTTATAATTGAAATCATAAGTTAAAGAATAATGAAATTAATTTTTTTTCAAAGTACATGTACTTGACAATATGTCTATACATTTGCCTTATTTCTTGCATCAAAATTTCTTGTGAACATTTCTTCATTATTTATCAATCATTGAGTAATTGTTACAAATTTAAAGTAAAAACTTACACTTATACAAGTCAGAAAGAAAGAAATGTTTTGAAGGACATCCATATGTAAACCTCAGACATCTGGTTTGATCCACATTTCCATTTTCAAAAATCTCCAAACAGTTACCTATGTGTGGAAGGAAACAATTGAAATAAATGCATAAAAGTTAATTATAGTTAATTTCAAGACTATAAAGACTGTAAAAAGATACCCTTTCCATAAAGTCCAGTAGTTGTTAAATTATAACACAGTTCCACAAGTGCCGACTTATCGTGATTAGGAAGACAGACATACTGACTACGACCATTCTCATCCAAACCACATCTCAGTCTGCTAGCGGAGTTAGTGTATTCTGTCTTATTACGGGGACAGGAGTCCACAATGTACCCAAAATCTGAGAAACGAATCTGTGACATTTCTCTGCAAATTAAATATTATAACTTATTTAGAGGAATTATCGCTTTTTACTTAATTTGAAAGAATTGCATGCTTCACCCCGCCAAGATTAAAACATCTTAGAATCCTACCAAAAAGAATTTTATAGTCAAACATTTTCTCCAGATAAGTTGTCAAAATTTTCGGTTATAATACCCTGCCCCCATTTTCAAAATCGATGTGCCTGACATTAAATTATTGTTTTTCTACATTGCACCTTAAATAGAAAATTAAGATAATTATTTTTTAAGAAATAACAATGAAAATAGAGCACAGTGAGCATAGACAAATTATATTTAGGTAGAGGTGCAAGCACATGATTTCCAAAATTACCATATAAATGTAGAAAATCTAGTAGAATGTCATACATTGTAATAAAAAGGTCCAATTCAAATAAAAAAAGCATTCATAATAAATGTAGAAAGTTACTACAACATGACTATTATCAGATATCAGCGTGCGTGCATGCATGTCATATTCATTTCTGATAATTGAATAATGTAGGAACTTGTATTATTTATATATACCCTGATTTCTATCTTCTTTTCTTCTTTCGTTAACAATTAAAAACGTTACAAATATTATCAACCTTAGCCAATCGGATTTTAGAAAACGTACTTGCGCGTATTTTTTTTCCAGATTTCTCACATATACATGTATATTCTTATAGTGCCTTATAACATAAGCCAATGTCTTAAATTTCAAGGAATTCTATTGAATTTCAAGAGAGATGCAGCCTATAAAGTATTAGCCAAGCAGAGTTCAGTACACGTGCTTGCATGTCCTTGCATTTAATTTTGATAGTTGCATAATATAGGAGCCAATAATACCTATCTATATTCTAAATTTCATGATATGGCCTTCTAAAGTTTTAGCCAATTCCAGAACACGTGCATACACATGTTGTCAAGAACCTCTGTTTATAACTTATTGTAGAACCTTATTATATATACCTATATTTTAAATTTCACAGAATATTGTCAAAAATCAAGGAAGATATTGATATTTTCGTTTCAGCCAATCAGAGCGAAGCGCTTGTGCATGCGCGTGAGTTCAAGCAAATTTGACCATGTCATCTTGTCTACCTTACTAATATATCTTTATTTTTTGAGTTTCAAAGCATTTGATCAAAAAATTTAAAAGTTATGCTATATTAAGTATATCAGTCATTTTGCTCATTGCTTGCACACGCACGTGCAAGCATGAGTACGCAAAATGACCTCCGTTCCGCACATCTACAAGCATGATTGGTAACCCTAAAAAGGTTTTATCTTAATCGGATGAGTAGTTTCCGAGAACACTTTCCGACAAATAAGTATCGGAGAAGAATTTTTGAAAAAAGAAAGAAAAACAATATGTTCCCAAACTTCGTTAGAGGAACAAAATTAATGGCATGGATTACTTTACGAATTTGTATCACACATTGTACAATAAAACAATTATTGCTGTTTTTTCAGTCAATACGATGATTTAGCCTTTTCTGAGACGAGAACACTTTGTTTAATATCTTTGAGCAGTGTCTTATGTAAGTATATTTAAAAAACAAAACACACAAAATATGTGCTAGAGTTAACTCTTTAGGGCACCTATTAGTTGACTCAGCAATATTTTACCCATGACTATGTTTTTTTTACGATTTTCTCAAGACCCAATTTTACGTCTAGAGATTACGTATAGAGATTTCAAGCATCTTGATATTCAATGTATTTACGCTATATTTTTGACTTTTTCAATTTCTGTTTTTCCTCCCGTTTTGTAAAACTTTGACATCTTTTTCTATTTCAATAAGTTTATAAGGATTACAAGGACTACTGAGATCCTCGAGAAGGAAGATGAGAACTTTAGCCTAGTTTGCTACAAAAGCGTTCGTGTACAAAACACTTGTCTGGTTCGTGAATAAATAAAATTTTCAAAGTATATTTGCTTAAGTTTCTTTTATATTTAGATGTCAGATATTTTTAAGATCATGTTTTCTCTCCTTCCCTCATTTATATAATTTTACACAGAAATGGTAAACAGAACTTAAAATCTAGCCGGAACAATACTAGTATTTGTCTCATTTTCTACTTATTAAATTCAGATGGAAAGAGTAATATTTTTAAACATTTAAATGGATAAAATATTCTGAAGAATTTCATAACTTGAGACAAATAAATAGAATGAACTATGATAAAATGCTAAATTGATAAAATGATTTTTCAAACTAAATAAAATCTTGTTAGCTATTAATTGATTTGAGCGAAATATTAGTAAAAAAAATCTGATTTTCCCTCTTACTAATTGAATGTTTTTTACATTATTTTGGTTCTATATATGACTACTTAGCAATCTGTGTAAGCAAAAAAAAAAAAAAAAAAAAAAAAAAAAAAAAAAAAAAGTAAATAAATAAATAAATAAATAAGTTCATAAAAAAAAAATCAATTCCCTAAGATTTTCAGGAAATAGTAAAATTCGGGAGGGTCAATACCTGTTTTAGTCAATTTATCTCAGTTTGGTTATGTGTCTAATACACCCTCTGTTGTATCATCTTCTAGGGTAAAAAAAGCATTAAAAAATAGGCAACATTTAATGGACAACAATATTTTTAGTGGCTGTCCGAATCAAAAATTCATTACCTTAATGATACCCCTGGTAAAAAAGTACATACACACATACCTACATACATACCTATATATAAATATATATATATATATATATATATATATATATATATATATATATATATATATATATATATATATATATATATATATATATATATATATATATATATATATATATATATTATAGACTTTACTAAAAAAATTGCTTGATACAGCGATAATAATATTGAAAATGACGCAACATTTCCATTTTTTATGGGCAAGTTCAAAACGAAAGAACCTTAGAGTCACATAATTATTTAATGATTTTTTTTACTTTACTTACATTTGTCTGTTATCATGTCAATAAACACGTTGCTATCTTCCTTTCTGTTGTTCTAAAACATACGTAAATCGTACTATTTTCTAGCATATGATTATAAACACCATTTACACGGGAAGATGCTCAATAATGGCTTCCTTTTATAGCCCTTCCATTACATTTGTATTTAAATGCCCAATATGATACATTCACGGTTTTATTATCCTTTTGCAAGCTAGGTTTTTTTTCACTTCGAACTAGTGCCTTTTTTATAGTTACATGATTACTATCGAATCACTATCGAATTACTATCGTATTGATCGTTAAAATACTGAGCAGAACACTTCTTTTTTATCTGTTCCCTTTAAATGAATTGAAGAGAACATTAATATTTCATGTGAATAGAGAGGTTTAGCAAACCAATTACAATGTGTACGTGTACGTAAAGCAGGTAATTTCCCCAGAAATCTGGTCCACAGGATCATGAAACAATTTAAGCATAAGTAAAAAAAAAATCTTTATGTTGTGTTGAAATGTTATAGAAGTCAAATAGTCCAAATAAAAAAAATCTATCAACATTGAATCACCAAAATATTGTTATCTGCAGATTTAGAGATTAAGTTGACAATTAATTAATATTTTACAGGTGATTGAAAAAATTGACTGAAGTCTAAGTCTGTTTCATGTTCTGAGGCCTGTACATTACTTCATCACTTCATTCCATACGTATAATTCATACGTGAAGATCGTTGAGAACACGTAAACAAACTTGTAATATAGATTTTCTTTTTTTTTTTGTTCTCATTAAAGTGATTGTTTTAATCATAGGTTTATTTAATGTAACAACTTATTTAAAGAAAGTAAGGGTTTATTTTCATTGAAAAGTATTAATTAATTGACAGTGCTTAAACATCTAGGAAAAACCAAAAAAAAAAAAAAAAAAAAAAAAAAAAAAAACTGTTGAAAATCAAATATGCACGATCGACCAAAATTGTTTTGTTAGGTCTTTCCACGTTTCCTGTGGAAAGACCTACATGTATTGAAATTGTTTTGATTTGTTAATTATTATTATTGTTTTCACTACGTATTTTTGAGTTTCAAGATTTTATCGTAAATATTTATAATATCAATAGTCTCCTTTAAAGTCATCATTTCGTAAGTTCTATGGTCGATATAATGACCTTGTCAACATATGAATCTCTCATTACGTCAAATGTTGACTGACTTTTTTCATACTTATTGTTAGACCATTAGTTACACACTAAATTGCCTAAGGATTTTTCCGTTATTTCTCGATCATGACAAAGGTGCACACGGCGGGTGCGACGGTCCGCAAGGAATGCTCACTGCTTCATGCCACCTGATCCCACTTCTGACGTGTAAGATGTCCATATTTGCTCTGCTCCTGACTTGTATTGTTTAAATAGACTTTTGAGCTTGAATACTGTTCGTTATCTCCATATATTTCATAATGCTGAAATTGTTCTCCTTGAAACATTTTTGCAGTTGATCTTGCGTATTTCAACTTTGAACCCTCAAGGAGTTTTTACTCCTTTCGCAAAACAAGCTTTATATCGCTACTCCTCCGAAACAGTAACCACAGAGATACTAAATATTTACCAATGTCTAGGACTAATTCTGTACATTCTCTTACTTATCAGTGCGAACGGATTCATCGACCCATTTAAGAAATTATTGCCCCTGAAAGTTTTCAATGTTTACGCGAAGCTAATTTTATTGTAGAGATATTGGACCAACTGCATTGTATTCTTCAGCCTTTGTCTGCAATATTTAGGTAAAAGTCAAAAGTGAGAGTCATTCCAAATATGGGTAATTTAGCTTTAAATATCTCATTGCATCTTTTATAACTATGTTCTTCTAAAGCTATTTATAAAATTTTCGGTCTTGATCCCAAAGCCTGGCCCATTTTAAAGTTATTGCCCCTTTCATCATAAACCTTGTTATCACTATTTTTCTGGAATTATAAACCACAGAGACACAAAACCTTTTACCAATCTCTTCGGTTAGTCAAGGCAAAGCTACAATTAATTAGTGCAAAAGGATTTGACGGCCCCTTGTGCCCTTCTGTTTCTTTGAGATTATTGTAAAATCTAAAAACTTTTAAACAAGTAGTCGTACACACATGTGTCTAACTGCAATGTGACCACTGACCTTGAACATTTTGTCGAGGTCAAAGGTCAAGTCATTTTTATTTCTTACAACTTTTGATCTTTTAATCATGTAATCCATTTTTTTTATTTCATTGCATGACATTTATCCATAGAGAGTTCAATATGAAACTAAATTTATAGTAGGTGGAAAACCCTCTAATTGTTCTGTGAACAATTAGTCTACTATTTTGTTGTTGTTGTTAAAATCAATAATAATGCAAAAGTCAAATAAACATACTTCAAAATAAATAAATAAATAAATAAAATTTGAGATTAATGTGTCATACGCTTTCAAAATTTCAGCTCACAAGTAATAACTATTCTTTATCATACCACATTTGTGGAGTTACTAGTACAAGGGGTATTACAACTAGAAAATCTGCTGTTGCAAGCAATAGCGTATGACACCCCGAACTGAACCATAAGCTGTAAGATTGTTCCAATGCTTAAAAAAGCGAGTATTCGTAGAAAAATCACCCCTTTCACACAAGCTATATAAATTATTATCTAAAAGAAAATTGTTTTTGAGAGATCTGATTGGTGTAAAATAAAATAATGATTTTTTTCTCTGATATCAGAAATAACAAGACAACCTTCTGTAGAAGACGAAAGACCTTAATTAACAGAATGCCAGGTTCACGTCAAAACATGGCTGAAGCAAATTAATTCCTGAATTTTCCTCTTCAAATCGGGTATTTTTACATTGGACAGGGGCTATTTTTTTTTTTATATGAGATGATAAATTATGTGTATACGTTCTTAGTTTAGCAGAATCATAAACGTACATTGCCGGCGTGCTAAACAGTAGTAATGAGGCCTTCATGCAAACTTGTGAGGGAGCGGATCCCAGTTTGAATTAATAGAAACGATGGAAATTAAAATTTTAATGATTCTAACTACAATTGAATGAAGTTATTCATATGCAAGTAATAATATTAACAAGAAAATATGAAATGCTAATGAATACAGCTGACAATCGCTACTTTTTAAACATAATTTAATTGTAAATAAAATTATTATAAATTCTCTAGACAAAACAGAAGACTGAATGTTGCCAAAACATCAGATCACATCAGCGGAACTGAATTTCATTCATGAAACTCTTCTTCTTCAATTGTAAATTTTATATCTACGTATTGACCTAGCTGTTTCGAAAAAAAGGGAGGGGGGGGGGGTTCTTGAAAGTAGACATGTTAATCAACCATCCTTTTAGTGAGTATTAAGAGGTAGCATTTTGAAAACTTCATGATGAAAGGTTGCTTTTGAAGGTCATTTCATTTAGAATCCAAAACATAAAGCAAACCTTGCTTTCCTAACAATTAGAGAAAGGTATATATAGAGAGGGGGGTTAACTCTGACATAGTCTTCTATATATTTGAAAAGCGCCCTCCAGATATATACCATATGCAACCCTTTTTATTTCATAGATTCTCGTTTCTATGGCATTAGGAACGTTTTCAGTATATTCTCTGTCACCAGAGAAGTTTTATCACTACACTCCGTACTATGTGTATCACACCGGTGCAGTCCCCGTAAACTACTTAAATGAAAATAAAATGAATAGTTTGTAGTATTTAAGAAACGTTGGTCCTACGTTTTATGGAAAGGCTAAGCTATTTTATTTCTTCTTTATCATATCAAGAAACTGGTAAAATATACGTGCTTTATAGATTAGCATTTACGTGGCCTAATAATATTAGACAAAAATGAAATTAGGAAGACAAAGAAATTTAATAATTTATAGCATTAAAAAGATCAAACAAAAACGTATATACAACGTTTATTGGCCACTGGGCATCAAGAAACTGCAAGTAGAAATTTTCAGTTTTTAAATAGGCATCTTTTGAAAATTTAATATATATCCGCACAACTATTAGTATTGACCTTTATTTCTGTGAAGTTTGGTCTTTATCTTTCATGGAAAGTTCCAGCAACAATGCCCCAGCCTTCTGCGAGAAAGTCCCCGGACAACGTTTTCATGCGTACAATAGCAATATGTCCCCCGACTTCGTTCGGGGTTACATAATTAAGGAAAATGTTTAAGTCTTGTGCGAGTTACTGGATTTGTCACATAGGAACATATTCATGTATCATAAAGACATTCGTAATAATGTTCCTTATAATTACATTTTACTTACATGTTTAAAAAAGTCAAAAAAAAAAAAAAAAAAAAAAAGAAGAAGAAATACCTCAATGTTTAAATTTCTCGCTGCACTGTATATATTTTTAGTAACGTTTCTGTCTGTAACGTCACCTAAGCTCGAATTTCCCCATGTATGCAGCTATGTTAAGGCTGTGCGGTGGCTTAATATGCATGAAACACAATTTTTAATTTCGAGCTAGGTATTGAGTTAAGTTTGAAAACTATGCATACGTGTACAGCCAATGAGCGAAGAGAGTATAATCAGGTATTATGATAAAGCATATTTGTGATGTCACATAACTTTGTTGATCACATGACGGACACATAATTTTTCCTGAATGTTGCACAAAAATCAAATCGGCACAAGTGATAAACAAACGTTTGTGAACGTTTTGTTACATGAATCAATTAATCGTATTCTATTGCATATATAGAAAGTGCTTGGGGGTAAATATGAATTTTACATATAAATATTTCATGAGAATTTCAAATTACCCGTTCACGGTAGCTCAGTCGGTAGAGCGCTTGCTCCGTGATCGGGAGGTCGTGAGTTCGAATCTCGACCGCGACAGGCCTAAGTCGATAAAAAAAGGTAGCAACTGTTCCTTCGCCATGCGCTCGGCACTTTGAAGTGAAAGTTGCGGGTCCTTCGGATGAGACCTTAAAAACCGAGGCCTCGTGTGGGCGTTGGCACGATAAAGATCCCTCACTGCTCAATGGCCCTGAGTGCCGAGTAAAGGTCAAAATTTGAAACCCTTCACCAGTATATGGTGACGTCTCTTTATGAGTGAAAAATTCTCGAAAGGGACGTTTGTTTGTTTGTTTGTATGTTGTTTAACGTCCTTCTCATGAATTTTTCACTCACATGGAGACGCCAGCACTTGCCGGTGGAGAGCTGCAAATTTTGTCAAATACTCGGCACTTACGGCCATTGAGCAGTGAGGGATCTTTTTCGTGCAAGCACCTACTGCGACACGGGACCTCGGTTATACGGTCTCATCCGAAGGACCGGTCTCCACGTCCCACAGTGGGATTCGAACCCGCGACGTAAGGATCAACTCCTTACTTCGCGACTTTAGAGCAGACGCTCTAACCACTGCGCCACGCGAAAGGGACGTAAAACAACATACAGTCAATCAAATTAGCCACACACATTTGGGCATTTTCCACTCTTTATCCCAGTTTATACAAAATAGTCCATTATACATGCAATCCATCAAGATTCAATTAGAGGACACATATCTCAGAGATTCACGCAGGATTTCTGCAATTTATCCTAATTAATAACTTGTGCCAGTCTAATATATACACGAGTTACATATTTTAACTGTGTACGGAGGCGCAACGGAGAATATTTCACATTCTACATTTAGTTATTGTTTGAATTCGTTGTATATCACACTGTCGTGTATCCACGCCGGTTGTGACATGTTTGGATGCAGTGAAAATGGCGAAAAATGTACAAACGGCGAATTTTGTGTACCATTTCCCGAGCTGTATTTCGGTAAATATTAGATTATTTATTCGTTTTTTATTGAAATTTTCTGACATTTTGTTTATCAAAATGATGTGTTTTACTTCTGTTTTTAGAGTGCATTTAAATTACTCATCGAAGCGATTTTTATCGAAGCACATGGCATTCTTACCCGGTTAGTTAGTTTTCATTTGTGATTGTTAAAATAATATTTAATATATTTAAAATCAGAAGTGGACAAAAGAAAGAAAAATCATTTTACGAATAAAGCATTGAAAGTTTAATTTGTTTTCCTTACAAAAAAAGTATAAAAACGCGTTTCATTTTATGTACCCGTAACAAATATATTACGGTTTGGATAATGAGGGCGTTCTGGTTTGGATGCAAATTCAACATTTTGATGTTCCGGTTTGTGCAGTCTACATTTTCAAATTTCTAGATCTTGTAGACCAATGCGAACCAGTTTGCAATGGCTTGTTCAAGAAGCACTTCAATGGAGAAAAATGCTGTTTATGATAATATAATTACTAGTACATGTATCATAGAACTTTATACAATACGTAGTATTAAATTTGGGAGAACCCCCTTTTTTCAAGGATATTGTTTTACTGTTGTTTGAATATAAAAATGTTCAATCTGTCACAGATGAAAATGTACCATTGGACGTTTTGACAATTACTTTGAATATTTTCTCTATCAAATTCTATATATCTGTTATTAATTAATGAGTTGTCATAATTGCTTCAATCCGTCAGATTTATCTATGATAAAATATTTAATTATGTCAATTAGCTTCATGTATGAGTGATATGACCAGACGGACAGTGCTTTGAGTTACTAATTATTTTTTATTTAAATATATAATCTTTAACCTCCTTGTAAATTAAAACACTCATGTTATATGTTACTCAAGTTTGTCAATTATCCTTCATGACTATAAATACAAAATGTTGTTAACATTCGGGGAGTTGGAATTGGGACGCTGTCCTTGATACTGTCCGACCCAACGAGAAATAAAGGTCTGCAAATCGTAAGGCGGTTTCTATCTTCTTACCAATAGTCCTACCCAGTGGCTTTGCGATAAGCACACGCATCTAGCGTAGTGATAAATCTCTTCGGGACCCCCCTTCCCCTCTAGATTCCCTATGACAACGAACCTTCTCATTTTTCAGCTTGCCAGTGATTGCAACGTGAGAAAGAGGATAAAGTGTAGTTGAAGAAAAGATACTACCTACGTTTTTTATTGTCTGAAATATATTTCTCTCTCGCATAATTTATCGGGAACAAATGGCGCCCAATTCGTCTTTCGGGAAAAGCAGTCTATTGGTATTCAGCCCACATTGCAATATTGACCATGTTTACCATGATTTTAAGTACTTAAAAAAAAACAACAACGAACATTAGGTGGTCAATCTCATCCAAACCGTATCACAAGTTAATCCAAACCGAACATGGTTTCGTAAGCATTGTCATCCAAAATGTCACGTTGTTCTAGCATGTCACCAACTGGAACAGTTCCTTTACATTAAATTGTAGGATTTATGACAGAGTTACAGGATAAATAATTGCTTATAGTTATAGGTTGTCTTTTAGTTGTAAAATTACACACCAAATGTCCATTATATAATACAAAAATCATTCGACGATTCGAAGCGGTTGAGTGACTCCGGCATTTTCACTTCATCCAAACAAGTCACTACCGGCGCGGATACATGACAGTGATATCAGGTAGGGAAAGGAATATCGATATTGTTTTGCAAATATTCGCCATTGTAACAGTACATTGAAACTTAAAACAACTATCAAGTAATCTTAATTCAACATCAACGTAAAAAAAATTCTACATGTCATATGAAAGGAATGTAAAAGTTATGACACTTTCTCCGTCATGGATGTCAGCTCAAGTTTGCTGTGACTTGACGTCATGTGCTATTATGACGTTATATCTAGGTAGTTCAGAGAAGTTACTATAGCAGGAACGGACAGCCTTATCCTAGTCGCGTATATTTCAACAGGTGAGTATACACGAAATACCATTCAAGTCAATTTCATAGTTGGTTTAGTCAATACAAAGCAAATGTAAATATATACCTTGTGGATTAACACTAACATTTCAATTGATATTCACAGTATATCAACTACATATAGCGTGTCAAGTATCTATAAAAGACCATTGCTATACCTTTAAAAATTTGTTCCTATATAAATCAATACTAATAAAAGTCTAATATTTCCAATGTTTTACTGAGCGGGTATAAAAAAATCGATGTTTGACCGCGGAGTGAGATATTGGACCTGTCGATGAGATGTTGGACTGCTTACGTCACATAATGGGCGGGGTCGGCTAAATCTCATTTGCTTTGGTGTTCGACATGTCAAAAAAAAAAAAACAAAATAAATAAATAAAAGGTATAACAAAACATTTATTGACTGTGTTCTCGGGCAAAATGCGTGTTGTCGACCCCTCGAACCAAACTGTTTGCATTCGGCCTAACGGCCTCAGGCAAACAGTTTGGTTCTAGGGTCCAACAACACGCATGTTGCCCTCGAACCCAGTCAATAAATGTATATTGCTGTTGCTCTCCTACAGAAAGAAAAAAAAACGTAAAAAGAAATTATTTTATATGAAATATTTAATTTCTAATCTTAAGGATGACGTTTACTCAATGGACAGAAAAAATCTAGTGATAAAAATTAAAACTCAACCTATTGTACATTGTAGACCTATGATTGTAGTGATATTATTTGCATAACTAGGTCAATGACCTACTTTTCATGCTAGTAGCCCCTGAGTATTTAACAGAAAATATCTCAATGTTTTACACTATGTTCAATAAATATTTTTTTTATCAATAAAATAAAAAAGCAAACTCTTCAGATAATGGAATGCAATGGAAGTTAGAAAAAATGTTGCTAAATATACATGAACAAAGAGCAATAAACTTCTTAAATATTCCAGTCCGAATTTCCTCTGTATATTTTCTAATGTTTACCCGTTTTTAATCTATTTTTACAAAAATCTGAACGAAAGGAAGACTAAACTATTTATAGCATCAGTTTACTTATTCTGCTGGCATGAAAAACATATGAGGTCAGTGATCAAAATCTTTAGATATGTTATCTGGAATAGGTTTTCTTTGTATTTTTGATATTCTTTATTGCATGCCATTTTAAAAGTATTTGAAACAATATATGAGCTACAACTAAAATTTGCAAAATTATGTAAATTTCATCCTTAAACAAATTATGAATAAACAGAAAATCTATTATGGATAACAGCAATAATTAACTGTTGATACCGTTTAATATATCACAACATCAGAATAGTCACTAATATATTTAAATTTCACTTAGGGCGTGAACCAGTTGCATGAAATATGGAGATAACGAACAGTATTTAACCTCATAGTCAATTTAAACAATACGTATCGGGAGCAGAGCAAACACGGACCTCTAAAAACATCAGAGGGGGGATCAGGTGCCATGGATAAGTGAGCATCCCCTCGCGACCGGTCACACCCTTGTCATGGTCGGGTAAATGGAAAAAGCCGTAAGAATTTCAGTGTGTATATAATGGCCTAACAATTAGTATGAAAAACGTCTGTCAGAATTTGACCTAATGATAGATGATATTTGCTGATAAGGTCATTGTATCGACCATAGACATTGTGAAATGATGACTTCAAACAAGACTGTTGATATCTTTGTTTTATCAACTTGTTTGTTATTAGTTTGCCCCGTTTTCAATATTGCGTATCAAATCAACTGGGAGACATAAATCCCATATGCAGGTGATAAGGGTATCTTGCTACATAAGTAAGGGATGTTTTTCAAGCTCACTGGGTCCCAGTGCTATGGAGGAGTGAGCATCCCCTCTCGACCGGTCACACCCGCCGTGTGTCCTTGTCATGGTCAGGTAAATGGAAAAAGCCGTAGCAATTTCAGTGTGTATATAATGGCCTAACAATTAGTATGAAAAACGTCTGTCAGCATTTGACCTAAAGATAGATCCAGTTATCTCTTTTCAAATTTAAATCAACACTGATTTGGGTTAAGGTCATGATAATGCGTTACATTTATATATGTTTATCTATCAACACTGATACAGAATTTGATAAAAATTACCTTGATAATGTAGTAATACTTGGGACTTAAATCTCTCAAAATGTCCTGATATTTCATTTATACGTCCTAACTATTTTTATCAGAATGTTTAAAACGAAAGTAGAGTTAAGTTGTTACATATTGTGCATTTTCTTTTTCTATACTTACATTTGTCTGTTATTCCTTTTCATGTTCAACTAACACTTTATCAGACTTTATTCTGTTGTTCTTAAACTGGTGTAAATCGTATCATTGTCTGACACATAATTAGAAAACGGAATTTCACATTCCAATCAATAGTGACTTCCTTCATACATGTATGAACTTCGCATCAGATTTGTATTTAAATTTCTAGCTTATTATTATTCATATGCAGACTTAGGTCTTTCACATTGAATTTCTAGTTTGTTTCTTACATTTTCAGAACAAATTGCAATTTATTTGTCTTCTTCATTTTTAAAGCCAATCAGAATATTTCTGATATAATGAATGAATAAACATTACTAAGTGAACAAATATAGCGATATAATAGGTATTGCTCTGTTTGCGTGTTGCATAATGAGTACTAGATTATAGTTCAAAATATACCAGCAAAATAATTGCTTTTTATAACACTAGGTTTACTGAATGACGTTGATGGTTACTTCTATATGCATTCAAGGAAATAAAGGTGAAGTTATAGAGCAGTAATCGCTCTCACAATCTACGAACAGCACAAATATTTGAATAGATCATAAAACACGGACCCTTGGAAATTCTAGAGTTGAGATCAGGTGCCTAGGAGGAATTTAAGCATCCCCTGTGGACCAGTCACACCCGCCGTGAGCCCTATGTATTTATCAGGTAGACGGAATAACCTATAATCCAATCTAGTATAAATACAAAAGGCCTAACAATCAATATGAAATATGTCAGTCAAATTAGTTTGTATTTGCTAATATAACGAGGCTTGCAGAGTGCCTATTGACAATAAAAAAAGTTAAGGAATGAGAGTTGGAGAAAACTGGTTACGTGTACCAGCGAGCATTCATCATGGAATCCCTTTTTTCCCTTAACTAAAATTCTTTAAAACTATCTGTTAATTGATTGATTGTATGTTGTTTTACGTCCCATTCGAAGTTTGAACCTACCGAGACATGGGGTCTCGGTTTTTAAGGTCTCATCCGAAGGCCCCACAACTTTCTCTTCAAAGTGCCGAGCGCATGGCGAAGGAACAGTTGCTACCCATTTTTCTATCGACTTAGGTCAGTCGCGGCCGAGATGATAACTCACGACCTCCCGATCACCGAGCGAGTGCCCTACCGACTGAGCTACCGTGAACGGTAAAACTCTGTATATCATTAGTGCTCAACACATTACGTAGGAAAGCGTGACGTCTTAATACGTAGGAGAATCAACTATATAATCACGGTACTGAGTGGTAAAATGTGTAGCGGTGATGGGAGAAATATGTTTACCCTATGATAAAGTTCACATATCATGTAAATCAAGCTTTAAGTGGAAGCTTGCTGAATATTGTAGGAATAGGAGTTTTGCCAATAAAGCTCGTACATGTACATGTAGACACATGCTATAGTTTTCTTAAAAATGACTACCTTGCCAAACCTGTATTATAAAATCGTCAGATAGACCATGATTATTGGAATTTATTAAGTTTCTTGAAAAAAATATTTCGGAAAAAAAAAAAATCACCCACATTTTTTCTATCTAAAAATTGGTATATTTATATTTATTAATTTTTGGTGTTTTTCGTGCCATATTATGGCCCGAGTGGTTAGAGCGTTCGCTCTACAGTCGCAGAGTAAGGAGTTGATCCTTACGTCGCGGGTTCGAATTCCATTGTGGGACGTGGAGACCGGTCCTTCGGATGAGACCGTATAAACTGAGGTCCCGAGTCGCAGTAGGTGCTTGGACGAAAAAGATCCCTCACTGCTCAATGGCCCTGAGTGCCGAGTATAGGTCAAAATTAGTAGCTTTCCACCGGCAAGTGGTGGCGTCTCCATATGACTGAAAAATTCTTGAGAGGGGCGTTAAACAATAAACAAAAAAAATCATGCCATATTATGTCCTGACGTAGAGACTCTTTAGCCTTTCCCAATCTGTGAACTTCTGTATTAATCACTAAACCGCTTGATGACCCCTTCTGAATTATAAATGTAAGAATAATTATTTGCAAAAGGCTCTGCAAACAGGTAACAGGAGCTACAGGGTCATTCTTGGAAGAGTTGTTCGGTGTGAGACCTCTTGTAGTTGGACTGCATTTGTCTCAATAATTTTTGCATCAGCGTGATGCAACTCAAATTTTAGTTGTGTTTTATGTGTACTGAAAGCACAGAAAAAAAACAAGGAAAATTTGTTTTGCACAGTATTTATAGTTCTATTTTATGCACTTTTAACATACGTCCTATATAGTCACCTTGCGAACACTGATCAACGATCAATCGTTATCCGGGTGTGCTTTCAGGTTTAAGAATGAGAGAGTTTAAATAGCTTTTAAATAGCTTTTGACATTTTTTGCACTGTTCAAGGTTTTCTAATCATTAAAAACATTTTAAAAACGGATTGTTTTCTGTGTATTCTTTTGCATATTGTTCACTGAATTACCTTTTCTTCTCAATGTTTGTTCGGAAGTAACTATGTAACCAACGATATGGTCGGTCAAATTGTGTCTAATGTCAATTATTAAGACATTTCATACACTAAGTGGTATTCAAAATATCATCATAGTGTTTACATTTATCATTGAACTTGTGTGTTTCTGAATGGGTGTTGACTAAAGCTAAGTATTTTAGTGTAAACATATACGTAGTAAACTATGGATGATTTTCTGATGATAACAAAAATGATGTCTATTATGACGGTAATAGTGTCTATGTTGTTGGAAATTTTGTTATTGATGATGATGTCAAGGAAAATGATAAATATTTCAAATGTTGTCGAGGAAGATAATCTCAATTATGTTTGTGGTAAGATTTGACGAGGGAATCACATTGATATCGTACTCAGTCCGGAACCACCCTACAGGCTACAGTCCAAGAGGTTTAAAGTATGTTTTAGTTAGAAGTTATAACATACGCAGGGCTTAATTCATTGGCAACTGTCGGTTGATGCGGATTAAAAGGTGATAGTCTGAATGAATGGATTTTAACATCCTTTTAGAGAATCAGATGAATATTCATCGTTTAAGGAGAAATGACCAAAAATAAAAAAAAAATTCCAAACATTGTTTTTCATCAACAACTATACCATAAGATTCAATAAGAATTTCTTAGATTTGATATATGTTCTGAGTTTTTAAAACTGTGTGCTGTTCTCTTTCCACACTGCTGGACTTTAGAAATATATAGAGTCTATAAATAAAAAAGGTTCTCAGGTTGTCTTTGGCCTCAGGCTTCAGCCAAACATTTTGTATCTTGGCATGGGCCCGACAGAACGCATGATACAGATAAAAACCCGATCCAGAATTATACTAATAATTCAAATAAAAGAAAACATACATGAAATGTAAGAAAGAAAATCATTACAAAAGCCAAAATATGATTATTTTTTCTTAAATTCTTTAAAAACATTTTACTCCGTTGACTGTGAAATAGCATTTGGTTTATTGATTCACATCTTCCTTAACCCTTGTGGATTTATTTCTATTGTATTAATTAGAAACTGCATTCATAAATTTCGTTAAAAAAAAAAACAAAAACTTTTGAATGATTATTTCCGACTCTAGACTTCTATCAATAAGTATGAAAGGCAACAAGTCTACATCATGATAGAAAAGCGCATGTTTCAGACTTGTTGAGGTACATACTACAGTACTACCTGAAATACCGCATTGTCAAAAAAAAAAACATGATTTTTAGGGAAAAAAAATTCTTCTTAGTAGACAAATTCTTGAATTTTTTTAATTTTTTACATTCATATTTTTTTTAAAATATATACTGATTCATAGAATGAAATATGCAGATAACGAACAGTATACAAGCTCAAAGAATAGATAAGGAATCATCCGAATTATCTATAAAGGATGCATTGTGTAATATTAGATTCATAGAATTTTAGACGAAATATAAAGGTATTCGGAAATATCAAAATTTTATAACGTAGAGGATCGTTACCAATACACGTTGTAATGAAATTAATTTTTATTTATAAAGCACATTTTACAACAACTCTTAAACTAACATAACTGCCCTAAGTGAAGAAATATTAATATAGAAAGCACAAAGAAATTCACTTTTACAAGGATACCCACTTCCGCCCCAGCCCGGGGTTGAACTCTCGACCTACGGAATCTGTCTCCTAGCAGTACAGAAACAGCGCGCTAGACCGCTCGGCTATCTAGGCAAGTCAAAAAACTTGCTTTCATTACAATGTGTATTGGTAACGATCCTCTAATAAAACTAATGTCCAAATAACTGTATCTCACTTTCATTCTCAATGACCGTGTAGTGTAGGACAGCGCCGCGAGAATTCCATCGGCATCGAAAGCAAGTTTTTTGACTTGCCTAGATAGCCGAGCGGTCTAGCGCGCTGTTCCTGTACTACTAGGAGACAGATTCCGTAGGTCGAGAGTTCAACCTCGGACTGGGGCCGAAGTGAGTATCCTTGTAAAAGTGAATTTCTTTGTGCTTTCTATATTAATATTTCTTCTCTTAGGGCAGTTATGTTAGTGTAAGAGTTGTTGTAAAATGTGCTTTATATATATATATATATATATATATATATATATATATATATATATATATATATATATATATATATATATATATATATATATATAAATTAACTTTCTTGTAAATATTAATAAATTACGGAGAAGATCCATTCGTCTGTTTCCCTACACTGCGCGTCTAACAAGTGGGGACGTCATACATGATCTCTTGGTATTCTCTTTAGAGAAGTGGACAGGCTTTCGCCTACATCCACTTCTCTTCGCAAGCCTTCATGTTTTGATTCTGGAAAACGTGTAAATCTCGAACCGGTGACGGTCTACACTTCAACTGACATTTCGTCTAAAATACGTCTGAATGTACGTAATAGACGTGTTATATTAACAATTTTAACATAAATACACACAACTGTCACAAGAAAACTGACCTTTAAGTATTGTTAATCCATTTTCACAAGTTCTCCACCCCGGATTTAAATTATGTGCAAGTAACTCTTGAAGTATTCAAAGATCTCTAATTCGGATAAAAATGGAAACTATTTTTACAAAATAATAATGAAACGAGAGAAATCGTCTACTCTGTTTTAACTAACGAGACAGTATTTTCTCAAGTTTCGTTCAAATTCTTTTGATCTTTGTTTTTTAAATCTTTTTTTTTTCATTTCTCGGGAAAGGTAGAGTTAATATCGTTTAAAAATAAAAGAAAATATTTTTTAGTATTGTCAGTGAGGAAGTAATGAAGTATTTTTTAAGCTCAAATTTACATTTAAATTGTATTAAAATAGTAAAAATAAGTATAGGTAATAATATTTATTTTGAATAATATGCTAAATCAAAAGTGAATTGTCAAAAACCTTGTCTTCGCCAATTTTTCCAAATTATCCGACTTAAAATTTTCAATATTTTCTAATAAGCTGTGGTAGATTAACATTAGTTTAAATCCGGGGTGGAGAACTTGTGAAAATGGATTAACAAAACTTAAAGGCCAGTTTTCTTGTGACAGTTGTGTGTATTTATGTTAAAATTGTTAATATAACACGTCTATTACGTACATTCAGACGTATTTTAGACGAAATGTCAGTTGAAGTGTAGACCGTCACCGGTTCGAGATTTACACGTTTTCCAGAATCAAAACATGAAGGCTTGCGAAGAGAAGTGGATGTAGGCGAAAGCCTGTCCACTTCTCTAAAGAGAATAGATCTCTTGGTACAGTAAGATGATACTCAATGAATATACAGGAGTATTATTACACGGGTCATAGTCAACACATGGTAGGGTATTTTGTAAATTAGAGAACACAAAAATATTTTACGTGGTTTTTAACAGAAATCTTTTGTAGGTATATCTTATTTCGCTTATTTAGCTTATGTGTGACGTCATAGTTGGTTTTTCCCGTATTGAGAAATGTAAACATGACATGTTTTTACAATGCTTATGTCTTGTTTAACTAAGTCCTTTGCAAAATTGAAGTAAGCTTCACCTTTCGATATTTTTACAGTTGATGAACAAAATGAAGGACTTCAATTTCAGTGTAAATTATCAAATATTGAATGATAGTGTTTTTTTTTAAATTAAGTTTTTTGTTGTTTATATTAAGTTGTCTATAAAATATGCAGTTTTCCTATCATCATGCAATGTGACTAAAAATAACTTGTTTTTTTTTTTAATTTTAAACTTATTCATATTCTGAAATATTTTAAGGGATACAAAGGGTTAAAAATTCCAATTATGGACAGAATGATGGGACTGTAAACATGGAAAATCAAAACTCTACTTAGACGTTGTAGGGCATGGTATTTGTTAATCAATATCTGAAATAAGGCAAGGAACCTAATGATATAACGGCTTTAAAATACGTGGAACATACTAATTTTTTTTTTACGAGTTGCTGTTCTTTAAAAAAGGACTGTAATACGTGGACCATATGCATGTGTTTCTATACGAAATTCAAAGAAAATATCTAGATTTAGTGATGTACAAAGGTGTACTAAAATTTAATTTTTTTTACTTGTATCTTGTAATTTTTTTTAAGTTTGCTTAATTAGGCTGTAATGATAAAAAAAATCATGACCTTGAAATGATATGAATATGAAATGTTGATCTAGGTATCTATCACAATTGTAATGTAGCCTTAAAATCAACAACAGAATTAAAAGAAGCTTAAACGTGCAGATATCGTAAAGGTTGAATTTTAACTCCATTGGTGGATCCATGGAGGAGTGGGGCGGGTGTTAGAACCCCTTTTTTGCAGGAAGAGGAAGAGAGAGAGAGAGAGAGAATATTTTTTCTGTAATATATATATTTTTACGTCTAGTATTTTCTGCCCTTTCTGCTCTCTAGATAGAGTTTTACTCCACGTATCTTCACAACCCTGGCCCCGGGTCACACGTAAAATGAAAGATTTCACTTTGTTATCATTGGAAGATTCCGGCGAACGTACGGCTATGCCATTTTTGGACCATCTTCAAAAGTAACTACATGTAACTTTAAGAAGTATATATGCATAAAAAGTCATGAAAGGGAGTATGCATAGCATAAGAGAATATTTCTCTCCTTATATTATGGGGATATTTTAATCAATGAAGAGAAAGATTCAAAATGTCCCCGTAGTATGTGGGGGAGGGGAGCTCACATTTCTTTAAAAAAAATTATCTATTGTTATAATTTCAATATATAAGTTTTGTTTTGCATTAGAAGCTCCCCCGCACTTTTTGTTGAAAAATCAAAAATCAAACATTTAAAAGAAATCAAAATGTACCGAAAAGTTAGACGACGTCCCCCCCCCCCCCCCCCGAAATAGGATTTTACAGTGAGGTGCACAGGTTATTTTTTATTTATTTATTTATTTGATACTTTTTTGCTTGTCAACCCTTTTTTGGCCGTTGCTACAGGCTTAAATTTAAGTGCCAGCGGTATGACCTAGAACCCCATCCCCTCTTTCAAAAACTACTGGATCCGACCCTGTACTGGAGCACTAGAGGGTCTCGAGTTATCTAAACAACGCTAGGTTATCGGTTAACTCGATCAATTTAAACACACAAAAAAGAATAATTTTGTATGTAATTACTTGCAATCGTAACTTCTCGGCAAAACAGGGTGTTTTTCCGAGCTCGCCAGAAAGGTCTGAGAAGATGCGAATGACAATCTCATCTCACGTGTGTAGACGTAGGCATGAGGTGTGTGAATTGTTTGCTAGTGACGCTTAGACTGGTGACAGTATTTGCTGAAGAACTATGAAGAATTATACACACCAGTTTCATAACATGTGCAGTTTTTTTTCTCGTAATTAAAAGTCGAATATCTTGGATATGGGATAACCCATATCGATTCTTATTACAACGACCGTCAATGCATCCATGTACGAGTTCATTGGTTACTCTCAAAGGTTGCACAGGTTAACCTTTCGTTAATATTTTCTACATTGATCTGCCTACTTTGAGTGATGGTACTTTCATGGTAAAATTGTTAAATTTTATCCCCGATTGTATGGCCTATAATTTGTCATTTACAAAAATCGGACTATTTCGATACGACTGGGGCTTGACATATGTATTAGATTTATACGGAAGATTCTATCATTGGAAAGATAGATGGTACACGTGTAGCACAGAACTCTAGTACGCAGATTTTTTTGTGATGTTTCTCCCTCTCCCCCACATGGAAAAATGTCGCTACAAGCCTTCATCAGGCTACATGTATATTTGGATTCCTGTCTATCAAATTATTTAGCGAACCTTGATGCATAAAGCTAATGCCGGTAAACATGGTAAAAACTATACTTTTAAAACCTAGTAGTTGAATTAATGTTTTAATTCAACATGTTCAAGCTGTTAAGCTATCTATATAAGTTTTTTCTACTTATTTAAAATGCTTGTACCATAGAGTTTAGTTTGTATATACGGATATAAGTATAAAAGAGAAGTTCGGATCTTGGTTACGCCGAAGAATACATAAATTATACGATGTACAGATTTGAGAGCGAGGTTTGACAATGATTGGTATATTTTAATTCGGAAATTGTTTTAAGAACAAGTTCTCTTAGAGGCGAACTCTCTAGCATACTTGCGCATGCGCATATATATATATATATATATATATATATATATATATATATATATATATATATATATATATATATATATATATATATATATATATATATATATATACGCATATATATATATATATATATATATATATATATATATATATATATATATATATATATATATATATATATATATATATATATATATATATAATCTGTCTTCAGCAACACTTATTTGTATGTTGAATCCAATTTCTATAATTGTACAGCTTGATATTTTTTTCTGCATGCCTAGATGAATTGCAAAGTGTTGTCAATGAATTTATTGATTGTATGTTGTTTGACATCCCATTCGAGAATTTTTCACTCATTTAGAAACGTCACCATATACCGGTGAAGGGCTTCAAATTTTGACCTTTACTCGGCACTCAGGGCCATTGAGCAGTGAGGGATTTTTATCGTGCCAACGCCTGCCCTGACACGGGGCTTCGATTTTTAAGGTCTCATCCGAAGGATGCGCAACTTTCACTTCAAAGTGCCGAGCGCATGGCGAAGGAACAGTTGCTATCCATTTTTTAATCGACTTAGGTCAGTCGCGGCCGAGATTCGAACTCACGGCCTCCCGATCACGGTGCGAGCGCTGTTGTCAATGGGAATAATGAAAAGGATTTCTTGCCGATACAAGACCATCAATTGAGTCATGTGATGTCATGGTGTACCTTATCAATAACTGTGAATGATAAGCCTCTAGATTAACAAGTTACAAGAAGGATAATGGTTACAACTTACATATTGATAACCACATCAGTGATGTGAATAATGCCGAAGTAACCGATTGTATACCATACTTTTATGTAAAGGCATGCTGTGTACCAGAAACTAGGCAGACTGAGGCCCCATATGTTACTTGGGTACTTCTACAAACTTCTTGAGGCCTCAAGAGTTCAAAGCGAGCGTCAAACCCTTAGGGCCCATTTTGTACATGGGATTTTAGTCCATGGATATACTGAAACTTTTGATATGCATGGTGAAAGGAGCTGTTGAAAATCTTCCCCGTTTTTATGGAGTTCCGTTAAAGGGGGGGGGGGGGCAGAGACTTGACTTTTATATATACATTTGTGTATTTTATTTTAGATAGCATTTTTAATTAAATTTATTGTTATACATGGGCAATAAGGTGAAATCAAAGCAATTCTTACGATGGTAACTCATTTTACGTACCAGTATATATTTTTTAATACAGCCGTTCTTAGTTTTATATATATTCACTACTCATATGTTTAATCAACATGAAATTTGCATTTATATTTTAATCCTGTACCTTAATGGAGTCTTTATTTTTTGTTAATTTTTAATATTTTTTATCAATTCCAACTCAGTTTTTATTCAATCACAACCATAAGTCCTTCCATTTTTTCAACAAATTGACACACAACTGTTAGTTCAATAGATACTTTGAAACCATATTTCTTATATGAGCATTTCATGCGAAAAATAAATAGCACATCTATAAAAATAAGACACAATTACAAATTAAACTTATATGAAATAATACTTTTAAAATTAAATGATAATTAAACATTTTTCAACATCACACTGTGTGCATTTTATGAAGATTTACATTCAAAATATGCAAATGTGAGTGCATCAAAATTCACATCATAGAAATTTATCTTAATCCTTAAATGAAACAATCGTTGTATTCATTACTTTAATTTGTTATATGTCCGACATAAATAAACAATTATTGATCCTTTAAATTTAGAAACATGTATAGAAACCTGATGTTTATAGACCTACCCTCATTTTTTCATTACTGGCCCACCATTTGTTATTTCTAAATCACGTGACTTAGGTGATCGATGTTGAAAACCAAACATCAGAATCATAAAATAGAATAATTAAAGTTACATAAAAACTCATTTTTAAGTGATTTTATCGTAGGCCGGAAAATGACCTTATAGAGAATCATCCTTTATTTAGAGATAACAACATCAATATTTGTCCTGTCATTTGTCATGATGTATAATCATTGTATTTTGTGAGAAAAGAGCTTATTCAATAGCTTAATTAGAACGAAGCAAATGCAATAAATTTCATCAAAAACTGAATTAAAACATTTAAGCATAAATTTTTTCAAACACTTGGAATTTGGTCTTTTGAGAAGTGATGAAAATACAGTATTCATGTAATTAATCCATGTGATAAAAATTTGTGATACCCTTGTGCATGAAATACCAAAGCTATCTGCAATTACAAATGTAGGTAAAGCTAAACGAAGTCTTAATAGTGTCACGAGGAACTCAAGAAAACGAGTCAGCTTCCTATTTGGGCTGGACTTCTTTGAAGGATTCTCAGCTGCTGTATTATAAGTTCCTGATCCACCCTTCCAATATGCCAGTTTTGGTGTTATTTTGTAAAGTATAGCTGTAGAAGTAGTAAAAGGAGGATAGAAAGTATTAATTTATACACATAATAATTTAATTCGACTTTTAATTCTAATTTTGGTATATAATAAAGTCAAATCATGGGTAATTTTCCTTTAGTTAATCTTTTTTTACATGCATTAGAAATATCATTAAAATTACCAAAGATTCCAAATAGAGTCAGCACAGATTGCAGTCCAAAATGACTCAAAACAGAGCTATCTCTGTTTGTCATCTTGTCGACTGTCAGGTACCGCATCAGTTCATCTTTGTTCTTGAAGGTGTCTCGAAGATGCAAAAGTTCAACCTCAGATTGCTCTAGGTCTTGCAAGGTCAAGTCTGTCTGACATTGTACATCACAGGACTGGATCTCTTCACTGCTAACTTAACAGTAATAATAAGATTTATTTCCTTTACGAAATAAATCTAAATATTACAGCGATGGTTACTGTTGTGCATGAGATCCGCGCCTCAGATTTGTGCGCGTAATGCCCTGCTGTAGATGACATTATCGCTGTTTATGTTTGACGTCACAATATTTGTTACAGTTGGATTGAGAGGTGGGTGTTGTTTGTCTCGTAGCTTAACTTCATCTATACACTGATAGTGCAGGCAATCAACATTTAGGATGCGGCGTTTACCTTCATGGGCAATGGGCATATTTTGGTTGGCCGGATAGCTGGAAGAAGCCAGATATTATGTTAGACATAACGTTTTTAGAGTTAGTGCCAATTGTCCTTGCAATTTTCTTATTTAAGAATGAATTCCTCGACAAGAAGATATTGCTACACACTGACAATAAAGCTTTAGTTTCCATTTTAAACAAAAAATCATCAAGATCACCTCGGGTTATGGAATTGGTTAGGTCATTGGTTTTGCAATCTATGGTAAACAATTTTTACTTTAAAGCTTGTCATATAGATGGTTATAACAATGCTATAGCTGATTCTATTTCTCGCAAACAGTGGACCAGATTTCGTGTTCTCGCCCCCAAATCCGATCAACACCCAACACCTATTCCAGAAGATTTTATAAAAATGATCTTGGAGCTGAAATTAAACGCCTGACGCTTAATTCGGTATCATTAAAGGTCATAGGAGACAATTACCTGAACTTTTTGAGTTGCATACGGGAATAAGTTCATCTGAGCTGGTAAAATAAGACTGAAATTGTTTTTTGGATTTTTTACGCAAGATAGCTACAGCACAGTCGATCAAAATTACTCAGTCGTGAAATTCACTTTGACTAACGTTGCTTATCTCCCTTAGCATATGACGTCAGAAAGGCCCAGTCGCTGTTCAAAGCAATGCAATGTTTACAAACTATCATGTCATTTTGCAGCTTAATTTTAAAGAATATCATAATCATGGCTAAAACCTTGTGTAAATATACGATCTTCAAACAGGCTAGTATTCCTTTTTAAAAATTCCATTGCATATTTGCAAGATGTTTGCATGTTTTATCAGTCAAAATGTGAATATTTTCATCGTTTTACACTTCGATCTATTGAGAGAAAAATAAAGCGACCGGAAGAGAGAAAGAAGGGAGAGTGAGAATGAATTCATTTTTCATAACCAGTGCAGTTGTTTTAATGAAATCATTTATTAACAACCTAGTTTTACTTTCACACAGAATCCAACACGTACTGTCAGTACGACACCGGCTTTTCTTGACAAACGATACGTACCTGCTGTGTAATATCACATGCACACCTCCCAACCTTATCAATATTCAGGGTCATGAACCCAAGGGAGCATTCATTGCAACAGATAATTATTTCCACAAAGAGAGACAACTCAAGAATTTTTTAATGGTATAGTCAATTTCTTTTATCAATTTAGATCCATCAAGTCTGAAATTTGTAAAGTGTTATTAATTGTAAAAAAAAAAAAAAGAAAAAAGGAAAGAAATTATTATGGTTTATATCCTTTATTTAATTAATCAGGATCACATCCAATCGATGTTTATGTTGAGTTAGTATAAACATAACAACAACACAGTCTATCTAATTTCACTATACATGAATGTGTAACTTAATTTCCATTTAATAAATATCCTTATTTTCAAGTATACAGTATTTGATTTCACATGTATCTGGTAGATGTAAATATTTCTGGAAGGTATCTACCTACAAAATTACATTCAATTAATATTTGGTTAAAGTTAAATTATTTAACAAAAAATGTACATACAGGTATGTACAAAATTTATAACTCAGGACTCGTATATAAAAAAAAAATGGCAATGTGAACAAACATCATGTATTCATTTTTATTTACAAGAAATGAACTCCTACAGGTTGACAGACAATGGAATGTTGTACAACAAATGAAGTTGTTAATTACAGAGCATATGTTATAATAAAAATTAAATTGTTTAACTATGAAGAATAAATTTTTAAATAATATCTAGATATCCTTCACAAGCTCCCTAAATTTTAAACAACTTATAATAAACAAAACTAAATACATGTACATGTACCTACTGAATTCTAGTTTTTTGTTTTCCTTCCTATTTAAACAGATTCAAGTTCCATTTTTTTAAAATAATATTAAAACCTAAATAAAAGCCACTGAAAGACTAACATTGTGTTTCTTTCTTTTACTGATAATCTGTTTTAAAATACATGTGTAATTAAAATACGTAATACATGTATATTAGACATGCAGTACCAGAGAGAGATAGTTATAGCCCCCTACTTTTTTCTAAACATATTCTACTACTGTTTTATAATTGAATAAAATATGAAGACAGAAGTTTTATGTTACATAATATTTTGTAAACTATGGACTCTCTGAATAGGCAAATTCTTCTTTTCTTAGGAAGGGATCCTCAAATGATGTTTGGACACTTCTTAAGAATAGAAAAGATTCATCCCAATCCTCATGAATTCAGCAATCATTTGTTACATTGCCTGGAAAATATAAATGCAATAATATATAAGATTGCTTTATTTATAATGCATCATCCATTAATTTGAATCAATATAATACAGTCAAGCCTTATTATCTTGAACTCAATGGGACCGATGAAAAACTTTGAGATATTCAAGGGGTTGAGAGCTTGAGGGTAACATACAAAGAAGACAAATGTGGTTCAAGGGACTTCAAAATGACTTTGACATCTCCATAGTGATCAAGATATCACTCAGTGTTCGAGATACCAAAGTTGAACCCTAAACTGAGTATAAAAAAAAAATCATATTATCATATTAGTAACAGCGTGCCCCTTTGTTAGATCAAGCACGCTGAAGTTTCATATGTTGAACACCATATTTCTCATTGACTGGATGTTAAATTTCATTGAAATGAATACTACTTTGCATATGAAATAGAGAATCCAGCAACACACTGATAATACTGAGCAGTCGCATTGAATGATTGTTTACAATGACAGCATTTGTAATAAGCAACAACACATGGTCAGTCAAAACCATTGTCGGCTTCTCTGTTCGTGTGCAAAATAGTATTTCTTATTATTGAAATTAAATGTCAAATCAATGAAAAATATGGTGATCAACATGGGAAACTGCATGCTTTATCAAACAAAGTTACATGCTGTTAAAGGAATAGTAGTATATGCCATATATAGATGCAAAATCAATTTATTATTATCCAGTTAAAGTATTTCATTGAGGGAGTTAGCAAGATTCCAGTTCCCCAAGGCCAGGACCACTTCCCACGGCGAAGCCGAGGGAAATAGTCCTAGTCGAGGGGAACTGGAATTTTGCTAACTCCCTCAATGATATACTTTTAACTGTTTTATTATACCAGTACAAACGTAAAATTTAGAGGATTCAGATAGCGTGATTTCAAAGCAGGGATTAGCTCACTGAACTAACACATGGGATTAGTCCATTCACATATACCAATGTTAAAGTAAAACCTAGAGGATTATGGATAACCGGGAATTAGCTTTCGAAGCAGGGATTAGCTCACTTGACTAACACTTGGGGATTAGTCCATAGTCCATTCTTAACAATTTCTATGGAAATAGTCACATCTAACGATCTAATGTTATACAGGGAAAAAATCAGTAGAGGTATAATAATGTTCATAAATAATATGCATGAGAAAAAGATTTGTACAAAATAAACCAATTAAATATAAATAAATCATATGCATTTCCAAGTGTTAGCAAATCATTTATCTAGGTAATAATGATGAATGTCAACATACCCCAGGTAGTCGAAATTGTTTGATTTTAAGATACTGAAGTTTAGCTGTACTTAATTAGACTGCACTATATTCAAATGTTTCTCAACAACACACATTTTTCACGTGTTGTAATGATAGGAGTTAAGCCCCTTTTCTATGCCCCAAAATATTGTTTTCCTTTCTCTGATATTTGTAGATATTTTAACCACATACAGTTTGTGAGCTCTGTTGATTATTCATAACCAGCTATTTTAAGTTGCAACTAGTTTGATGTTTAAAGATTAATTGAAAGACAGAAAGATAAAAAACAAACTTAAGTCTCCTTAAAATTGGAAATAAAATTATGAAAACTTATTTTAGCCCCCTCTTAGCCTAAGATCCATGAAATGAACAAAAAGGATTTTCCAATATTTACATAAGATCCCCCCCCCCTCCTTAACTATTTCCAGATAAATATTTTACCCCTAATTATGGCCCATCCCTAACCCTGGATTATGGGATTCTTTACTAAGATGAATTTATTCATGCATAATAATATGATTTATGGTGGGCCTGACTTTTAAAAGGCTTTTACCCTAAATATTTCAGAATAAACTTTGATTCCCCACTGTGGCCCTACACTACCCACAGGGAATATGGTTCGAAAAAATCTGAATCTGCTCTGCACTATCTCAGAGGATGCTAGCAAGATAATATGAGTATAATGACTTATCATGACCTGTCTGTTCTTGACAAGAATTAAGACTTTAACAAGAGGCCCATGTGTTCACCTGAGCACATCGGCTAGGAAAAAGCACAAATCAGTTCAGTATTGAAAAGTTTACAGGGGGGGGGGGGGGATTTTATACTACTAAACTACTTGAGGTTGCCTCAATATCCATATAGCATATAACTTTGCTGTTCTTGAGAAGAAGATTTTAAAAGATTTTTCTATATATTTTTATGTAAAATTTGATTGGCCATTATGACCCCACCTTATTCCGAGGGGTCATGATTTGAACAAACTTGAATCTACACTACCTTGACTAACACTTGGGGATGCATGCTTCCATATACATATCACCAATCATGGCTTTACTGTTCATGAGAAGATGATTTTTAAGAATTTTTCCTATATATTTCTATGTAAAACTTTGACTGGCTTTATTATGGCCCCACCCTACCCCCTTGGGTTATGATTTGAACAAATCTGAATCTACACTACCTGAGGATGCTTCCATATGAAAATCATCAATCATGGCTATGCTGTTCTTGAGAAGAAGATTTTTTAGAATTTTTCCTATATATTTCTATGTAAAACTTTGATCGGTTATTATGGCCCCACCCTACCCCTGGGGATTTGAACAAACCCGAATCTACATTTTGTCAAGCAGCTTTCACTTAAATTTAATTTTTTTTTTTTTTCTAGCCCTCTGGTTCTTGAGAAGAAGATTTTTAAATACAGCCAATTTTCACTATTTCTTAGTTATCTCCCCTTGAAAGAGGGTGTGGCCCTTCATTTGAACAAACTTGAATCCCCTTTACCCAAGGATAATCTGTGCCAAGTTTGTTTGAAATTGGCCCAGTGGTTCTTGAGAAGAAGATGAAAATGTGAAAAGTTTACAATGACAACAACGACAGACAACAGACAAATTTTCATCAGAAAAGCTACCTTGAGCCACAGGGACTTGAGACAATCTTAGCAAAATCGGGTATATAGCTATAGTATAATAGGGGAGCCCTTTTATACTATATACCCGATTTTGCTAAGATTGTCTCAAGTCCCTATGCCTTGAGCCTTCGACTCAGTTGAGCTAAAAAAAATTTTCATTTTGTTTTTTTCTGACTGGCAAAATTACAATTGTTCTTTCTATTTAATTGCTATAATCTATTTACATCAATAACATATCATCACCACTTATAAACATACCTTCTCTTTGGACCTAACCTCCTTTGTTATTCTCATGGTTGATGCTTGCATCAGATAAATTGTTCTGTTACAGCTGAAATACAAATATGAATATTACATTAATACAATCCTCTTAACTTAATTTGTACAAATAAAATATATATGCATGTATTTGCAGTTAGATCACCAAGAGAACTGCATGAATGAACAATACTGACAAATTGCATTGCACTACTTGCAAATCAAACAAATACATGTATGTAAATCATTTTAAGTGTGCAGAATATGCTGAATCATGTATTGGTATAATTTGCAGTTCAAAAAAATTGTTTGCATAAACATACAGCCAAGTGTGTTTTACAGTTTATTTCTATTTTTTAAAAATCTCATTTAATGGTAAATTTCTCTGCATATAAACTCACTGCAATGCAGCATGATGTGATTAACCTTTGTGCATTTTTTGACCCATTCTGTATTACCGAGGTATCTGCTGAAAGAGAAAAAAAACAGAATGTGAATAAATCATTTGAACAAAGTTAAAAAAGTAACGGATGCATGATTTTCAATTATCAAAAGCCCTCCCTCTCTCTATCTCTCTGTCTGACAAATTATCCACAGGATTTTTTTACATAGATACACATGTATAACAGATATTGGTGCAACTGAGCAAAATTAAAATATCCTTTCTTTGTTTCTTCCAATCAGGCATAATAACTAAATATATGTAATAATGTCACATATAATATGTTATAAAATTATCCTTACAATGCTCACAATAGGCAAATCTTGAACTTTCATGTCATCACTGTCTTCAGAATATCCTGCAAGAAACGTACATTCCAAATAATAATTTGATTAGATTTATTTATTTTTATACATGTATTTGGTATTTTTTAGAATGAAATTCTCATTTATGATTTATGTGCATTACAGCACCATGCACATGGAAGTTCATTTTCAAATTCAACCAACATGTCATTCTTAAAAAATCAAAAAAGATAAATCTGTAAAGCCCATTTATTTTTTTTTAATGAAATAAAATTATTTTCTTGTGTGTGTAATTTGTGTGGGATCATCAGTGGTTCGGATGGACATATCATTAAAAAAAACATACAAAAAAAAGCACAGATTGTTGCAAAAGCCAACTTACTGAATTATAATAAGTTACAAATTTACAATGAAGGGCTCGAAATAATTAATGGCCTACTGGGCTGGGGCCAATTAATGTATTTTTAATTTAGGCTAGTACATTGTGAGGGCATGTGTCCATTGGGTCATTGTTTATTATGTATACATGTAACAAAATTCATTTATGGTTGGGATAGTAACTAAACTTGTCAGGCAAAGTTCTGTCTTTTCTTGTTTTGTTAAGTTAAACCACTAGTAAGTATCACAATATAAACAAAAAATATATCACTATTATTTTCTTTATGGTTTTGGGCCAGTCTTTTTAAAATCTACTGGCCCTGTGGGACAGTTGAAGTACTCAGAGCTGACCAGGAAAAAATTTAAGGTGATAGCCCTACAGTGACCAGTGAAAGAAAATAATTATTTTTAGCCCTGAAATGATGTCACATTTTTTATGCTACATAAATAACATAATATAGATTTTCTAAATTTAATATTTTTTTTTATTTCTTCATGACTTTATATTATTAATTGTGTTTTTTTTTCATACCGTTTTATGGAGAAGGCTGTTCAACATGTACTTAAACCTGAAATAGACAAAGCAAAAAATTAGTTACTTTTAATATTAACATATAACAATCAATTTACCATATGTAAATTAATTATATATTCTCTCAAACAAAAATGCAAAACATCACTGTAAATTGTGTTTACATTGACAGAGGTCTTAAATAAATTATTTCAATATTACAGATTGATGCCTGCAATGTTACTGTATATTATTTATACTATTTCATTTGTTAGTTTGGGATGGACAATTTTTTTATAAGAAAAAAAAATCCACTAACTTAAAGTACATTGTATTCATAGTTGAAAGTAGTAAACATGCAAGAAATGTTCCAGGATATCATAAACTGCATATGTAAAGTTTGGGTATATTAAATTAATATTCATGTCTGTAAAGTCTGATATGTGTGAGAACTGCATGGTTGCGTCTGTTCTCCCTAGCTAGCTTAATTAATCTCACCTTTTGCTTGACCCATTGTATTATATGTATATATGTTTTATATGTTTATGTACCTCATGTAACCATTTACATGGTTTTTGAGTGAATAAATTGAATTGAATTGAATTGCATCATCTGATCATAAATTCTGTGATAAATAAGAGAAGTAGCAAACATTTTCTTATCATTAGGTTCTATTGAAAACAGCATAATTGGTATAAATAACTGACAATATTAAAAGTGCAAAATGTAAACAAATGTAAACACCTTTACATATGTAGAGGAAATTCGGCAGAGCTTGTGTGCATGTACTATGATATGGATAGAATTAAATTTTAGTCTCTTGGTGTTAAAAAAGACACAAGGTTCTCACAGATCACTGGGCAATCTCTGAATACACATAGCTTGTGTAGGAACGGACTATAGCACACCTACATTTTCTCTTCATTTCAAAACATGCTTTTACAGCATTTTACAAACTTGCCCTTAAATATTTAGCCATTTTGTGCTACAGGTAATCGAAAAAATAAATCGACTTCCACTTACGAGTGCTTTTGTTTCCTAAACCAGTGTATGTGTGTTCATCTTTACCGACACAACTACTCCCTTGCACGTGGAAAAATGTTTACAAAATCGAGAGGTGCAGTTTTGACACTTTCATGTACAATAGCACGTGACAGAACGAGAAACTTCATACATACTTTCACTTTTCATGTAAAGAAACGTTTGTTTTTCAACTTTATGCAATTTAAAAACCTTGCAAATCGAAAAAATATAAAGTTTTACCTCTTTTTTCAAGTTGAATATTTCTCTCGATTTTCACCTCTCGCGTGTTGGTCTCATCTAATTCTCGAGAGTTCTCGCAATGAAAGCTGTTCGGATGTTTACGGATTTTGTTAATATTTTATGACGTTTATCTTCGAAAAGTTCCGATTTATGCAAATAAGGTTAGGAGGTGTGACATGGCTTAAAAAAAACAAGAAAAAAATTTCTTGTGTTACTGTTTTATACAATTTTATCAATTCTTATCATTTGACACTGTCTTTATACTCACTTACTCATGTACAACATCACCACCAATACCCGATCTCTGCCCCCCCCCCTTCCCCCTTATTATTTCTTTCTTTTAGTAATTGAAAGTTCTTAATCGTGTCATTTTTAACACACTGCAGATGGGTTAAAAACAACTCTGGCAAGAACTATACGTAAACTTGTATTTATATGCGAGTTAGTACAAACGCCGTTTAAACAGTTAAACATGTAGACCTATGTATTAAAAAAGGCAGCTCTAACATGTGGAAATATTTCTATGAAGACTCCACCAAATGTAGATATATTGAATGAATTAGAAATCGATATATTTTTTTTTGTAGTAAAATTTAATACATAAAATACCGAAAAAAGGTAGGTATTTTTCCCGTCAATTTGTTAAAATATTTATCAAAGATCAGTATTTATATTCGTATATTTCCATTTTTATTTGTTTTCTCTGTGATAACTCTTTGAAAGTTAGGAGAGTTGATTTCTTGATCATTCCAACGGAATGCAAATTTCGCCAAGCAAAAAGGTCAGGAGCTAAGAAGGCCTAATATGCATGTAATTTCCGTGCGGCTGTCCTTTTGTGTCTGACTCTAAGGAGGCCTAATATGCATGTAATTCTCGTGCGGCTGTCTTTGTGATTGGCGTCAGTGGGCGGGGACTATCGAAATTGACATGTGAGGCTTCGTGTAATTTAAATCTATTAGTCCACATTTTTAAAATCTAAATTTACACTTTTATTTCACAATGAAATGGAAATATAAGGAATCACTGTCTAGTTATCAAACTGAATTGACTGAACTACGAAATCCGATAACTCACCTGAAAACATAGACACATTTATATTTTCAAAAATAGTTTAAATTAATTAGATAAAATATGGTAGAAATACATTAGTCTAATGCTCCGTTTACATCAGTGGGCTCTTGTGACGTCATAAAACCACAAAATCAAGAACGATAAGCGAGTAAGAAAAGTAACAAGTGGAAAAGTTTTCATCTTCATTTTTCAGTAAAACAAAGGCCAAAAAATATTACTACTCGTAATTTAACATTCTTTCATATATAGCTTGAGGTTTAAAAAGTGAAATCCTAGTGTTAAGAATCGTTTCCTATGACCTTTAAATACAAGACAAACATACTCCACTAGTCTAAGAAGTTTTAAGCAATTTAGAATTTTGTATGAACTGCATTCTATCTGGCCCCCACCTGTTCCACACATTTGTATGTTTATCGCTCATTTATCCCTGCAAGGTTTGACTCATGCTACCACTTCATCCTATATATCAGGAATAAGTTTCAAATGCAAAATATTGGGATTCTGTGACAACACACACAACAAATTTTGATTAGAAAATTATTGGAAGGAATCAAAAGGTCAAACCATTCAAAAGATTGTAGACTTCCTATCACAAAACACATTCTTGAGAAACTCATAAAAACAACATCTTTAGTTTGTTCGTCAAACTTTGAGGCCATCTTTTTTTCAACAGCATTTTCAGTAGCTTATCATGCTTTTCTTAGAGTCGGTGAATTTACTTTTAGTTGTTCAAATCAAGCAAATCCAATTATTTCTTGCAAACATATAAAGTTTAGAAAAAATGAAGATTCTGGGGAAAGTTTCATAGAACTTCGAGTTCCTTTCTCAAAAACTGACCAACTTGGGAAAGGGACATCGGTATTTTTGCAACAAACAAAGAATTCTATCTGTCCAGTTGAGTGGCTGTAAAGGTACATTGCTACAAGGCCAAAATTTGACGGCCAGTTATTTATACATATGGATGGTAGTCCTCTCACAAGGTTTCAGTTCTGTTCGTTATTAAATAAGACTCTTGAAGTAGCCGGCCTTCCAAACTCAAGATACAAATCTCACTCTTTCCGTATTGGGGCAGCGTCAGATAGTTTCTCTTACGGTCATTCGGAAACAGAAATAAAAAAGCAAGGTAGATGGAGTTCGAATGCCTTCAAAAGGTATATTAGGATTAAGTGATGTCCTCAATTGATTTTCATATTATTATATAGGAAGTGAAAAGGTTATCTGGATTGTTGGTTCTTCAATTATTAAGGTCAAGATCTAGTAAATAAAAGGAGCCTACAGATTTCTCAAATTTGAGAAATAAATTCCTTTAATGAAGCTTTATAAGTATAGCTTGGTCAAATAAGGTATTTCGGGGCATAATTTGTAGGTAAACAAGACGAAAAATCATATCTTAAACTTTCATTTTTAATGAAAAATTAAGAAAATCAGTCATGAATATGGGAGTTTTTTTCCATATCAGACAAATTAAATGCATCCAGATTGCCTACAGTCTCTCAGAAAACGGTATTCTGTATGTTCTTAGCCTCTTCTTTAAAATAATATTAAATTGAATATAGGTTTCGGGATTACTTTTCACATGATTTCAAATTGAATTCCAGAAAAGTACTTTATTTTCTACATGATTCTTTTACAGCTGTAAAGTACGGGAAAAAGAAAGTTTAATTTGATTATGACGTCATAATGGATCTAGCATCAAAAAGGCAGTCTAAAATCATTTACTAGATCTTGACCTTAAGTGGGCGTTCTACTATGCAAGAAAATCCTTAGATGGTGTGGATTTAGGTTTAAGACGAAGAAACTACAGAATTTTTTGGCAGGGAAAGGGAGGTATGAAATGGTTTGACCTTATTAAAAAAATAAAGCTTTTGTTAAGGTATGAATCTCCACCAGAGATTTTAATTATTCATTGTGGAGGTAATGATATAGGTAAAATTCCATTATTGCAACTACGGTCCATTATGTGTTCAACACTCGAGGAACTTAAACAACTACTCCCTAAAACTACACTTGGTTGGTCAAATATGTTGCCAAGAGATTCATGGCGTTTTAGTTCAAACTCGAAAGCGCAAAATCTTGCTACTGTCAGACTCAATAATTTTATGAATCATTTAGTCACTGTCAATGGTGGGTTCTTTATCAAATACCCAGAGATTACTTGGGATTCGAAAGAAATGTTTAGTAGTGACGGAGTTCATCTGTCATACTTCGGTAATTGTTTCTTGCTATTCAACTTACAAAGGACTCTACAAGAATGTGTTTTACTATAAAATGGTAAATATGTAGATTGATCTTCAAGATGTGGCCACACCTACACATACTTTGCGTCTCTCATTCCACCTAACTTTGTTGGCGGTGGTTGTCCTTTTCATCGGACAACCATTTGGCGGTTATTCGAGACGCCTTCTATGATACAAGTATTTTTTCACAACTTCTGCTGAGTATCTACTCACCCAGTACCTGTATGAATGTTGTCACTATTCACATTTTAAGGAATTTATAAGGATAAGGATTATAAGGTTTATAAGGATAAGGATATATAAGTTTCATAAGGATAAGGATTCTAAGGTTTATAAGGATAAGGATTATAAAGTTTATAAGGATTAATGTTATATACGATTAAATAAAGTATATATTGTATTATGTAGGTCGTGGCCACAAACGCCAACTCAAAAATAAATAATTATAAGAAGTTATGCTTGTCTTCATCGTCTTTAATAATAAGATTTATTTCCTTTACGAAATAAATCCAATTATTACAGCGATGGTTACTGTTGTGCATGAGATCCGCGCCTCAGATTTGTGCGTAATGCCCTGCTGTAGATGACGTTAACGCTGTTTATGTTTGAAGTCACAATATTTGTTACAGCTGGATTGAGAAGTGGGTGTTGTTTGTCTCGTAGCTTAAAAATCCCACCCTCCCAATCCCCTTCATTATAATATTAAGTAATGTAGTTATCAAATTAATCTATCTTGCCAATGCAATTTTCTGCAGTAGTTTTCCTAAATATTTTCAGGCAACAATGATCTGTGTCATGTGAAATGTGAGAGACATCGGTTTAGACAGTCATACTTGAGTGATAGAAGCTCCATTCGTCACTACCTACACATAAAGAAACTTGAGGGAGAGTCACTGCGGTTATTCGAGACGCCTTCTATGATACAAGTATTTTTTCACAACTTCTGCTGAGTATCTGCTCACCCAGTACCAGTATGAATGTTGTCACTATTCACATTTTAAGGAATTTATAAGGATAAGGATTATAAGGTCTATAAGGATAAGGATATATAAGGTTTATAAGGATAAGGATTATAAGGTTTATAAGGATAAGGATTCTAAGGTTTATAAGGATAAGGATTATAAAGTTTATAAGGATTAATGTTATATACGATTAAATAAAGTATATACTGTATTATGTAGGTCGTGGCCACAAACGCCAACTCAAAAATAAATAATTATAAGAAGTTATGCTTGTCTTCATCGTCTTTAATAATGATCAAGGGATGCTAAATAGATAAAAAGGGATTTTTATTAGCATATTGATTGTTTTTGCACTCTTCACAACTATTGAAAACTAAGCTGTGTATGTCAATGTACTTGCTATTTGTTTTATTGGCATTATGGATTGAACAGTAACTTCTCTCTCCTCAGGGAATGGAAAAGGCTGTTTCCCCTCATCTTCATCCTACAAAAGACTAAATTTATTTATGAACAAGCATTCTGAGAGTATTGCATTAGCAATACTAGTCCTCTACCGGCAAGTGTAATCTGGTTCCCGTTAAGAATTGAAAATGCCATAATTCCGTCAAAAATTTATGAAGCGGGACGAAATGCAAACTCATTCTGTAACTAATCAAGGTAAAGCCACATACCAAAAATCAGCTCAATATCTACAAGCGTTTAGAAGAAAATTGCGGAAAACCCTTAAAAATTGAAAAGGCCGTAATTCCGTCAAAAATCAATGAAGCGGAACGAAATGCAAACTTGTTCTGTAACTCATCAAGATACACTCACATACCAAAAATCAGCTCAATATCTGCAAGCGTTTAGGAAAAAAGTGCGGAAAACCAAGTGGGACAGACTGACAGACAGACAGAGGGACAGACAGACAGACAGACGGACAGACAGACAGACGGACAGACGGATGGACAGACTCAGAGGAAACCTATAGTCCCCTCCGGTTTCACCGAATAGTGTTTAAACTATTGAAAAGAAGTCATACAATGATCTGGGATACATACATGTAAAAGAAAACCCGTTGTTTTAAGTGTGTGACGAGACTCACCAGTGGGCTTCAATGGTAGCTTGCTGAGCAGATCTCTTCTCAATGGAAGCCGTTCCACGGGTTCCAAGCGAGCATTTGCAATTGTTATAACGAAACAGCTCGGGATATGGGTGGTCTTGTGTGGGTTTCCCTTCCACAAAATGCTTAGAGCACATTCTATAATGACGCGAGGGATCAAACTCACAACGTCTTAACAGCTCAAGCCATTTCCGACGAAGTTTCTGGTGTTTTGACGTTGGAAATTGAAAAAAAAAATCCCTCATCAGCCATAAAGCCGTATCTCCCTTTTTTCCTCGAATCCTACGAAAACCTTTCGGCAACACAGTAATAACGAGGCATTTTGAAGCAGAAGAATTGTTACTAATGTCAACAAATTCACCGGAAGTGATGCGCCCGCATTTGTATAAAAATCACGTGACTTAAGTACAAAATAAATGTTAGAATCCTGCCGGAATACTGTGACTCGAAAATGGACTATTCAGTCGAGTTTGGGAAGGAATGTGCAAAGCATGTGTATGAAAAGCATGGCTAAATTAGGACTGGTAAATATTTAGCAAAAGTTGTAAAAGAAATGTCACATGTAACTGTTTATTACATTATATAAAGCATTCATGTACTATTTCATTTATGGCAGGGTACTCATGTTGACAACATTTCAAACGGAGTAAATCCTTGTTTGCAGAAATAACTGACCCTGAGATACAAACATCAGTATCCATCAAGTCAAGGTTGTCTCAAACACCTACTTTGAACTTTGAATCATAGGCAATAAAAAGTCACAGGAAATTATGGTTTAATAGGTATTTCATATACGGTAATGAAGCTGTAGAAATGTTTAAAAAGAAAACCCCTTTTCAGTACATTTATGTACATGTTAGTGTGTACTCATAACAAAAAAAAGTGCATGAAAGTGATATAAAGATGTGGATTAGAGAACCAGCTATTTTTTTTTCCATGTTTTAAGTAGAGATTCACATACTATATAGGCAGACTACAGCATCAGTGCAAGACAGAGGGGAAAACTGCTGGAGACCATCTTACATGGAGATGCTGAAGAAAGAAGGAAGTACGTTATGTACCAAATCGGCCCTGTCCCCAATTCTGACGAAGATTTTTTTGAAGCATGTCTAAGACGTCCTCTATTTAATTCAGTTTAATTCTTGTAATTATATCAAATCAGTTTTCCGACAAAACTATCAGAATACAGATAGTTTATTTGGAAAATAACATTATGACGTTATGACGTCAACCTAGCGACGCTACGCAAATACGAGGTTTGTTGGAAAGTTCGTTATATTACTCTCAAGAAATAGTAAAAAAAAGAAAAAAAAAAAAAAAAAAAAAAAAAAAAAAAAAAAAGAACACATTTTTTTCATACATGTATAAAAAATGTTTATTTTGTTGATCTGTGAAGTTTCATTCCATTCAATGAACAGAAATTAATTTACTTAATTTTAAAATAAACATGTTTGGTAACCCAGAAGCTACATTATGACTTCAAAAACGTTGTGGCATGGTGTTTTTTTTTTTTTTTAAATCCCCCTTTACATTTCACACAGTTTGGTCCAATAGCCAATTATTAAAAACGTTTCTCTATCAAATTTAATTTATTTTGCTAACAATCGTACCAGTAGCATAATTTAATTTTGTTTGTCCATGTTTTATAATTTTTTTTATTTTACCGCGTAACTGTGCATTACAAGATCAGCAACTGTGAAGAACCTTTTTATTTCCATGACTTTACCAACTCAAAGTTTCTGTTCAGATTTTTACAGATAATCCATTTTCTCACAGACCGCCCTTGTCTGATACAGAGCTTTAATTATTCGAATACAGCTTCTATCTTTTATACAAATGTGCACAAATCGCTTTTGACATTTGCTCCCTACAATATTTTCAGAGTTTATTATGAAGATTTCCAGAGTACAACACAAAATTTTGTTATACCTTTAAAAATTGGTTACAACACAAAATTTTGTAATACCTTTAAAAATTGTTGTACTCAGCGGTCATAAAAGAAAAATCGATATTTGGCCGCGTAGTAAGATATTTAGAACTGCCGATGAGAAATTGGACCGCTTACGTCATAATTGTGGGCGGGATCAGCTAAATCTCATTTGCATTTTGGTGTTCGACAAACATTTTGGTTTTTGGGTCCGACAATATGCGTACATATTTTTTTTAAATGAAAGATTAATTTATATAATTTTAAAACGAGAGAGAGGGAGAGAGATGCGTAACGCATATTTAATTGTACGTTTATTTTAAGTATTCGATTATTCTACTTCAAGCAAGAGTTTCATTTTTAAAAGCTAGACTATTTTTTATGCGAATTCCTTGATTTGTTTTTAAGATTGCATTAAAATTTGTAACACTGTTTTATAGAATGACAGATTCCCTACAAAATTTTATGAGAAAGTATTAAAGATATTTTCCAAAGTATTTGAATTTTTAATTAATAGATAACATTGAAAGGGCAAATTCCCAAGCCCATCCTTTCCAACAAGTCGAGGCGTCATTCACGAATTTATCTAAACAAAATGTGTTTAAAACGTTTCTATCGTCATCTGAAAAAGTTTCAAAAAAAAAAAATGAAATAGTAATGTCATTCGATTAATAATTTTATATGTCACCGGATGGTCCTTCTCAAATGCACGAATCAAGTCCACCCCCCCCCCCCTTTCCCCTTTACAAGCTAGTACATTGTAGAGATGTAGTACTTCTTTTGGATAGTTGGCATAGGCAACTTTCTATCGCATTTTCTTTAGCAACTTATTGAGGCTTTTTCCACCAATTTAGTATAGCTTATAAAAAAAATAAATAAATAATAATAATAATAAAAAAAAAAATAATAAACATGTATAAACATTTACTTTCTTTGAAGAACACTTTTACAATCTTTTTTTTAAAAATACGTACATATAATAATAGATAAATACTGTTGCTTGAAGTTTCGCTCAATATGAGAGCCTATCTTTAAGTAAGTAATGTAAGCCTTCGATAACAAACCAATGAAGAGAAAGATCATAGGCATTAAATTTTATGCCTGCTTTTCTATCCATTTCAGGTAGAGCGCTCGCTCCGTGATCGGAAGGTCGTGTGCTCGAATCACGTCTGCAACCGACCTAAGTCGATAAAAAATAGGTAGCAACTGTTCCTTCGTCAAGCGCTCGGCACTTTGAAGTGAAAGTTGCTCGTCTTTCGGATGATACCTTAAAAACCGAGGCCCCGTGTCTCAGTAGGTTCAAACTTTTTTCACAATTTTTTTTACAACCATTTTTTTTCGCCCAGTACCTATATTTCTAAACTTTACCTATGCTACAGCAAACAGAGGGGGGGGGGGGGGGTAGTCAATTTCAAAGTTTGGAAAAAAAGTGGGAAGTGGCCGTGCGTCCCTGATTCTTCGTGCCTGATATATAACTTGTTTTCAGACTTGTCCACACTGACAGATAATTTTGTTCCACAGTATATACTTTTATTAAATTGTGTGATACACATACACCGCCGAAATGGGGTGAAAGAATTTAGTGACAGGTAACCTTGCTGAAAAGTGAACCCCTCATGCGATACAGCTTTTTTTTTCTCCGAAATTCTTTTTTGACCTTTCTGTCGCTTTCTCATTCCAGTCTTCTTTTAACTTCACTGGATCCTCGACAGATAAGAAATTACAACTCCGGTATAAGATAAGATATGTTTTATTACTAATTCAGTGCCCAAATGAGCATAAAGAGAACAAACTTACAAGAGAAAGGCCTAAAATATAGTTGAAAGAAAAAAAAAAATCATTTAGACATACATGCACCTATATAAACATGTACATAAAATAGACATATGACTCTTCAATGTATATATACATATATATACACATATACATACATACACACACATACACACACACATACATATATATACATACATATACATACATATACATACATACATATACATACATATATACACATACACACACATATATATATATACATATATATATATATATATATATATATATATATATATATATACATATACATATACATACACATATACATATACACATACATACACATACATATACATATACATACACACATATACACACATTGTGGTAGGGGGCATCAACATAAAATGACAATTAATGCACATGCATTTTCAGACTTAATGTTTATAAGATAGAATATAAAAAAAAAAAAAAAATGCAAAGTACATTAGTAGTAAAGACTGAAGTACACATGAATTGAAAAATTATGTATTTTCTAACATTTTTACTTTTATTATTTTTTTATGAGGTTTTTTCTCTTAATAAAAGATTTGGATAAAAAGTCACATAGTTTAAATAATATATTGTGATCTTCATTTGTCATAATCCATAAAAATTTTTGATTGTTGGACAGACTGTTGAAATTTTTATAATTGTCACTTAAAAAGTTGAACAAAACTTTCCTTTCTTCATTATATAAAAAACAATTTGTAAGGAAATGGATTTCATCTTCAATACAATTTGAATTACAAAGAGTACATATCCGTCGACTTCTTTCTAGAGGGATCTTTTTCCCATTAATATCTTTTGTATATTCATATCTACCACGTTCAATTCTCAATTCATGTGCACTTATTCTGAATTTATATATTTGGAATGATCTTAAGTAGAATATACGGGTAAAAAATAAATTTTACTAGGTGAAATATATATGAGCCCTTGTTTTTATATGCATAATATTATCGACAGTGTCTACAATATAAACTTATGCAGATGCAAAACGCTTATATTGTGCGAGGAATTATAAAATCTGAAAATATATTGAAACATCAACTGTGCACTTGTATAAATGACTGAAAATACAAGACTTAAGAATATTAATTTATCGGATCAGTCCTGACCAACGGCATCCAAAAGATTGGGAATTTATCCCCCCCCCATCCAAAAAAAAAAAATGTGTTGCAAGCTAGGGAACGTTTTGTGACGTCATCTTTGAGTTTATTGCGTAATTTATTTACATACATGCAGAGGTCAACTAAGCCGTTTCAGTAGCCAAATAAAATGAGCGATAGGATTTAAGCATTTTCTTTTCTGCAATAATACTTTTAGTGATTTCATTTGTCAGATGAAAATTTTTATTTTATTGCTCTAGTATATTAAATTGATCCCTCCCCTTCTTGCTGGCAACATTTATCAAGTGTAAGGCTTATTTGTATAAAATAATATCGCAATTTGTCGTTTCTATAGAACATTTTTTGGTTTTTATGCTATTTTCATGACAAATATATTTGTATGGGCAATATAAATATTGTCATTCAATGATAAATTTATCTTTTAACATTATTACTCGAAATACACCATTATAATTACTCCTATATAAGAATTCGCCTCTCGACTAACTTTGTGTCCGCCACCGGAAATAGTCATGAAATGTCAAAATTAACATACTGCACATTCCTCGAGAAAATTCTTCCCATTTTTTTTGCTTGTCTTTTATCAAATTACTTTTCAGATATATATGTTTTATTTTGCTCGAGGGGTGTGCACTACTTCAATTTTTAGAATTTGATGTAAAAATAGTGGAAAAAATAGCAATTTCCGGAAAGAACGGATGTTTTAATCCTGTGAATACCTCTAATCAACGTACTTGCGAAATTTTGTTATGCATATATCAAAACTACCAGTCTCCTTCTACATGTACATAGTATATATAATATCAAAATACGAAAAATTGTGGGCCTTTGAATAATACATAACGTACTTAGTTCTTACCAGAAAGGTAATGAACATCAAGCCAACATGGGACGCATTCAGTAGAAATATCCTAATTGAATTAATTTCTTCAGCATCAAATGTAACAAATAATAAGTCTGTTCTTTATGAAAAATCATATGATAAATTTACAACTTTTCACTGGGGAGATATTTTGAAGGAGTTTGTTGATGCTAAGCCTTTGCTGGCAAATATCTTACTTTGCATTATGGCAAGGCTAATTTTTTGGTCTTACACCAAAGCTGGGGCTTCTTTATGCAATTCTAATGAAGAAAGATACCATGAACTCAGCCTGGTGCAGATAGTACTTGCGATAACACTAAAAGACGAACAAACACATGAGAAGGTAACCAATATAAAAAAAAATTGAAACTTTTCCTACATTTGACTGAGGTGTCCTATTACTACATGTATCCATTTTAATCTGAGAGTGTCTTGTCCATCGTGCACATTAATGCATCATCCATTAACATTTGAACATTTTAGCTCCTTCTCTGGAATACAGAAACCAATTTCAACCAATTTTAATTAACTTAAATTGTGAAATTTTATGACTTCAGGGGCAGGGATTCTGGTGTTAACATTAGGCTCTATAGATCATTGGGCGGAAGCACCTATTACCAATGCTTTGATGACCCTCTATATCACAGGTCATTTTAGCTTGCAATGAAACGGATTTTACTAAAACTAAGAGCATACAACTTGCTTTTTTAGCCCCCCTCCTCCCGTTAAATATCATGGATTCCGAGTGGTTTCGCCCCGATTACCTGTTTGCACTGAGTTGTTTCATCCCAATTTTCTGGACATTCTGAGTGAATTCACCCCATGTGGTTTTCTTCAAACATACGATGTACTTGTTTTACATAGCAAAATTGATGTTTAATGTAATATTATAAGCAAAAGGTGAAGGAAAATCGAATATTGTAGTCTCCATGAATTATTAACTCATCTATTTGTTTTCTTATATGTATTTTTATATTACTTCGATTCTTATAATTATGCAACTACATATATATTTGTTCTTCTTTCATGCGTATTTTTTCACCTTTCTCTGAACCTTTTTACATTTCGGTTATCTTTCTATTTAATGACTATACATCATTTCTTTTATATTTTACATTGCTACTTCAGTTGGCTAATGTCTGCATGAAGAAAATCAAGTAAAACATTCAAAAATGGAATTACAAATAGTTTATGATTTAAAAATTCTTTAAAAAAACAAGAAATCTAGAATTTGAATTAGAATGTTGCTCTTTTGAAGACTAATTATTCCTGTCACATAGCTAGAGTAGCCAAGGAGCTAATTCCAGCAATGTCTTTCTTACTACTGGTGATTTTGATCCTGAATACCCTGACATTGTCCAAAAGAAAAACCTATCCATTCTCCTCCCTGTTCAACCATCCACTGAGCAATGCTGAGTAGATGTGGTCAAAAGAACAAGGATCACTTAGGGCCTTTTCTGGCCCTGTGAATTTCTGAAAAAATGAAACTGCTAAGTTTTAGTTGACAAAGCATTAAATATCATTTATACCCTTGGTGACTGTATATCTATAAATAATGATTTAATTTTCTGGTTAGTTAATGCATTATGGCGTTATGAGTGACGTCATTTTTACCATGTCTTGAAAAATATTCCAAAAACGGCAAAACTTTTATGACAATTTCAATATATCATATAGAGCGCAACCTTTGATCTAAAATATGCAACTATTAATGATAGAACTGTTTCTGAAGATTATAAAACATATTTTATTTTTTGGATCAAGGAGTGTGATAATATTTTTATTCTTCGCTGAAAGTACTCAAATAAACCCGTTTTCTTTAAAATTCAAGAACATTGCAATATCGCAGAGCCTGTTTTCCAATACCTGGACTTTCAGAGGAAACTTTTTAAATAGGAACTGAAAGAACTTGGTCTCTAGTTTTTGTTTGAAATGAAACATAGAATGTTTGATAATTAATTGGTATATATACAGGACCATTTTAAGCACAAAATGAACCTAGCTCTTTTAGACTCTTATCGCGGGTATGTTAAGGCTTCACCCAGATATTCTACTTGCCTATGCAAAATGACGTCATAGTTACCTGTATGATGTGAACTTTAGAGATAAGGATTTCTTAAAATCCGTATTTGAAGTTTTATTTCAGATTTAAGGAACTGATAGAAACATGTAAAACATTATATAAACTAAGCCTTGTCATTTTTGGATGGTATAAAAAGCGAAGTAATTGGCACGGGGGTTAAATACCAAACTCATGACGTCATAACTGCTGATCAAATATTTGCCGAGTGAAAATGAAACTAACGAGAATTCATGTAAACAAATATATGATATAGGAGTTTAAAAGCATATACCATGAATATCATGTGTGATTCATAAGGAATTTAAGATTCAGGTACGCTGATTTATTCGTATCATCTATACTACTATATTAAAATTATAGACTCGAATTTTGGTCTTTAATACCGATAAATCGGAAGAGTACTGTCTTTCGTTTTATATATTTTAAACATCATTAGTACTTGAAGATTACCAATTTGTTTTTATTTTTTCTCAATTAAGCTTCGCTAATTAATAATCAACGAAAATTCCCGAAAAAATTCCGGAAATCATCTGGATTTTTTGGATTTTACAATCTTGCGCGTGCGCATTACATTCACGCTAAATCACGGTGTTCAAATCAGAGAAGACAAGGGTAATTTGTACTAAGTAGATATATATTTGTTATTTTATAATTTCTCTAATAAGATATCATAAATATATATGAACAAAATATAAAGCAAATTTCCAATGAAAATTTACACTATTTGTATTATCGTTTCTGAGTTTATGTGATGTTGTGGCCACGTGGGTATTCATTCGCCATCTCGGAGACACATTTATTATATGTTATTTATGTCTCTGGTCATCTCAACGGAGGCAAAAAGCTCATGATCGTAGGAGCCATATTAATGTAACTACCCGATTTTATTTTATCCTTCCTTTCTTTTATGCTTTTTTTAGGGGAAAGGGTGTGTGTGTGTTACAACTCCAGCTAGAATCACATATTAGTGAAGTAGGCATTGTTTTTCCGCCAAAAATTATAATTACATTATTTTCATTTCTTAACTTTGAAATAAATCGAAATAATTAAATAACGTCAATATAACCGATATTTTCAATTTGAAATGTGTCTAAATGATTGCAACTTGAATTTGTTCGCCATGTTTACTATTACCTTCACTACTGAGATCTGTAACTTCACCTCCAAAAATTTCTTTTACTTTAAAAAAATAAGTGGGTGAAATATGTAAATTATTGTTATTGATCTCCGGTACGTTATATAGAAGGGACAACCTGTTCTTCTAAATATGTAAAGGTTGTCATGGTAACTACGCTTGATAGGTAGTCTGAAGTCAGCCTTTGCGGCCTGTACAGTTCATTCTATCAATGCTGCTAAAATATCGATCGTTTGTAAAATTTAATCCATGCATAGTAAATCTCAAAACTATGAGGTGGGACAAAATTAAGATCGTGAAAATATTTATTCAATGATGAAATGAATTATTAATCGTAGCAAACAAACTTATGTTTTATCAAATCGCCACAAGAAGAAATACACCAGCGTAAAAACAAGTTGTCTTCTGCAGCAGCCATGACAGTTCTCATGTGATGTAATGACTTTTGATTGAAAACGTTTAATACTGCAGTAGATTAATTTTTGTTATCACTAAACAGATATATAAATGTTTATGAGGTAGGTATTTTATTTTTGCTGCATTATTTACGTATGAAATAAGAAAAATTCCCATATTCAGTTCAAGATCCGCTCCCAAATTCTCATTGGCTGTCCCAAAATAAAATCGGTCAAGGTCAGTAAACTTTAAAGATTGCGATAAACTCAGACTTTACTAAATATTTTTGAAAAATTTATGCTCTGAATAATTACATCAGAAACATTTATTTTAAAATGTTTCTGATTACATTGTATGATTTCAAAATGATATTGTATGATCCAAAAGAGTTGTAACCCCCCCCCCCCCCACACACACCCACCCACCCCCAGGAAAAGGCTTCATTATTGCAGCAAGAAGTACCTTCAAATTCCTACTTTCCTTCTTAGGATACCCTTGCTTGGCTTATCTAAGATAATGATAATTTATGTTTCCCATATATTTTATACTTAGTATAAACAAGAGACCCATGGGCCACACCGCTCACCTGAGCAACTATGGTCAATTACTTTAACCCAAACAGCTTTAACAAATCAGAAATATCTGTACAAATTTAGTTTTTTATATTAAATTTTTTATACATATTTTAACTTTGAGATTTTTCTCCAAAGATCTTCATATAAAAAATTTACAGTAAATATATTGCTTCCCCCTCTCCCATTGTGGTTGTACCCTATCATGACCCCCTGTGATCGTCATCATCAAATTTGAATGTACATTATATGAATTCACATTTCAGAAAACCTCTCTGGTCAAATAGTTTTGGAAAAGAAAATTCATAAAAAAATCTTATAAATACTCCCATGGATACCCCTCCCCCATTGTGGCCCCACCGTACCCCCAGGGGTCATGAAAGGTCATGTTAAGACTTAAACAAAATTGAGAATGCTTCCACATAAGTTTCAACATTCCTGGCCAAAAGGTTCTTGAGAAGAAGATTTTTAAAGATTTTCCCTACATATTACTATGTAAAATTTCAACCCCCCCATTGAGGCCCCACCCTATCCCTGGGGGTCATGATTTTAACAATTTAGAATCTACACTACCTGAGGATGCTTCCACATTAATTTCAACTTCCCTGGCCAAATGGTTCTTGAGAAGAATATTTTTAAAGATTTAACAAAAAATTCAATATTTCTTAATAATTTCCCCTTGAAAAAGGGCGTGGTCCCTCATTTTAACAATTTTTTATCCCCCTTAAATAAGAATGCTTTGTGAAATTGGCCCATTGGTTTTGGAGAAGTCGAAAATGTGAAAAGTTTACAGACAGACAGACGGACAGACTGACGACAGACAAAATGTGATCAGAAAAAGCTCACCTGAGCTTTCAGCTCAGGTGAGCTAAAAAGTAAAACATTACATTTGTTGAATCATAAAAGATGAAAAAAACTTTCAAATTGGTTACTATTTATTTCGAATTTTCAATAACTATAACAGGTTTAAACACAACTGAAGCAAACATATTGTTTCCAAAAATCGAATCAAATTATTCAAAAACCGAGGTTTTTGTTTTAATCGAATCGATTCAAAATATGACTAATTCAAGGATATTACATTAATTTTTATCAAAACAGACAGACATGAGAGAATATCCTTTTCTCGCATAATCACCTGTGTTAGATAGACCTGTCCAGTGTGAGACAGCAGTGTGAGATTTTTCTGTCTTACACTGTGTATTACTACGCCGTGACCGGTACTACTTTTACATGTAAACAAATATCGTCTGCAATTATAAATAATAATAAATCATGGAGGGTGCAAGTACAAGTGTGCGATTCCAAAATGTTGAAACATCGACTTTTATTGAGGCAAATGAAAACTCAAATACTTTACGAAAAACAATGGGCCATTTGAACATTTTACGTGAGTATTTTGAAATTAAAGGGGAGTCAAGAGAAATTTACAATATACCCCCAGATGACTTGGACCCTCTCTTGTCGAACTTTATTGTGAATGTCCGCACGAAATCTGGCGAAGAATATGAGCCCTCAAGTCTTAGGGGAATGATAGGGAGCTTCGAAAGACACTTAAAACGTCATCGTTACCAGTTTTCATTAATAACAAGCTTTGAATTTGCGCAGTGCAGAGAGGCCCTAAAGGCAAAACAAAAGGATTTAAAAGCACAAGGGCGTGGAAATAAACCCCAAAGATCCGACTCTTTAACATCTGATGAAATTGAAACTCTTTACAATACTGAACAACTTGGAAAAGCTACACCAACCTCTTTGATTAGCACTCTTTGGTTTAACAACACATTGTATTTTGGTATGCGAGGGGGGACTGAACACCGTAACATGAGGTGGGGGGATGTAGTCCTAAAAAGGGATGAGGCACTTCAACTCGACTACTTAGAGTACCATGAAAGGGCCACCAAGACTAGAACCGGCGTGGATGTCACTGATAGCCGGGCGTGCCCACCTCGCATGTATGCAACCCCTGCCAACCCTGAAAAATGTCCCGTATCAACCTATATTTTGTATAGAGATAAACGTCCCGAAGGATATTCAAAACATGAGGACCCCTTTTACATTTCAGTCGTTACTAACGAAAAACGTCCTAGAATGCAGGATCGATGGTTTATATTTAGCCCTATGGGCGTCAACAAACTCAATGACCTTATGAAAAGAATGTCAAAAAATGCTGGCCTACCTGACAATAAGAAAATCACCAACACAAGTGTCCGTAAAACTCTCGTCCAAAGGATGACGGATTCGAATGTCCCTGACACATTACAAGTGTACGTAACAGGTCACAAAAACATTCAGTCATTGAATAACTACCGCACAATAAACGACTCACAGAAATACGCAATAAGCAGCATTTTATCAAATTCCTCCGGCAATATATCCTCATTAGTTCCATTCTCAAATGCTTCTACACAAAACCATTCTCGTTTTGAAACATCATCATCAACCAGAGCCCTGCCGAACTCTACAGTGACACACGCACAGCCGTTCTTCGACTTGACACCAATTTCGGATAATACCGCCATTGAAACTCAAAACAACCAAGTTAATATGCAGCGCTCGACATCAACATCTATGGGATCAATATTTAGCGGGTCACAAATTCATGGAAATATAACAGTTAATATCACAAACAATACCTATCAATCCAGGAAACGAGTTCGTGTGATTGACTCCGACTCCGACTAGGCTAAGCTAAAACATGATTCGCATATAATGCATATGTAGGTCAATATATGCAAATGACCCATTTTGAACGTAAACATTGCTCCTAATATAAAATTTGTAATAATGTCTTTAAAAAATATCACATATACTTAAAATGCTGTTGTTTAATTTATTAAATCAAATTTATTTTCATTCAAACGATTGTTGTGTTTTCACTTTTTAAATAGCACTATTTGTAGGTCGCGGAAGGATTCTTCTGAAATGAATTGTACGCCATCGGATATTTTTTTTTAATTCCAGTTTATATCATTCAGAATTATTTAAGTGGTTTGAAATTTATTTTTTGAGTTTACACATCCTGTGTAAACCATTTTCAGGTACGATCTCTTTGATGGTGTATTCAGATTTTTTATTGGATACAAAATAAAAAAAATATATTTTTCAATGGTGATGACAGGCCGTTATGTTGGATAAGATAATGCGAGAAAAATAATCATTCATTACATACTCGTGTGGGATAGTGAAATTCCACCTCGGGGCCAAGATTCATGGTCTAGGACTCGGCAAAGCCTCGTCCTAGACCGTGAATCTTGTCCCCTCGGTGGAATTTCACTATCCCACACTCGTAGTGATGAATGATTCTATTAATATCATATATATATAGAGTACATTTGATATTCTTAATTTTTATTATGATCTCTAGAACAATCAGTATTCAGTATGGGTTTTTTTGCGGGGGGGGGGGGGGGGGGGGGTTCACATCTGCTAAATTGTGTAGAAATACCAGTATAGCATATTTGTCCATTTTCATTTCTGCTTTTACAGATTATTTAAAATACTTATCCACTGGTTGTGAGTGGGATAGCTCTTATCAAACCCGCGACAGGAACTATTCCCCGAGGGCTTGCCCGAGGGGAATAGTTCCTGTCAAGGGTTTGATGAAAGAGCTATCCCACTCACAGCCGGTGGATAAGTGTTTTATTATACTGATGTATATAATAATTTCTGAGGGTTTGTGTTACCTGATACTACAGTTTCACAGGCAAAACATGAAAAGAATAATTATAATTGTTTTGAACAAGTATTTGGAATAAGATAACACTGCTAGAATGAGCTGAAAACTTGATGACGTCACAATGCTACTGAAGTCATGATGACATCATCAGTCTATAGATTGATTATAGGAAATCAAAATTGGCGGCAAAAATTTCATGAAAATTTTCCGAGGGGTGGGTAGCAAAAACTATACCCAGGGGTATAGCTTTGCTATGCGTGGAAATTTTCAGACTATCAAAGATAGTTATTTTACCTTCTTAACTTTATATAGGAAACATTTTAACAGAAGTATAATAAACATGTCTATTACCTGTGTATATATAAAGTATATGTTTTAACAGCGCTTAATAACTCTTTTATTGTTGAGGTCATATTTTGAACAAGTTGAGACCTGCAGTGTTAAAATTGTTACAAAATTTTTTACATCTTTAGTTTAATAACTGACTGTGTAAAAATACCAGCTTAGCACATTTCTTCATTTTCATTACTTTGCTTGATATGTATCAGCAGTGCTCAACTCTTTGTTGTTGTCATATTTTCAATAAATATCTATAATTTCCTTTATTAAATTTGTTTGGAAAGGTGACATTTATGTAACTGTAAGCTCCGGCGTCATTCGAACTCATGACTTGATTTATAGCTAACTGGGGGTCAAACCCATTCTGCGCTATGCCGCAACGCAACAATTTTGCAAAAAAACAAAAAACAAAAAACAAAACAAAAACAGAATTATATTCACATTCATTGTTTATTTCGAAAGTACCTTACAATATGAATGTGTCGATGTATCTATTTTGTAAATGTCCGATATGCACATGGATGCATTCATAATATTGTCAACCCGTGCACGCACGGGTCAAAGTCTAGTTTTTTCTTATAATAAAGACAGTTTTTTTTGTAATACCGATCAGCCTTTCCTCTGTCATCCATAACAACAAAAGTGCTAAAGTTTAGCACTACGCCGCATACTTTGAAACATAATTTTTATTCATATCGAAAGTTTGTATTCAACAGGACTTCAAAAGTGCTGCTAGAATCGTGTGGAAAATATGAATTAATAAAATTCCTCGATAGTATATGCATAATGTAAAATTTTCGGTGAGGTGTTATGCGAAACTTTGGAATGTGTTTTTTTCTGTGACGGAAGAGTATGATTCTAGCAGCACTTTTCATGGTCCCATAGATGTTTTTACATAATTATTTTTACAAAAAGAAATTAATTATCCCCGGGGTAGTGTTGAACTTTCCACTTTTTCATTAAGGCAATTTTTCTATTTATAGATGTCTCACGTGATGACGTCGTAGTGGAGTGCTTCTTTTAGCTTAAGAGTCATTGACGTCTATACAATAGGTAATTACAGTAAATGTTTTATCTATGGCTTTTACGATTTATCAATGTAACATTTTACCAGAAAAGTGTTAATTTGTCGAAAAATTATCTGGGTACTTCCTAAATATTCCTGCTTATCTAGATTTTGGTTCAGAAATGAATGAAAAAATCTTGAAGTGCCTTAAATGCCGTACAAATTGGTGGTGATCAATTAACGCCTGAGAGATTTTCTGGTGCAAAAAACTCTTAGAGGTGGGGCATAACTTCCAAAGAAAGATTTGGAAATCTCTATCCCATCTCATTTGAGCTTTTTCGTACATTAAAAAAACATTCTGGGCTTGATTTTTACAGTTCTTTTTAACAAGAAAGTATTTAACAAAGGAACATTAAATAAAAAAACAAAACAAAATTAACAGATCATTTGTGCATGAAGAGGTCAAAAATCATTATGATGATGACAAGTATTTCGTCATAAGCTTTGTTACAATGTAAGTCGTATATAGCAGCTCCCTCATAGAATACTTTGGTATTCATGATATGGCCTCAAAAATAACGAAAAATCAAATCAACCTCCGTCAGACCCTTCAGTTCTTAAGGAATGGCATATTGAAGTCCTTGAAAATTTTCTGAAACAATATATTTTCAAAAAACACCAGCAAATAAACCCTACAAAAAGACTTTAAATTTGATGTTGCCGGATGAAACATAATCTCAAATTCTCATCCCATTTTCAAGTTAACCAACTACCGGTCTAGAAATGTTTTTTTTTTTTTTTTTTTTTTTTTTTTTTTTTTTTTGTTTTGTTTTGTTTTGTTTTTGTTTGTTTGTTTGTTTGTTTCGGAATTTTTCACTCATATAGAGACGCCACAGAGCTGCAATTTTTTTGCCTAAACTCGGCACTCAGTGCAATTGAGCAGTGAGCACTTACTGCGACACGGGACCTCGGTTTATACGGTCTCCTCCTTAGGACGTCTCCACGTCCCACAGTGGGATTCGAACCCTTGACGTAAGAATCAACTCCTTTCTCCGCGACTCTAGAGCAGACACTCTAACCACTGCGCCACGCGGGCGGTACTAGAAATGAGATTAATGGTATGATGAGGTTTACAAGTACGGTGTTTTGGTGTTGGAAATAGGATTAATGTTCCTAGAATTCCAGGAAGTTTGTAAAATCTCTGATAGAACTAGATTATCAACAGTCATGCAGTGTATAATGATGGCGTTTAAAACAGTATATTACAAATCAAAATATGCATTAGAATTTTGCGTTTTCTGTGCTTTCACCAGTCATTATACAGCTTGCAGACCTCACATCAGTCCATTCATGGTCTGTAAATAAATACACATGGGAGGCCAGACTCTTCTATCCCTACAGATCTGCACATCGAACTTATGGTTCGAAAGGCAAAGTGTGTGCTTATACGCCTGGACTCTAAAAAAACACCTGAAATCATCATTAAGAGGTCAAAAGCATTAGCTAGAATGGATGCTATCTTTCACAAATATGACAAAGACACAAGTGTTATTTTGCGCTTTAAAGACACAAATTCAAAAATGACAATGATGATGAAGTAAAACGATATATGATATCACTGAAAGTCATCTATTCCAGTATACACCTGGATGATCCTTTGGATTTTTCAAAGGACTGACTGCTCCTCTTACATTAATGAAAAAATATATAAGGCTTGGTTGGAATATCATCAAAGAATCCTGGTACATGGCTCTGGAAAGTAATTAAGCTGCATGTAAGTGCTTTCAAGATAGTGTACACTTTTTAAATTTTCTGAAAATACAGTAACACAAATTGAGTACGGACATTGATAATTTACATTAAGTGATCATGAAATTTTCTTGAATATCCATCTCTCTCTTTCTCTCTCTCTCTCTCTCTCTCTCTCTCTCTCTCTCTCTCTATGTATTGATAAATATTTATTTTAAAAAGCTTCTTCAGAAGACACAATAAGCAATAAGAACCTTTTTTTCACTAACAATCAATTTATTTAACACAATTTTTGTATGCGTAATATTCCAACCAAAATAATTATCAAAATATACCACAATATTTTTCACACGTACATGATTGCTCTCACTTGTATTGTAGAATACATTATTTTCTGGTTGAAATCGATCCATACCTACTGTGATAACGATACTCCTGTAATTACGATCGTCACACACTGTGATGAGATAAAGAATAAGGTATGCTTATGTCATATACATGTAAATACAGTACTGAGCTATTAATATCATGTCTTTACTGAGTACGATGAGGAAAGGCTCTTGAATTATCTTTTTTTTATATGGTTAAGTGTATGTTAATCATACGTATATTCAATAATTGAAAGAAAAAAAAATAAAAAAAAATATAATAAACTATTTTAAAGATTGCTGATAATTTTAAAAAGGTAATGTTTTTGGAAATAATTACAAGTTTGTGAACATTTTTTTAATTAAAGTGTTATTCTCTCATACAGTGTTCCTAATTACTTTTGAATTAAGATTGTTTCATTATGTTTTGAATATAACTTAAAAGGATACAATATCAGTTTATGATGAATTGCTGGAGCTCTTGCGAGAAGAACCTGATTTAAAGAAACATTTAGACCGGTCACGCTGTTTCTACATCGGATTTCCAAAGAATGATAAAGAACCTTTAGACATACTTTCTGACAAAGAAATATGCATTGTTAACATTGCACTGGAAGATCGAACACTTCTATAAAAGTGGTTATCTTTCCCATGTTTTTTTTAAGAAAGTATTTGGGAAAAAAATAAAATGGACATCGGAAAATGCAACGCGGCTTTAAACTACATGCAACGCCTTGGGTTAGTTGCAAAAGGTATAAAAGAACATTATGTACCCTGTGTAAACAAATTAGAATTTGATGAGAAATTAAAACTGTACATCTCATCGCTGAAGCAAAGCACCCCAGTTTTGGTTTTCCGTTTTCGGTTTCTTCCACATTTCTTCTACTTTCGACTTCTTGTTGCTTGCATGGTAGACGAAAATTGGACAGTAGCAGAGGATGCTGGACAAAAGTATCTATTCAAAAATGCTGTTTGTTTCAAAGTTCAAGACCATCTGATTGTTTTAGCTGTCAATTTGACAACCATTCAAGCTCAAATATTAAGCAAAGGAGAGAATAAAATAAATCCGCAAGTTACGAAAGAAGTAAGAACATTATTAGAAAAAAAATCTTAAGAGGCTGACTGAAAACTTTCGTAAAATGACATTACACACAACTGGGTATCAGTGTACGCATCAAAATGTTCTTGAGGGAGATTTTTCATATTTTCTCCAGGAAAACGAAATCTATGGGAGAGGAAAAATCACCTGCCCAAGACATGAAGGGATAAACCATCATACTATTAATGAAAGAGAACTACTTAAATATTGGAAACTTGGTAACTATGTACATGCATTACATCTTCTCTTTAATACTGATTAATTAGCCAAAAACTCGATTGTAGAAAGTCACTGGCACTTCGATTTGCTTCCTTATAACCGAGATCCTTTAAATCTGTATAAGGAACATAGTGAAAAGCCGCTTGGATGATTCATAGAAAATTCCTAATTACCAATATTTCCTTTAAGCCTAGTATTTTATTATTGAGTGTTTCAAACTTAATAAATGCAGATAAAGAGAAGAAAAATTGATAATTAACCCAAATGGAGTAGTCACGTGACACAGACGAAGCTAGACGTGTTTTCTGCCGCTCTGTGTTTTTTGACAATTTCTTCCGAATTTGAGTTTCTTCTTGAGGAATATTTGAGTTTCGGAAGTCTAGTGTGTGTATGTGTATTTTGGCTTCAGGATTTTTCATCAAAAACTCATTGTAAAAAAGTTTGATTTCGTGTATATATGTTTGTTGATTTCATCAGTGATTTCTTCTCACTTATTTACCTGTGTATTTCACCTGACGATGGCTGAGAGTGATTTCGACTCAATCTCTTCCACGGTCGATAGAACATCAAAGCCGTTATACTTAAAGAACAATGACCTCCGGGGTTCCTCTAAAAAACAGATCACTGACTTTGATCTTATTGACCCAATAACAAAAGTAATCGGCGATGATCTACTGTGCGTGCAACTTGACCGCAATCTTTGAAGAATTTACCTCAAAAGTACAGAATGCAGACTTAAGCTTCTCACACAGGGTATTGATATCAATAGTGTATCCTACCAGTTTTATGATACGAACCCATACACCTCTAGTGCTACATCTGTAACTCAAAAAACTCTTAAACTACGGATATGTGGTCTCCCCCTCTCTGTTGCCGATTCCGCGGTACAGGAACTACTTAACAAGCTGAATGTCAAATTAACAAGTAAAATTCTGTACGAAAAGATCCGCCGTCCAGATACAAACCGGATGACAAGTATCCTAAATGGGACCAGGTTCATGTATATTGAGCCTCTTCCAGACGGAAAATATCTACCCAGAATTAATTACTGTGGTGGTATTCAGTGTAAGCTTTTTCACTACGGTCAACCCAAAATGAACATAAACCTTCTATGTACAAATTGCTGGAAAACTGACCACACTCGCTCTAATTGTACATTCGATACCTGCTGTAAGGTATGCAAACAACCTGGCCATTCCTCCGGGAATGAAGCATGCCCACATTACCAGCCACAAAAGCATTTGACCCCTTTCTGTGGTGCAGAGGATGTTCTATCCAATTTTTACCCATGCAATATGGATATATTTGGTGTCAAACACAAGTCGGCTGAGCATGCCTTTCAGTACATTAAAGCAATACGATGTGGTGACCTAGAGTCTGCCAATATCATCAAGGATGCCGATGATGCCCTTTCCGCTCTACGCCTAGGCCAAAAAATTAAATCCAACGAGCAATGGGAGTCTACCAAGGTGTGTGTCATGGAGGAGATCTTGGAAAACAAATGTGTCCAGGTACCTGTTTTCAGAGATAAATTGTGTACCTCCAAGCAATAGACAGTTTTTGTGGAAACAACGTACAACAATGAGTGGGGATCTGGACTTGACCGTGATGGTACGTGCAACACCAAACCTGAACACTGGCCGGGAAAAACACTCTTGGTGTCCTTATGAAAAAAAATGCAAAGAAAGATCGAAAAAGAAAACTAAGTGATCCTACAAAAAACGAAAGAAAACAAAAACAAAAAGAACATTCGAACCAACGCACAATAGTGCAAATGCTACATCAACTTAGAGAAATGTCTGACAGCGATGCATCTGGCTGTAATCCTGACACGGAGAGTTCTGAGGATGAGAAGTAACTGTATTTTCTCCGGTCAGACTGACGCAGCATTTCATGAACTATGGTATGTGCTTAGTGTTATATTTATTTATAGACAAAAATGGCATACTTTAAAAATGCTATCATGAATTGGTATAACTTTTTTTTTACTTGTAAACTAATTTCACTTATATTAGCTTATTTCCCTTTTTTCTTATATGACATTATTATACTTTTAGTAGAGGAGTTTCCATTCTTTTCAACAGAGAATATAATGTAGATATTTTAAATATACATAAGTGTAATGATGGAAGGAAAATACTTATTAATGTAAAAATAGACGATAATTTATTTACAATCATTAACGTATATGCACCCAATAAAGAGTCAGATAGGTTAGCCTTCTTAAACACTCTCAACATATTTATTTCTTCTTTTTCTGCGCAAGATAGTACGATCATAATAGGAGGTGATTTCAATTGCAATTTTAATAAAGAAAATGACAAATCAAATAAGAAATTAAATAAAATAGTAAATAAGCTCGACTTAGTCGACGTATGGCGTAATAAAAATCCTGCTAACAATGGTTATACATGGTGTGATGCAGAAAATTGTCCAAAGAGTAGGATAAATTATATTTTTGTAAATAAAGACTTTATAGAACGTGTAAAAAATATTATTGTAAGACGAATTCCAGGCACTCACAATAATAGCACACGGTTAAGTGACCACAGATATCTTAAATTACTTTAAATCTTAGTAAACTAGAAAGAGGTGCAGGTTACTGGAAATTAAATGCATCTCACCTTGAAAATGATGATTACAAACACGGTATAATAGATATATATATAACAATATTGATGAAACGCTAGATCCAATTTTGAAATGGGAAACTTTTAAAATAAGTGTTCGTGATTATTCTATTATATACGCAAAACAATCTAAGCATAATTTAAAATATAAAGTAATACTGCTTGAGGAAAAAATCGATAATATTAAATCATTGCGTAGTTCAGAAATTAATATGAATGAAAAGCGAAAACTAGAGAAAGAATTAGATGCAATGTATGACGAAATTGCTAAAGGAGCTCAAATAAGATCAAAAGCGCAATGGATAAGCGATGGAGAGAGAAATACAAGTTTCTTTCTAGGATTGGAAAAAAAAATCAATCAAATAATACGATAACTGAATTAAAAAAGAATAATAAAACATTTGCTAGTAATAGTGAAATTTTACAAGAAATGTGCCTTTTTTATGAAAACTTATATACAAGCAAATCTGTTGATGATAACAATATTTCGTCTTATTTACAAGACATTGAATGTCCAAAGCTCAATGATCGCGAGAGAAAGTTTTGCGACACATTTCCAACATTTGATGAATGTTCAGATGTGGTTCATAATTTAAAAAGCAACAAATCTCCAGGTTTAGATGGATTACCAGGGGAATTTTATAAATGCTTTTGGAATATAATTGGACCTCTCTTTTACGAAGTATTAACTGTATTTGAAAAAGAAGAATTGTCATATTCTCAGCGATTGGCACTTATCACTCTTTTATTTAAGATGGGTGACAAGAATAGTCTTAAAAACTACAGACCATCAAGTTTTACAAACACCGATTACAAGATTATAGCCTTTGTTCTCGCAAAAAAATTACAAAGTGTCATTAGATAAATTAATTAGTAAGGAACAATCGGCATATATCAAAGGTCGCTACATAGGTATAAATGCAAGATTAATTTTAGACATTTATGAATATTGTATGGAAAATGAAAGAGATGGATTATTACTATTTTTAGATTTTGAAAAGGCTTTCGATTCAGTCGAGTGGAATTTTCTTTTCCAAGTTCTGAAAAAAATTAACTTTGGTGATAATTTTCTCCAATGGATGAAAATTCTATACAATAAACCAATATTCAGAATTAAAAACAATGGATAGATTTCTAAAACTTGTAGCATGAATAGAGGTATTAGACAAGGATGCCCTATTTCAGCTCTATTGTATCTATTTGTGGCAGAAATATTGGCCCTTAAAATTAAAAATAACAATGAAATACATAGAGGATATTCAATGTTTTGTAGATGAATATGGAATTTATTTCACGAGTTGGACAGGATTTTTTGATATTTTCACGAGTGCGAAGCACGAGTGAAAATATCAAAAAATCCTGTCTCACGAGTGAAATAAATTCCATATTCATCTACAAAACATTGAATTTTCTGTTTATTACATTTTTTTGATTTTCCCTTTGCCCCTGTCTTTTCTTAACACAGTGTCATAGGCTTGACGTCATAGCTGAGCGGTTGAGACGTCGATCATAGCTTAGCAGTTGTGTGATTGAAAACATTAAATAGCATGGATTTTAGCAACACATTTGGGAAGAAATTTGCAGTTTTCGCTCTATCAAGATGCTTAGTTACTATCTCTATCTTATAACAGACCAGAAATTTTTTACTTACTTTGATATCCTTTCACTCTGTGAGAGAATATCATTTTGGTATCCTTTCATACTGTGAGAGAATATCACTTTTATTCAATAAATAAATCACAGTATTTCACTGTTGAAAATGTAATAAAAGGTATTAATTTATCAAACATGAAAAGAGATATAAAAAATATTCAGCATGCAGACGATGTCACACTGGCTTTAAAAGATATATCTTCTTTAAATATTGCAGTAACGACTGTTAATGAATTTTGTAAACACGCTGGCTCAAAAGTTAATTTAAGCAAAACACAATGTATATTACTACTAGGTAGTTTTAAAGATAAATACACCAATGTAGGAGGCATACAGGTAACTAATGATGCTGTTAGATGTTTAGGTATTCACATTGGCCATAATAAAATTCAATGTTATGAATTGAATTGGTTAAAAACTTTTCAAAATATGGAAAAACTCTTTGAATCTTGGAAAAAAAGAAAATTGACTATTTTTGGGAAATCATGTGTCGTTAATTCATTAGCTACGTCACAACTTATTTATATGGGTTCAATATTACCAATGCCCGATCCCGAACATATTTGACAAATTAAAAGCAGCATATTTGACTTCATATGGAATAAACGCGATAGAATTAAAAGAGATACTGTGATCGGAAGACAGGAAGATGGTGGAATAGGTGTGATAGATATTGAATTGAAATTTAAGGCCTTAAAGGCAGCATGGACTAGATTCCTAATAGATAAGAATTGTATACTCAGCGAAGTAGTAGAAGGCTATTTGAATCGTCTTAATGTTGATATCAATTATATATTAACTTTATCGGAGACAAAACCCTCAGACTTTAAAATCATTTCAAACCTCCCGAATTTTTATAAAGAAGTATTCTGTAATTTTAATGATTGTAAAAGATATATCGATGAAACAAAATTATCTAATGTAAGTTTTGCTCAGCAACCAATATGGAATAATAATATGTTTAAATATGAATACAAAACAATATGTTTTAAAAATTGGATCCAAAGTGGGATAACACATGTTAAAGACCTTTTTAATAAAAGTGGACAATTTAAAACTCTACAAGAATTGTCCTTTGATTTGAAACAAAAATCGAATTGGATGTGTGAATATAAAATAATAAAAACGGCAATCTATAAAAAAGCTTTAAGATTAGATATGACTTGTTCATGCATACAGACTATAGGAAATTGTTATTTTAATTTTATCAATGGTGCATATTGTATTGAAGATAAAAAATGTAAATTTTTCTACGATAATCTACTCTTTAAGAAATTTAAAGCTCCAAGTCATCAATTAATGTTTAAAAAAATATTTTCTGTTGCTAAATAGAGTTGGAAATTTGTATATAGAAACAAAGTAAAAGACATTTATGACAAAAGAATATGTGAATTTAATTACAAACTGTTAAATAATACATTATGTTGTAACAGTTTTCTTTTTAAATGCAAATACAGAACATCTGCTTTTTGTAATATGTGTGATGAAATTGAAGATATTAGACATTTACTTTTTGATTGTGCACATGTTCAAATACTATGGAAAAATCTGAGTTCTGTGTTAAATTTTGATATACAGTGGAAACATGTCATATTAGGGTTTTATTCTGAAAAGAATTCCAAAATACAATTTTTGAATACCTTTGTGTCTTTCCTAGCGTATAAGATATATAAATTTAAAATGTTTTGTAGATGTCAGAACAAAACTGAAACAAATGATATGTTACTCTCTTATGTAAAAAAATAATATTAAAAAAAATATGGACTTATTAATGAAGTTAACGAAAACTCATATGTTTAAAAATAAGATAGTGTCATTTGTAGAATTGCTATAATAAATATTTGTTACTCTGTTATTTATGTTATACTAACTATCCTGACCCGGGATAGTTGGAAATTGTAAATGGGTTTGCATAATGATTAATAAATTAAAAAAAAAACAAATATGATTATATATTATTCTATTACAGAGTCTTCCGAAAATAAGAAAGAACGAAAGAAACGAAAGAAAACAGAGAAAAGAAATAGTGCAGTGTAGTTCTGAATAATTAACATTTCAGAAGATTACTAGAGAATTCAATACCACATATTTTTGGCAGAAAGAGATATATCCTTTGATAGTTGGTCTTCTTTTAGATTGATTTCTAATATTTAAAATAAAAACAAAACAAATAAATAAAAATAAAATCGTTGATGGATGGACAGGTACAGTGTATCTTGAATAAGAACTTTATTATTAAACTATTTCTTTAATAGCTACAAGATTTTTCTCTCTTTTGCCAAAAGTGAAAGATTAAGTATTTTAGTTTAACTTCACAATAATGATACATGTATATATATATATATATATATATATATATATATATATATATATATATATATATATATATATATATATATATATATATATATATATATATATATATATAAAGCACATTTTACAACAACTCTTAAACTAACATAACTGCCCTAAGTGAAGAAATATTAATATAGAAAGCACAAAGAAATTCACTTTTATAAGGATACCCACTTCCGCCCCAGCCCGGGGTTGAACTCTCGACCTACGGAATCTGTCTCCTAGCAGTACAGGAACAGCGTGCTAGACCGCTCGGCCATCTAGAGCAGTTATGTTAGTTTAAGAGTTGTTGTAAAATGTGCTTTATAAATGAAATTAATTCATTACAATGTGTAAATAATAAATGAAGGTAAAATTTGAACTTATTATGTCAGTACTTCGACGGCGGAAAAAGACGGCTTTTTTGTGTATTAGCAGTGCATTTTGAAATAAGAAAGATTAAAGTGGAACTTAATAATGGGTCAGGATTATTATACACAGTGATTTGGCTGCTTAAAAAATTATTGCATGATTATATTTTAGCAATTTTCAGTTTGTTTGTCCTTTTTTTTTAATTTTATGGTTGAAAAAAAAAATCAGCGAAAATTTTTGAGGATGTAAAATATATCATACAAAATCAAAATGCAGTTCATTTTCAGATTGATTAACAGGCACCTAGAATATATACATGTAGTTTTTGATGGGGACGGACAGAAAAAAAACAGAAAAAATATTTATCTTCATTTTTTGTAAATCATTATGAATCACCAGATATCCCCTAATAGTCGGACCCAGTGTGAGGTATCTTAAAAGATGTTAGCATTGTTGCTACAGGCATTGCATGAACAGAAACATCCGAACATTATTATCAGACTGGTGTATTTGTTGGTTGCAGGAACTGTTTCACTGATTTGATAATATGATATTTCGTTTTTTCCAAAAACAATGTCATCAGACACGTAGCACTGGGGGCAAATTTTTTTGGGAGAATATTCTTTTTGGCTTTGATATACATGTAATAAATTTCAAACCTGTTAACTAAGTTATTGCCTATGATCTTAACTGGTTATGATTGATACATATTTAATTCAAAGTAAATAAAAAACAACAAGCAATGTAATACTGATGTGATCATATGATCAATTGCCTTTATCTCGCTACTTTCAAATAAATAAGTTGTGTTAAATAATATTTGCTTTATTTTTTTTATTTTACAGTATGTATGCAAGTGTAATCCAATGATATACATCATGTACCACTCAAATTATTCCCACAAATTCCCAGTTAAACAAGATTTTTATTTTTACAACAGGTGTGCATGTGTTAAGCATTGATACACATTATGTAACTCTCAAATTATTTCCAAGTAAACAAGAGGCCCATGAGACACATCGCTCACCTGAACACATTAACTAGGAAAAGTACAAATCAGCTAAATATTAAAAAGTTTACATGGGGGTGGGGGGGGGGGGCTTGAATTTTAAACCTGAGGATGCTTCTATATCAATATAGCAACTATTTTTGCTGTTGTAGAGCAGAAGATTTTTAAAGATGTTTCCTATATTTTCCTTTGTAAAACTTTATCCCCTCATTGTGGCTCCATCTTACCCCCAGGGGTCATGCCTTGAACAAACTTGAATTTACACTGATTATGCTTACATATGAATTTGACTTAACTAGGCATTTCTGTTCTTAAGATTATCTTTTCCTATATATTCCTAGGTAAACTTTGAAACCCCATTGTGGCCCCTTCCTATCCCAAGGGGTCATCATTTGAAAAAAATCTACGCTACCTTTAGATGCTTCCATATAATATGACTAAACGTGGCTCTTCTGTTCTTGAGATTTTTTAAAGTTTTTTCCCTATATATTCCAATGTAAATCATTGATCCTCATTTGTGACCCAACCTACCCCCCGAGGTCATGATGTAAACAAACTTGAATCTACGCTACCTGAGGATGCTTCCATATTAATATATGACTAATTATGGCTTTGCTGTTCTTGAGAAGAAGATTTTTAATTTTTTTTCCCTATATATATAGTCTTTTGTAAAACTTTGATCCCCATTGTGGACCCACCCTACCCCCCGGGGTCATGATTTGAACAAACTTGAATCTACACTATTTAAAGAAGGTTTCCTATAAGATTCAACTTTTTTTGGCCCAGTCATTCTTGAGAAGATTTTTTAAAAATGCCACCAAATTTTCACTATTTCTGATTTATCACCTCTTGAATTAGGTCTTGCCCCTTCATATGAACAAGTTTGGTTGAAATTGGTCCATTGGTTCTGGAAAAGAAGTCGAAAATGTGAAAAGTTTACAGATAGACGGACGGACGGATGGACAGACAGACAGGTAGACAGACGGACTACAGACAAAATGTGATCAGAAAAGCTCACTTGACCTTTCAGTGAGCTAACAAGAGTGAATTCTTTTTGGCCTGGAACACATTATGCCACTGTTATGCCTTTGAAGATCATATTCACTTGGATGGTAGGGTGTTTAATGACTTTAACAGTGAAGCTGGCATTCATACTATTTCTGTTTAGGTACATGTAGCGAGGATTCTCAAAAATCAGTCTGGAAACAAAAAAAAAATTGTTATAAATACATACATGTACTTCTCATGATCGGTTTTTATTTTATTTTATTTATTTATTATTTTTTGCAAAGATAAAAATCAGCAGTCATTTCTGTCTATAAATTCATATATCAGAGTATAATATGTAACATTCCAACAAATGAGACTTTATGTACACGTGTACATGGAGCTAGTTACAAAACTACATAGTGATACTATCAGAACCATTTATCAAATGCAACAAATTGTAATGTCCTACAATGCGTAAATTTAATACTATAATCTATATACATAGAATCCAATTGGCATCATTGTTTTGATTTATTCAAGCTTAGTTAAAAAAACAGGGGGGGGGGGGGCTAGGAGTGTGATAATTTATGCCATTTCTTATCAGTTTTTACCTAATTAAAGGGATTTTCTTTATTTACTATTGTTGTGTTTATTGTGTTTAGAGCTTATTAAATATACATTGTGCATTTGTTAACTGAATAAATAATTAATCTACAACTTTTATCCTTGAAAACACATTGTGATAGAAAAATTTTCATTTCAGAACAAAATATTTTAAAAATTATGAAGGGTTAAACATTGTGGTACAAATCAAGATACAGTCCAAGTGTATCATATCACGATACACTCTAGTCATAGCGTTACAACCCTGCATTTGTCCTTCCTCTCTTAACAGATGAACACTGAACAGGACTACGTGTTTATATCACTTCCTGTGTCACATATTTAGTCTATTAAAGTGTGAAAAATAAAAAATTTATCAAATTGAATTGATGTTATTTTTATTTAAATGAATATAAATATGAAAGTAATGTCACAGCCTTGTATAAGTATAATGATAAGAAATAGAACACAACACTGCTGCGGGGATCGATATTTAATATATTCTACGTTATATACAGAAAAAGGGCTACCTGAAATATAATAACAGGTATTTAATATTTCTCACCTCACTCACACTTTTATGCTAATAATGTAAACTTACAAATTTGGATATTTTAGAAATTACTTCATTTAAATTAAATGATCAAATAGATACTGAATAATAATTGAATTCTAAGAAATAATTTAACAATTATTTCTTTCCGTAAATCCTAGACTGGTTATCACAATTATCGAAGAAAAATTTGTGTTGGAGAGAGAGAGAGCGTCTTCTCTCCCCAAAGTCTAAGTTTGGAGTGCCCAAGAATTAGTATTGGGGCGAATGCGCAGGGGACAGAAAAGAAACCCATTTGACCATCACACACTCGTACTCTTACTGATCACTTACCCGTATAAAAGAATGAATAAGGCAATGAATGAACGTAGTGACAACAGGATTCACTGGTTACCTTACTCATATGATGCCTTATAAGAATATGTGAAAATGATATGAATGATAATTAGTAATATTAATTAATAAATTATAATTCACCCTCTGACAGTAACATCTTGAACGTCTTTCATTTTCTTAAATACCTTGTGGCAATCGTGCAGGATCTGTCACTGTGGTCAGAAAGCTGGATCAGTAAAGCACCTATATTTCAGGAAGCCTGGGTGATATTGTGGTCATATCCTGGTATTGTTCTTCATGTTTTCTCCCTTCCTGTTTATGCAATTAAAATTTTATTTACTTCTCAGTGATATTCTCCATTTCGTCCTCAGTTGGAAACTGGTAATTTACCAGTAATTTAATTTGTAACTGCAGCTGCAGTGTTATTTACCTAATTGTAGGCTTGTATTGTAATATTGATGAAAAATGACCATAATTTTCTTCAATTTTTAAGACTTTAAGTGAAAGAATATGTATGTGTTGATCCGATGATGTAATCTTTTCAATTTTCTAATTTTATGCAGTATTAAAACTTTATCATTTTTTACATCAATGTTTCTTCATCCCTGGCATTTAAGAAATTCCAGCTTTCTCTGAATACATGGGTTCCAAATTTTACATTAAAAAAATCGATTAATAAAGTTCTTTGCAATGCATACTCCGTATCTCGAATATTCTCATAATTCTTGACTCCACACGTACAACATAAATAAAACTAAACCGACTGCACCAAAAGCCTCAATTTTCTCTCGGATTCATTGAGAATGTGTTGTATTATAGTCATGAGACACTAAAACTTCGTACCGTTTCCAATGACTCATGGAAGTCGCCATTTTAACTTGGTGTAAACTACGCTCGAAAAATATAATAATCCGGATTTAATCGTATTGAAAAATGAAACCGTCGCTTGTCGTTCCCAAAAATAAATATGGCGATGGTTATTTTTCTAAATTTCGATCAATAAACTTATAAACAGCATTCAATTAAAAATTTTTGAAAACCGAATCACTCGTGCAAGACATTTTTTCCTGATTTAGGAAAAAGTTTGGAAAGCACGTAAGGAAAGCAGTCCGGAGAATTGACACTGTATGGAGTTTAGAACATTTTCGGTTAACATAATAAAAGAACAATAATGATCGGACTATTAAAATTACTTATTTCTTTCCCCTTTTGATCTCTCGAACCCCTCTATCTCTGGAACTTTTTAAAGGTCATTTGAACTTTGTGATCGAAAGTCACCTGTTCGTGTAAATTATATTTTGACAATCTGTAATTATCGATTGTATGTAAAAGGTAAATATAACGAACAGTGATCGATCCCAAAAGATCTATAAACAATACTAATATGAAAAGAGGGCATAAATTCGGACCCCTTGAAATTCCAGAGGTGGGATCAGGTGCCTAGGAGGAGTAAGTATCACCTGTTGATCGGTCACACCAGTGGTGAGTCCTATGTATTGATCAGGTAGACGGAACTATCTGTAGTCAATTCAGTACAGAAACAAAGGCCTAACAATTTTGATGAACCAAGTCAGCCAAATTACGACGCAACGGTAGGTTATATTTGCTAACAAGGTCATTAAAACCTTGTTAGCAAACAAGTAAATAAAATTTACAAAATGCTGAGGCTGTTTAAATCCTTGCAACATCAACTTATCCGTTCTATGTATTTTCATTTTTATAATTACATGTATGTGCATTAGGTTTTAAGATATTAATAATGCTTTATGCATATACTCATGGCATTAATACACGCCATCATTAAAACAATTAGGTTAAGGAACCTCTTTAATTTTGGTGTTGCATATACATGTCTGCTAATAAAAATTTACAACATGATAGAAATCATATCAAGCAAAAAACTGAAAAATTATGCATAGTTGTCTCAATTTAGCATAAAACTATTTTTTACTTAGATTGCATTATTATTTAATTAAACAATATACATTATTTTTTAATCAAAACTTAGCAAAGGGTAGAAAAAGAATCCTGAATCCATATTTTGACAGGTTCATTAAGATCTTGAATCTTGGCATTTGAATTTTGTATTTTGAAACTTGAATCTCGAGTGAGCCTTCTGGGCTTTCGTATTTACGGGCTTTTAAATACAACCCACTGTCACGGTCATACGAAGGGAGGTCACTGCTGTCTCAATTCAGAAGAGTGAATTGTCTTTATTCAGATAATAATGATACGATTTACACATGTTTCAAAACAACAGAGAAAGGATGAAAAAGTTGGAAGTTGAAAATGATAAAGATAAAAAAGAAAATAAGTAGGAAAAGGTAATAAACAAGATTTATTATTTTACTGTACTTTCGTTTTGTAGATTTTTAAAATTTGAAAGATGTTTGTCCACACTTTGCATAAGAAACAAGAATTTGTTTGATTCATTATGCATACGTAAGAAAAAAACATACACAAATATACAAGCAATTTCTATTTTATTTTCTCTCATCATAATCATCTAATTATCTCACGCTTTTACTAAATATTTAATGATAGAAGAGATTGTTTTGCCCTCTTTGTTGTCATTTTTCTAACATGAAAACAGCATGGTTCTTAATTAATGACATGTTTGATTACTTGTTGACCACGTCTTATTGATACAAATATAAGAAAAGAATTTCCGAATTTATTTTGTTACAACTAATTTTGTGAAAGTCACAAAGCTTAAGAAAAAAGCTGCAAGTCAGATTAAGCCTTTTAAATGTATTTTTTAAAGAATAATATGGTAAATCATGTATAGAATACTACTCATAAAAAGTGCAGTACTTACAATACATCGGGAAACATTTAATTTTGTATATGAAGTAATTTTATGAAAGATTTAACATAATATTTCTTCCTATAGTCTCATGTTATATTATTTAAATTGGTTTTAAGAGGAATGTCAAAGATGAAGTATGGATCTTTTGGATATATTGTGGACTCTTGTCCTGGTAATAAGACAGACTACACGAACTCTGCTACCAGACTGGGGTGTGGTGTGGATGAGAATGGACGGAGTCAGTATGTCTGTCTTCCTAGTCACGAGAGATCAAGCCTGGTGGAGTTCTGTTATAATTCAACCATTGGACTTTATGAAAAAAGTATATAATTATCTTGTTTGTATATATGATTTTGATTTTTTTAGAATTATGCTAAACGTGTATTTAAATGCTTATTTTCTGCATAGGAAATTGCATAGAGGTTTATGAAAGTGGGAATTTGGATCAAACCAGCTGTCTTCATTTCACAGATGGATGTCCTGATAACCATTTTTTTCTCTCTGACATATACAAATGTAAGTTTAAACTTTATCAGTATCAACCCAATGATTTTTTTTTTAAATATATACCTTCACTTTCTAGGGTACGTTTGCAATACAAGAAAATATATTTCACAATTAAAATATACATAGTTAAAAATGTTAAAATGATGTTCCATCTAGAAAAGAAATGGGAAAAATTAGGGGAAGATGGAAACAAGTAGCTAGTGTCAAATTAGAGAAAGTTTTTCATTTTTTCCGTAATGTTTTACTTAAGTTTTACACCATGTTAAAAACATTTACTTTTCACTGGGTTTTCTTCCAAATAGGACTGATTCAGGAAAAATGTTATTCTTAATCTTCATGATTATGTGTAGAATGGCAACAAATAATGTACTTTTTTTAATTCACATCAGGTCTACAGCAAATTCAAAAATTTCACATTGTGTACTTTTTATGATTTTATTTGTGAAACAGAATATACATAATCAAAAAGATAAATGTATCTTTTTTCGAATCTTTATACAGTCCCAGATTGCCAGGGAATAAATCTTCAGGAAAGATGCTTTTATGCGGATCCTACATGTCCCAACAGCACGTAAGTAAGCGTGAGAGAGAGAGAGAGAGAGAGAGAGAGTGTGTGTAAACGTAATAACAAAAATCTACAATACATTGAATAACACATCACTAATATCACTTCACATCATATGCAATATTTTACATTTTATCTTTGATTCGAGGTGTTTGATAATAGACTATTTAATCCGTCGTTTTAGCAGTGTTTGTTTTGTATGATAAAGAATTCAATTGATGTCAGAGTCTGAGGTGTATAACACTTTTTGGCGTAGAATACACATAACAAACCAAGCAAATGATTTAAAAAAAAACAACAGGTTCTTGATCTGTAACCTTCTAAAACAACGTCTTATTTTGCAATGTGAAATCATTTTCAATGTTAGATAAATGTCCTATTGATATTTGATATTTAACCTTTAGTTAAAACCTGACCTTATAAGAGCAGGACATTAACAATCACAGCTGTCAACAGTATAGAGAATTAAAAAAAATTGAAAACCTTATTGATGTGTATATAAAACATGTACGCACGAAAAACCATGTATGAAAATTGCACATGGATGACTGAAGCCATTGTGTTATGACTGTGATTTTTCTTTAACCTTCCTTGTTGCTACTACAATTATGTAGTACAATTCCAAAAATTATATCAATTGTTAATCTATTTATCTTCCTCTGTCTTTATAAGTAATGATTATTTTTTATTTTTTTTTTTTAATTTTTTGTTATTAAATCGATCTTAAACGCCACGCTCCATTTTAAGTATTTTTACATAAAAAGTGAATCTTATTTATCATTCATTTTTGTTCATTGAGAATTAAAGGAACATATGTAAATACACGGGAAACTTATGCATAGAGTCACCACTCCTCCCTAAGGACATTTTAGCTGTATTTCTTTGACATATCCGCCCCCTTAAAAAAATACAGAATACAGTGACGACAAGGTTTTTGTTCCAAAAACTCTTTACTTCATGGTATCTTTCAAACTTTATTGTTGAAAATAAAATATAAACATCAGATGCAACACACTAACTCTAATCCAAACTAAGTTTCCCAGACTCAAATCAAATCTTATCTCATGCAACTCCTCCAACATATCTTAACTATTGAAGAATGATAGAATTAGATTGCAACATCAACAGAAAACTAGTTGACATCAATGTAGAAAGAATTCTCAGGACAGGAAATACTGAGCTTAAGCCTAAACTTTAATCTCTGCATTGAACGTAAATTTTATAACACTGTCATTGAAACGGTGATTCAAGAGGGAGAGAGGTCATTGAGAAATAAAACACAGATGTTTTCATAAAGTAAAAGTAAAATATACAATTTCATCTTTGACAGTATTAAGATTTGAAAACCTAGGCGGTAAGTTGAAAAAAAGAAATACAATTTTTTGTAGAGTAAAAACATTATCATATGTTAAAAAATGGAGGGACAACTTTAAATTATAGTGGGATAAATAAATATTCTTTTGATAGTCTTTAAAAAAATATGACTTATTTTGATTTGAGTTTGCTTTAATTATTATAGTTTAGCAGATTAATCAATAATATAGACTTCTACTTTGCCAGGAAACTCCCTGACAATCCTTCAGACAATAGACTATTGGACACGGGAGCTGTAGCAGGAATCACTATAGGAGTCTTATGTGTTATTTTGGTGGTCCTTTTAGTGATATTCATTTTGTTAAAAAAGAGACAAAAATCCAGAGAAGGTAATAATACTTATTTCTATTCCTACATGTTTGTATAAAGTTCTCCTCTAGGACATTAGTCAGCAAAGAACTTAATTGATTCTGTAATGTTTAATGTTTCATTGCTTTTCGTAAAACAAAATATAAAAAAAAAAATCATTTTTACAAAATACAAAAGAAATGCATATTTTCATATACGAAAGCAATTTACACTTATTTTTTCACCACATCATGGTGATAAACTGCATAGTCCTTTTAATTATTCAAAGTCTGCAAGTGAAATATAATGAACGTCAAAAACTTGCTGTTTCTCTATACAACAAAAATATACCCAGGCCCCTGGAAAGTATCAAAAACCATGGCAATGATCCAGAAAGCTCTTTTAAAAAATATAATAATATGAATATATGAAGTTACTGGTGTATTTTTATTTCTAATAGATGCAAGGAAATCAGAAGACGCTGATGAAGAGTCACAACGGTTAATTTTATTGAAAGAACTCCATAAAATGGGACTTGGGACGTTTAATGAACTTAACACAGAAACACACGGTATATGCAATTTTTTAGTCCCGCTTGCCTTTACTAATTATATAGGATTATTGAAATTATATTGGTGAATATTTGCACGAGTTGGCTGTATAAATACACGAGCTTCACTTATTATACAGCTGAAACATTTTAGAACACATTTTTAGAGATGTACCTATCTTAGAATTGTTATATTTCTTGTTAAAACTAGAGAATGATGACCTATCTGGATGGGTTTTTTTTAATAATGAGAAGTCCATTAGCATAACACTCAAATATACCAATCTTACTATATACAAATAACTATTGAAAATATGCCTTGAAAAGATCTACACATTCAAAAACAATATCAGGAAGTACATAAAATATCTTCGAGATACATGTACATGTATGTACATGTAAAAAGCTCCTTAGATGCATTTTAATTTTAATCATTCGCTTTTTATGCATTCCATTCTTAGCATCAATATACACTGTGAACATTTATAATCTGATCAGGAATGTTGATGCCCTCTGATGGGTCTAGATTCTGGCTTTGATCATCCAATACCTGATCAGGTCTGCATAGTCACGAGTAGACCTCATCAAAGTCAATATTTTTATTCCATATACACAGGTAAAATTGCAACGTATGCTTAACGTATGTTGAACATACGTTGAACATATGTTCTGAAACATATGTTCGCCATAAAAAACGAGCAACATATGTTTTACATATGTTTATGAACATATGTTGATCATATGTTTAACATATGTTGCTTATATGTTTTGTATGAACATATGGTTAACATATGTTTATGTTCATATGTTTTTCATATGTTAAACATATGTTAATTTTATTTCTTACTTACTTTTATCATCTAATTATTTGTATTTCTTTGGATTGCAAACTTAACTTAATAGTACTCTTGTCCTTTAATCACTTAATGATAAGAAATCAAAGAACACAATCTCAAGCATTAATCTTGAGTTTATTGTTTCAATTTTTTACATAATTCTGGCTTTATTTCCCTGACAGTGACTGCATTGCTTCTGAAATGATAAAGAAAAAATTATAAAAATTAAGACGTCCAAATTTCATGTCAATTACATGTATATTTAATAAATATATACTAGTATTAGTTAACACAAAGAGTAATTACTTTGAGAACTTACAATTTTTTCTTGGCCTGTTCTTTGTTTTCTTTCATTTTACAACCCCTTGGAACCTGAACCTCATCATAGGATTTAAAATTGTCACATGTAAGGTACTGGGTGGCACTTCAGTGGAGTCGAGTCTCCAATTTTAAGGTTCTGTTGATTAATACAGGTTTTCTAAAATACATGTACAAATTAAAGTCTACATGTAATTTAAGTTCATACACTGAAGATACATGTATTTGTCATATGCATGTGCAAACAAATGCATACCCCATTCTCCTAAACTGTTATCAGTTATGATATGAGTTAAAATTAATTTCATAAAACATTATATAGTGTTGTGTAACATCATATAATGTTATGTCCAAGACAATTTCACTCTTGGAAGATATGCTTAATAATAAAATCATAAAAAATACAATTAGTTTCTCTAAATGTATACAAATGAATTTGGAATGTTGAAATAATATAATATATTAATTTCAAATGGATAATCAGATACAAATGTATGCTTGGATATAATAAAAATACAGGCAGAGAAATAGACATTTTGTTTCCAGTATATCCAAAAACTTTGTTTGGAAGAAAATAACAAAGCTTGTAATACAAGGTGTACTTACCTATTCTGAAGCAAGCCTAGGGTCGTGGTGTCCCTCCATGTTATTCATAGCAGACAGAATGTATATTGAACCTATAAAAATTATAAAATAAATACAGTAAATATTTTCTAATCAAATTCCAATCAAAACTTAAAAGAAACTTCGAAAGAGAGTGAGTACAAGTCTCTAGTTTCTCTAGTGTTGAAAAAAAATTCTATGTCAATTAATATATAAATAAGTAATAAATTAGCTGATGAACTTTTAAATACATTTAGATGTACACTATTATCTCGAATGCCAGATTAGGCTGAAATTGATCATCTTTCAGATATTCTATAGTTTAAAAGCCAGCAAGTTCTATCCATATTCATATCTTCAATATTTTAGCCAAAAAAAAAAAAAAAGACAGTAGATATCTATAATTTTTGGTAATGCAAAACAGTGTAGAATTAAGAAGCAAAAAGAAATTTCTCAAAAACTATTTTGTTATCAAAGAGTCATTACTTATACGACCCTGTAATTACTGTGATTATTATATGTATTTATTTTCACCTGTATTGTGATCGTGCAATCTTCAGTCAAATCAGCTTTGGGTTGAATCGTCAGTCTTAACAGTTTTGGGTTCTTTCAACAAAAACGGCACTCTGACACTGAACTCCAGTTGCTTAATACATAATAAAAACAAACATTTTCCATTAAAAATTTGATAAAAGAGCCGAGTGGATAACCATCTAACATAGGCTACACACAAACTGCAATGCAAGATTTCTACTTTCACTTTCATCAAGATCGTACATAAATATGCAAACGTAACTGTCGACAAAAGGAAAACAAATCTGAAAAATTAGCAATGCTAAATACCGTAAATCTGGAAATTTTTACGTCGATTTATTTTTGCGAATCTGGGTCAAAAAGCTGTTGATTAATTTTTACGTTTCAAAATTTTGCAAATTGTCATTGGCGCTAAAATTAAAAAGCGCTCAACACTTTCATAACAGTTTAAAAGTTACGCATGTACAAACAATATTAATGCATGTACGGTGCATACAAAATATTACGCGTGTACATACTATATTAAACAATGCCAACGCTCAATAATCAGATAAAAATACTAGAAGAGATAAGACATCTAAACTTTTTTAAGTTTTGTATTTATTTTATTAAATCACGCATGTATATTCTCCACGCACGCTTTATCATGGGTAATTACCTTGTAGCACAAACAGTTTTCTTAAAATGACCACTGCTTATGAACACCTTCCTGTTCACCGGGTCAAAATTAGACTGTCAGCAAAATTTTTGTGTACGTTTTTTGTCGTTGATTTAATTTTAAGAAAAATATTATTGCGAATGCAATGCATGCGCAAATTTATCTACAGTAAAAATTTCCAGATTTACGGTAGTTTTTACATTCGTCGAAAACAAATCCAAAATAATGTAGCATGTAGGCCTAGATAAGATCACTAGGTGTGTCGTTTTTTACGAACTGCATTAATTACAACTACAGTTAGATGTTATGCAAGTCACGAGAGTACTAGGAGTTCGTATGAATCTATAACCGTAAAGAAATTCTCTTAAAACACCATAAACTAATTAAATTCTTAAAAAAACATAACTGATAGCACTTACTTGTTTCTAACACCCAACACTTCTGCTGCAGCAGTGACGTCAAAAATGACGTAGTACACTTTCATTTGATAAAAACCAAAACCGGTCCGGAAATAAAATGTGGAATGATTTTAATTTCACTCATAAAATAAATCCAAACAAAACGGGGTAAATACAAATTTTTAATTCTTGATAAACTTGATTTGGGGAATACCATGTTCAAGAAGACGATTTTTAATTTGAAGCAAAGAAGGGGCTGAATTTGGAGAAACGAGTGGGGGAGGGGTGCAGGGTAACAGAGTAGTTAACCCCTCCCCCTTTTCATGTAAGCTTCCACAAGAAATGACCATTCTTTTGAATAAATGCATTCAAATTGATCTTGATACTTGTTATTGAAATTAATTTTTTAACATGCAGTTTATTTGCATTGGCGGATCCAGAAGGGGGGGGGGGGTCCGGAGGTTGGTACGGGCTTGAAGTGCCTATGGTGCGATTCTCTGCATGTGTGTTGGGGGCACCGACCTGGAACCCCCTCCCCCTTCAAAATTTGCTGGATCTGCCCCTGACATGTTAAAATATAACATTTAACTCGAGTTTTTCATATTACGCTTAATATTAAATAATTGCCGGTTCACTGATTAATATTTAATTAATTAAACATATTTTTTTTATCTCGTTCAATTTAAATAAAATTAATTCAAATAACGATAACATTAATTTTGAATTAAATGAAATAAATGTGAAAAGGCAATTGGTTATTATATGATGTTCAGTATGAATTTTATGTGAAACTAAAACATATGTTGAACAAATGTTTGAAACAACCATATGTTTAAAATATGTTCAACATATGTTAAACATATAGTTACCACAAACATATGTTCAACATATGTTTTGAGTCTGCTATGTGTTCAACATATATTTGAAAGATATGTTCAACATATATTTTAAACATATGTTCAACATACTGTCGAAAATTCATGTGGTCAACATATGTTTAACGTATGTTCAACATATGTTACTCGAAACATATGTTGAACATACGTTGCAATTTTACCTGTAAAATTGCAACGTATGTTCAACATATGTTTCGAGTAACATCTCATCCTATCTTATATGTATTTTTCTTGTAAATCATTTATTAAACAGAATATTTGCTGGACATCAAATGAGCAGCTTTTCTTCAAAATTTAATATCAAACATATACCAATACAAGGTTTGTTACTGAATGAGTAGCGGAAGGGCAAAAATACATATTAAAGAAATCAAACAATTATTACAATTTCAATGACAATAAAAACGTAACAAATGACATTAAATGCATAATCAACAGATCTTTTAACAAAATAAAATATACATATAGACACAACCAATGATCCAATACATAACCCAAAAAAATCTAATTGAGCGGCTTTATCTTTGCATAACAAATTATACATAACATTCGACAAAGGTTTATACCTTCACAAAAAATACTATAATAGTAAACTATAGTTAACTATAGTTTACTATAGTTAACTATATTCAAATATAGTGATAACTTTGACACTATGAAAACTATAGTTAACTATAGTGATAACTTTGACACTTTGATTTACTATAGTGATAACTTTGAAAACTTTGATTTCCTAAAATGATCACTAATGACACTATAGTGATCACTTTGAAAAATTTGATTTACTATAGCGATAACTTAGAAACTTTGATTTACTATAGTTAACTGTAGTTAACTATAGTAAACTATGTTTAACTATAGTATACTATATTATTTTTTGTTAGGGATAACTCCAAATGAAATATATCTTGAAATCAACATACATACAATGTAAATGTGTGAAAAACAGACATCAAAACTTAACAAAAGATGCAAGATAACAGTCGTTGAATGGATCTGAATGATCTCACAAAGAGGTATCAAGTCAATTCATGACCTGAACCACTCGTAATGACGTCAACTAGAACACCATATTCTCGTTTTGAAAGAACTCACTCTTGAAATTATAATAATTATATATCTACACAATATACTAAGCAGTTTTTGGATTTTATCATACTGTTCCTGTATTTCTGAGGCATGTTAATTTTATAATTGATTTTCAAAAAGTATTTTAAAAATATGCGTTGGAAATGATAGTTTCAAGAAAATCTCTGGATTTTTAATATGTCCAAGTTAAATTAATTCTGTTTTCAAAGAGGCATTTTTTCCAGACCTTAAGGGGTTACCCATTTAAAAAGTACAAAATCTGTTACTTACTCTTTAGTAAAGGCGTAGCAGATCAACATCTACAGCTATGTCTTATTCCTAATCCTTATTAGCAAGATTTCGATATATACATGTACATGTAGATAAATATTTCCAAGCAAACACTTTGCATTGATTATGTGGGAAGGAGGGGGGATATATTTGAGGTGTGTTGGGGATATTGACAAACAAGCAATAAAGAAAGAAATAATGGGGGTTGGTAATCAAAGAAAAAGAAGAGTTAGGAATTAATTAATTAAAACCCTTAATTGCTTGAGAATTTGAAAACTAAGAAGAAGGTATGGTTTTAGCTTTATAGTGCCCTAAAAATTTAATGTTTTCAAAAAGTTTTGAAACTGGCTTAAATATTAGTTGAGTATATGACTGTAATAAATCAGGAAAGAATAAAGCATGATGGAGTACCATTCTGGATATATGACGTCATTAATTTGATGCATTTCTCTATTTTAAACAGAAAAAGCCTCAAAATGATCCATTTCAAAGGTTATTTTCCTTAGGAAAATAGCGTCCACAGCCGTCGCCCACGTTAATTTTTAGATATGTTGTGTAAAATTCTTTGAAAAATCACATATCTCAAAATCTTTGTGGGCGATGCCTGTGGACAATATTATCTGGAAGAAAATTCCATTGAAAATTGATGTCTTCTGCAACTTTTTAAGAAAATACGGGAAAATGCACAAGTTTATGACGTCACAATTAGCATTTGGAAGGTCATGTGAGAAAAAAGATTTGTATGATCTTTCTGCATGGAATTTCAATAATTCAAAAAGCATGAGTTTTAATTTTTTAAATCACTTTTATTTTTAAGAAAAACACAGGGCAAGATTTGTATTGAAACCGTACCTTGTTCTTTAACAGCAAAGCGGGAGTCAGGTTCCCTTCAAATTCGAGATCAATAGGGCTGTTGGTTATCTGTGTCATTTATATCATATAATGGAAATGTTCTAAGCCAAAGATCCATGTAATATCGTTTTTAGGGCATATATATAAGTTAAAATATTACTATGAATAACTCTAGCAGTTTCAGTTTTACGAAAAAGAAAAAAAAATCGCTGTTATATAGTCATATGAACCAAAAAACGCAAAAATGTTCATAACTACATGTATTCTTCAAGAATCAATATCAGACCCAAACATTCTGCCCTTTTTACTCTTCTTAGTATATGCATTTAATTTATAATGATGTAAATCCACCAATTATTCTGGTACATACGGTGAAAACATTCTTATGTCCACGCAATGGGAGATTCGGGGGGTACATAGTTTTTGCCCTGTCCGTCCGTCTGTCTTTCTAGCTGTATGTCTGTCTGTCTAGCTGTCTGTCTGTTTATCCGTTTATATGTTTATCAGCAAAAAAAAAAAAAAAACATTGCCCATAACTTTCGATTGATTGGAGCCATGACTCATATATATCACATGTGTATTCCTTGTGGCAAAACCTTTCCTTGGGTACCAATATATTTGACTCTTGACCTTGGAGTTTGACCCAATTTTGCAAGAATTTACCCAACTTTAACCTTGCCCATAACTTTGGAACAGTTGGTGCTAGGGCTTTTATACTTCACACGTGTACGTAGGTTCGTTAAGGCTTCCCAGAGAATATCGCAGTGTACTCTGTGCCTTCACTTCTCTGAACTACAAATGTATGACGTCATAATTGAAAATGACGTCAAGTCACTGCAAACTTGAGTTGTTATGATTAGGAGAGTAACTTTACATCTTATTTCAATCTACATATAAAGTGTCAGAAAGGAAGTGTAAAATTGTTTTAATCTTTCTTTTAAAAAGCCTATATATCCGAATATTTTAGATAACTTTGCTTCTTTACTCTTGTTAAAAAGTCAGCGTGTTCAGAATATATACGAAAATATACGTTTAACATTTACCCCTTTTTATAACCGTGGGTAGAAGTAGAATTTATAATATGTTATAAATGAGCTTGGCGCAGATGATTAATGAGGATTTATTTAAGATCTTTTGTTGAAGTCTATAAGAGGAGTTTCCCCTCTAACTGAATCTTGCTTGGGAAAAATGTGTGATGGCTTTGTATTAATACAGATGACGATATTGAGTGGAAAATACCCTCAGATGTGTAGGTAAGTTGCATTTATTGTGAAATATTTTGTTCTAGAGTAAAATTTTAACTTTTCCCAAGGACATTACGGTTTCACAAGGATACGGCGAGTTTATTTATGTGACAAAAAGTTAAAAAGAATTGTGTTAATCAGCTGCACCGAAGCGATTTATGTGAAACACTCCAAAAAGGTAGAAATGACCGTCACGAGATCAACGAGGTCATCTGATATCGTAACAAATATGTTTATATATAGCCAAATTGGCCGTACATAACTTACAAATAAAAATAAAAATCGACCTTGCAATGCAGTGTTAACATTTGATAAAACCTTTTCATGGATATAAATATTTTGACCTTTTGACCTTGACCAATGCATTTAAGAAATTTCAACCTTCGCTTAAAGCTGTCATATGGTGGCATCAGTGTTTCACAAACACATCTTGTTTATTGATTGATTTCCCAAGCACTCAAACAGCTCTAATTAACTTATAACTATAATTATAATCCTTAACCAGAGTTTTGTTTATCAACAGTTTTCAGGTCTGCATGGGAGAGAGATTTGGCCTTATTTGCAATGATGTAAAACATATATTTCCTTACTCTTTTTTTTTTTTACTTTTAACGCCCAGACCAATTAAAAAAATAAAAAGCAGCATGCAGGTCCGTAGAACGCGGGGTCGAGGTATAGTATAGTATTTTGCTATAGTAAATTTTCTTTTAGATGCTTCCCTCCCCTCCCCAAATTTTAATTGCTGTAAGGTCGAGACCTCCCTAACAAAAAAATACTATAGTAAACTATAGTTAACTATAGTTTACTATAGTTAACTATAGTAAATCAAAGTTCCAAAGTTTTTACTATAGTAAATCAAAGTTTCAAAGTTTTCACTATAGTAAATCAAAGTTTCAAAGTTTTTACTATAGTAAATCAAAGTTCCAAAGTTTTCACCATAGTAAATCAAAGTTCCAAAGTTTTCACTATAGTAAATCAAAGTTCCAAAGTTTTCACTATAGTAAATCAAAGTTCCAAAGTTTTTACTATAGTAAATCAAAGTTCCAAAGTTTTTGCTATAGTTTATTAAAGTTTCAAAGTTTTCCCTATACTTAATCAAAGTTTCAAAGTTATTTTTATTAGTTTAACAACTTTTGTATTTTTATATTTTTTTTTTTATTATTTAGCTGTTTTAGGGGAGGGGTTTGGATATGGGGTTGGGTGGGACTGGTTTTTTTTGTTGTACATCTTTATTTAAATATACAAAATAGTTAATTCAAATGCAATATTTACATTTATAAATTAAAAAAAATACACGTTGACTGAAGTTGATGAAGCAGATATTTTGATTCTAAATGACATTTTTTTTAATAATATATTATTTTTTTTCAAAAAAAAAAAAATACTTACGTTACATCTGCATAACATTAAAATTAAATACATTGAAATAAATATTGTTCTTTTATCGGCGCAAGCGACAACCTTTACATTAAAATTCATATCTTGTACATTATTCTTTTAGGGGAGGGGTCGGGTTTTAAAAAAATGTTTTCTAAAGCTTTTATGAATCTTAAACTTGAAATATCATAAAATGTAAAGAATGGGAATCAAAAACATAATTCCACGGGATTTATCGTACTTAATCAAAGTTTTTACTTAAGTAAATCAAAGTTCCAAAGTTTTCACTATAGTAAATCATAGTTTCAAAGTTTTCACTATAGTAAATCAAAGTTCCAAAGTTCTCACTATAGTAAATCAAAGTTCCAAAGTTTTTACCATTGTAAATCAAAGTTCCAAAGTTTTTACTATAGTAAATCAAAGTTCCAAAGTTTTCACTATAGTAAATCAAAGTTCCAAAGTTTTTACTATAGTAAATCAAAGTTCCAAAGTTTTTACTTTGGTACTATAGTTAACTATAGTAAACTATAGTTAACTATGGTTTACTATAGTATTTTTTTGTTAGGGCTGGCCAATTCCAGGATTTGGACAGTTAATTTTTGGTTTGCTTGTCAGATGTTTTTGGGAATTTGCCCCATCCCACTTTTGAAACCGTAGGATGTTTGTTGGGGTTGGGGGTATAGTATATTTTTTTGTTTGTTTGTTGTTTAACGTCCCTCTCGAGAATTTTTTCACTCATATGGAGACGCCACCACTTGCCGGTGGAAAGCTGCAAATTTTGTCCTATACTCGGCACTTAGGGCCATTGAGCAGTGAGGGATCTTTTTCGTGCCAGCACCTACTGTGACACGGGACCTCGGTTTATACGGTCTCTTCGGAAGGACCGGTCTCCACGTCCCACAGTGGGATTCGAACCTGCGACGTAAGGATCAACTCCTTACTCCGCGACTCTAGAGCGAACGCTCTAACAACTGCGCCACGCGGGCGACGGGGGGTATAGTATAGTATTTTTCTACAGTAAATTTTCCTGTAGATGCTATCCAACCTTCCCCACTTTTAATTCCTGTAAGGTCGAGCCCTGGCAAATTCCAGGATTTGGACAGTTAATATTTTTGGCTTGTCAGAGATGTTTAGGAGGAGTTGACCCACCCCACTTTTGAAACCGTTGCTTTGGGCCTCAGCATATATTTATTGTTGGTCAATCTCTTTCATCTCATGGACTATGAAGATAACGAACAGTATTCAATCTCGTAAGTCCAATGAAACGATAAAAATTTGGAGCAGAGCAAACACGGTCCTCAAAATTTGGAGGTGGGATCAGATGCCATGGATGAGTGACCATCCCCTGCCGACCGGTCACCCCACCGTGTACTCCTTGTCATGATAGTGAAAAAACCCCGGAAAATCTGTAAACAGTTCAGTGTATAAATAATAGCCTAACAATTAGTATGAGAAACGTCATTCAGCATTTGACTCAATGATTGACTGTATGTGCTGACAAGGTCATTATATCGTGAAACTTGCGCAAAGACTACTTCAATGAGACTGTTGATATCCTTGTTTCATCAAATTGTTTGTCAATAGCTTGCCTTGTTTAAGAAATTGTTGATACGTACATATAGAGCATGCTCTTGCGTATCGAATCAACTGAGAGACATAAACCCCATAAGCAGGTGTTAAGGGTATATTGCTACATAAGTAAGGGAGGTTGACGATTGAAAAGTTGAAGTCATCACGTTTATCATTCAGCTTTGTTGTTGACTACTATTATCGTTTCATTTAAGAAAAATATCTAAATATGAAACAGATGTGTCAGAATCTGTCGTATCTTTTATTTCAAGCTCACTGGGATATATCGAGTCGACGTATGAATGAAAGTAACTATTGTTTATTAACAATACGTCGTCGATATATCGAAATGTGGAGTTGAAGGCCACAGCAAGTGTTTTCTTCTCTCATATAAAAGGTATTGAATAAATTTTCTTCATATAAATATAAAAATAGATCTGCTAATAAGGGAGCGCAATTGGTACCCATGGGAATTCTAACAGATTTTTGGAAGACCTGATCTCCAAAAACTACATTGATACTGTCAATCAGAAACTCAAGCATCTTTTTGATATCAACTTCAGAGCAGAGTGTGTGTATAATCAGAGTGAATTTTAACAAAATAATTTTGTAAATGACCAATGACAAGGCAAATATATTTACGAGTTTCATTTTTATTGAAAAAGTAGCTGTCTATGATATCAAAAGGTCTGATCAGTTTGGCGGTACTACGTGTTTTATGGAATCTGAAAAATGATTGTTTAATTTTCTTAATTCGAAATTCCTTCGTTTCTTTGTTTAAGGTAAAATGCATGTACAAATGAATACGTAGATATCCTGTTTTATAATATCCGATTAGGAATCAAATGAAGAGTTAGTGTTAAATCAGTTGTTACAGATACAAAAAGAACAAGATGTGTTTGTGAAATACTGCTGCCCCGTATGACAACTTTTGGCCAGGGTTGAAATTTCTTAAATGCAAGGGTACAGTGCAGGTAACTAAATTTGTTACATAAACCAGCATCAGCATAAGCATTAGTAGCATCAGGATCGAACTAGCATCAGCATTTAAAAAACAGCATTGCCAGGACCAGCATCAGCAAGCAAAGGACAGAACTAGCATAGCTAACATTGACCTATTTAAAAACCAGCATTGACCTACTTAAAATCAGGATTATGCTGGTTTACTAATAATACAGATTCGTTTTTCACAAAACGAAACAGCAAGTAGATATTCTTATTTCAGTCGGGAATAAATACGAATAATGTATTTCTTGTGGTTAAATTATTCAATACAATCTTAAGATAAATATTAAATTAATTTAATAGCAATAATCCCGCGATATATTTCATTTGGAATCAGCTGATCACCAAACGTCCTATGGAGTCCACTGCTGAGGCCTCGCCACGGCTTGATGTTATTGAAATTGGTGATAAAAGGGTAAGTAGTAACACTTGGTCAAGAAAAAATTTTAATGATACAATAAAAGTATGTTGTTTGGTGTATAACTATTTACTATAATTTTTATTGGGTTTTATGTGCATACACGTACTAATAGAAGTAATTCACAATCCGAATTTTCTCTAAATTGACGGAAGCCAGAAATAAAAGCCGAAGTGCCTTTGAAAGATAATCATAGAGGTGTATTGAACAAAGGCTTTCAAGTAGCTAAAAAATAATTATCATTATAACACAATATAATATATGGGAGAGGATCTATGCATGAAAATACATTCTTATACACTGCATATATTCTTTCCTTGTTTGATAATTTGCATTATTCATCATAGTGGTACATTGTGTAAACTAGTTTGTATAATTGTCCTGGTACATGTGGTATGTAGAATTTTATTTTAAGTACTTGAATCCATTAATACCCTTGCAAATAAGATCTCAATTCAATTAAATACACCAGATTTTATCAACAGAAGTCTACAAATCATTATCAGTGTTTTTCCCAAATTAAGTTTTGCAAGATTTGTATAAAAAAAAAAAAAAAAAAAAAAAAAAAAAAAAAAAAAAAGATTTTCAATGAATAAATGTACTTTTATCTTTATTATAGCTCTTTGTGGAAGAACATGAGAGTACTTGATAGAAATGGAGTGCTATGAACAGTCTACAGTTTGTTGTTTCAACACCCCACATGAGAATCTTTCATTCATATGGAGAAGTCAAAACTTGCCGGTGAAGGGCTGCAAATTTAGACCTGTACTCGGCACTTACGCCTTGAAGCAGGGAGAGCTCTTTTTCGTGCCAGCACCTTATGCGACAGTGGAACTAGGTTTATATGGTCTCATCCAAAGGACTGGGGCAATCTACAGTGATGTCCGAGAATGATGATTCAAAAAAAATTCTGTTTGGAAAATGATTTTTTTTTTAAAAAGAGAAATGTTCTTGATTCCTAAAAGTAGATGGCATGGACAGTATAATGTAATGGTGAAAACTTAACAAAAAACAGTTTTTCAAGAAAGTGAACTTGTTGAAAGAAACTTTGCTGGTGGTCAAGAAAAAAACTTCACTTTTTCATGCAAACACCATTCTATTCATTTGACTTTGTGGACATATATTTATCAAACGAGTGAAAAAGCAGTGAATATGGGGCATGAAATGTAAAACTATTAATCTGATTATTTCATCATCACACCATTTCATAAAATTCTGAAAGTTGTTATGGGGCATTTTGTGATTCCATTTATTATTAGCTCACCTGAGCCAAAGGCTCAAGTGAGCTTTTCTGATCAAAATTTGTCCGTTGTCTGTCGTCGTTGTCGTTGTTGTTGTAAACTTTTCACATTTTTATCTTCTTCTCAAGAACCACTGGGCCAAATTCAACCAAACTTGCCACAAAGCATCCTTCGGTAAAGGGGATTCAAGTTTGTTCAAATGAAGGGCGACGTCATCTTTCAAGGGGAGATAATTAGGAATTAGTGAAAAAATATTGGCATCATTTAAAAATCTTCTTCTCAAGAACCACTGGGCCAGGAAAGATGAAACTTATGTGGAAACATCCTCAGGTAGTGTAGATTCAAATTTGTTCAAATCATGACCCCCAGGGGTAGGATGGGGCCACAATGGGGGATCCAAGTTTTACATAGAAATATATAGGAAAATATCTTTAAAAATCTTCTTCTTAAGAACAGTAAAGCCATGATTGGTCATATTTTTATGGAAGCATCCTCAGGTAGTGTAGATTCAAGTTTGTTCAAATCATGACCCCCGGGGGTAGGGTGGGGCCACAATGGGGGTCCAAGTTTTACATAGAAATATATAGGATAATATCTTTAAAAATCTTCTTCTTAAGAACAGCAAAGCCTTGATTGGTCATATTTATATGGAAGCATCCTTAGGTAGTGTAGATTCAAGTTTGTTTAAATCATGATCCCCGGGGGTAGGGTGAAGCCACAATGGGGGATCCAAGTTTTACATAGAAATATATAGGAAAATATCTTTAAAAATCTTCTTCTTAAGAACAGCAAAGCCAAGATTGGTCATATTTATATGGAAACATCCTCAGGTAGTGTAGATTCAAGTTTGTTCAAAATCCTCAGGTAGTGTAGATTCAAGTTTGTTCAAATCATGACCCCAGGGGGTAGGGTGGGGCCACAATGGAGGTCCAAGTTTTACATAGAAATATATAGGAAAATATCTTTAAAAATCTTCTTCTTAAGAACAGCAAAGCCATGATTGATCATATTTATATGGAAGCATCCTCAGGTAGTGTAGATTCAAGTTTGTTCAAATCATGACCCCCGGGGGTAGGGTCAGTCCACAATGAGGGATCCAAGTTTTACATAGAAATATATGGGAAAATATCTTTAAAAATCTTGTTCTTAAGAACAGTAAAACCAAGATTGGTCATATTTTTATGGAAGCATCCTCAGGTAGTGAGGATTCAAGTTTGTTCAAATAATAATCCCCGGGGGTAGGGTGGGGCCACAATGGGTGACCAAAGTTTACAGAGGAATATATAGGAAAATATCGTTAAAAATCTTCTTCTTAAGAACAGTAAAGCCATGATTGGTCATATTTATATGGAAGCATCCTCAGATAGTGAAGATTCAAGTTTGTTCAAATCATTACCCCAGGGATAGGTTGGGGCCACAATGGGTGATCAAAGTTTACAGGGGAATATATAGGAAAAAGTCTTTTTCTCAAGAACAGAAAAGCCATGATTAGTCAAATTGATATGGAGGCATCTTTGGGTAGTGTAGAATGATATTTGTTCAAATGAGGGCGCCCGGGGGTAGGGTGGGGCCACAATGGGGGATCAAATTTTTACAAATGAATATATGGGGAAAAAAATCTGCTGCTCAAGAACAACAAAGCCATTTGTTATATTGATATGAAAGCATCATCAGGTAGTTTAAAATTCAACATCCCCCTCCCTGTAAACTTTTCAATACTGTACTGATGTTTGCTTTTTTTCCGAGCCAATGTGCTCAGGTGAGCGATGTGGCCCATTGGCCTTTTGTTAATTATAATTATAATTTGTTTAAGTTAAATTGGCACTGACTATAAATGAATTGCAATTTTTAGACACTGGGAATATTGTTTTTATTGCTTCCATGAACTTAAAATTTTACATGTATACTGTGTTGTTCTACAGTTAACATAAAATAACCTTTATTTTGTCCCCTACTTTAAATATATTGTGCCTTACAGCACAATTTGCTTCTAAGGAGTGGTAGAAGAAAAATTTGGAAAAGATAATATAAAAGTTTTCAGAAACTGACCATTTTACCAAGGCGCTACACATCTAGAAAAGAAAAACTGATAGAAAATATTACTGTAAATTTCATATATTAAGGTTTTAATTTTAAAATTGAAAAGTTTGTTTTGAAATGAAGTAGAACATTTTAAATGTTATATCATCAAGGTGAAAAGATATCTGGCTAGCATCAAATTCTAAATCTATGGTACACCATAGTATAATAAGTGAATGATTTAAACCACTGGCATTAAACAATGATGAAAATGTATCTATACAATATGTACCATGAAGTAAGAGAAGAAATGTCTATACAGTAACATATGGTTATAACGAACACGCTATAATGAGTTCATGCTGATGGCGAAATGATTTTCATTCCCTGTGGTTTTCAAATCCATTGGAAAGTAAACATATAACAAATCAAAACTTTTTATCGCAGGTATTTTGCTGTAAGCTTATTTTTCTGTATTTGAATGATTTACTTCATTCTAAAATACCCTACATGATAATGTGTTATCCCCCATATTCAGTCTCTTAATGCAGAGTATGGTATTTTCCAGTTAACATTTTAAATGAAATCCAAATAAAGAAATGTTATTTCAAGTTTAAATATTCAGATGTCAATGAATGGGGACATACCGGTATTACTGTTTTTGTCTAGACAACTCATTAAAGCTGAACGTGATTCGTGAAAGAAATTTGTCTGCCATATTCGATTGGACTCTCTCTATATCTGAGAGACCCTATATATAGAGCCGTTCACTCAGTGTAATCAGTCGTCACCGGTGTAGACGGACGTATGCTATATAGCACTCGGTAGCGACAAAAAAAAATAACTGTTTACTTCTAATGCAGGATATTAAGATACCAAAAGGACTTACAACAGTTGCACAGGTCAATGCAGTATACAAACAAACACAAATACACGTAACTGCAATAAAATGTAAGCAAAGGTAATGCAAGATAACTTGCACGAACATGGGTCGCCATTCCACGCCGATACCCGTGACAATAAAGCAGTCAGGTGTAACGAATGTGAAGAGTATACCCTGGTGCTGATATCCTAGATAGTTATATCGAAAATGGCGTATGCCTATTTTTGACTGCTCAAAGGTATGCCAATGATTTTGGCTTAATTTATTTTAGCGGACACAGGGTTTCAACTCTTTGCAGATGAAGACAAAGAAGAGTACTGAATATTTTAGCGATTAAAATTTTAGCGGGCTTTTATCAAGACGCCAAAATAAGCCAAAATTATCACCCCGCTAAAATAACCCGCTATACGGCATTTTGTATGTTTTTTGAAAAAAATGTGTACTATAAACACAACTTGGACATAGAATTTTATATAAACATATATCTCTCTATTAGTACCTAAAACATCATACTACTGTAAAATATATGTGTTCATTTATTTGACAAACTCAATTATGTGGACAATCATATGAACAGTTTTAAGACTGTACAAAAGAGCAGGCACGATTTGAATTTTCATACATCTCATATGTTATCATGTACAATACATAAAGCACTTAAAGTCAACTTTAAATTCTGTACATTACTTTTTAGATCTACATGGGAGATAACATAAAAATGTACATGAATGTGATCAATGAATTTGGCACACTTCATCACACAGGTTTTAATGCCACTGTCTGATTTACAGAAGTTGATTAGTAGTTCTTGGCTTTTCACTATTTTTTCAAATAGAATTTCTTAAGCTGGATTTAGGTCCAAAGAGGAGGCCAGCATATCTAAATCATTCTTCAAAACATTCTTTTTTTGCCATCAATCCCTGGTGGACTTACTGCATTGTTTACTGTCATTGGCCTGAAAAATATGTGATATTAGGTCATGATTTAATTTGAAAATTTTATCAAAGTAAATTAAGTTGATTTCTCTTCTTGCATGGATATGAACAAACAGTCTTCCAAAGAGAATCTGAATATAAGTTTTGGTTGGAGATTTTTAAATTTCATATAATAAAGAAACTCATCCTTGAATTATTTTAACTTTAAAACAGACTGCTTATATACAGTTCTAACTACAGTTTTGTTAACTTTATACAATTACGTGTACATCGCACGCACAAATATACAGAATACAAACTTGAAGAGCAAGTTGTATTACAACAGGATCAAAGCAATTATTTTTTTTTAAAGGTAAAACAAAATAAATTGGCACTACTTAAACTTGAAAAGTACTTGCATCAATGAATTAGTAACTTAGAACATAATTTTGCTTTTTAATGTCAAATTAATGATCACAGTTTCAAACATTACTTCAATTTCTTTTTTCTTTAACTCCAGTAAAATTTAAAAGGAGTCATTAGGGCTGAAAAGATTAATCGATAATATTGATTCTGTGTGAGGATGGTACGCATATCAATATGTATGTAAAAATATTTAAATATCGTGAAAAAATTCAGGCGTTTTTCTTTGTTTACTTCCATTTTGGGTTTAATATATACGATAAACATGTTAAATAGAAATATTTATTTAAAATACATACCGGTAATAATTTACACCACTTGTGTGAAATAAGTTTGTTTTACAACGGATATAGAGCTAAAATTCTTTAAATAAATTATTCATAATTGTGAAGAAATGTTTTGTTCATTTCAATACAAAAATAAGACTTCATGACCAATTCAAAATATTTGATATATATTGTATCGTAGGTCAAATATCATGATTGATACATATATCAATGTATGTATCAATATAAAAAAAATTGTATCATCCCAGCCTTAGAACCCTTCCCATCCAAAAATAGTTTTATTCAACTTGGGACAACTTTCTTTTTTCCTTATTTTTTCTTGTAGCATTTTATTCAGGTACTTTGTAAGTTACTTCTCTGCCTTTTGAAAATGTTGTTATAATATATCTGTTTAAAACCTTACGTACAATCTACTCGTAAACCAGACACAGGACAGTTACATGATAAGGTACAACCTAACTTCTCCCCTCAAACCTAAGACCGCAAGGGTAAATTCCGTAACCATACCTTTGTTTAAGAGTTGACTTCTAGATTTAGTAGAGTGACCTTGCCTGTCTGATATGCGCGATATACATGAACGTACGAATGAGACAAGCAATATCAGTCTATAGATTTGGTCACGATTTGATATACTAGGTTTGAGTGGACTTGGTTATTAGATTGTCAGGTTATTTATTGACTTGATACCATTTGAATTAACTACAGAAGACTGCATCTGAATCTCTAAAAAATCATACATTTAATTCTTTCTCAGTTGTAAAAATTGACCTTTAAAATCACATGGGTTTAAATGCCTGAATCGCTGAGAATTTTGAGTGTGTATTTATTTGTAAATTTGTTTCACATCATCCTCATAAAATCTGATAATTAAAAAAAAAACATTGATTACATACCCTCTGAGTCATGGTAGTGTACTGATGATCTGATGGTTCCTTGGAAAACGCCTTTTACAACTTAAAGTATAATATTTTTGCTGAAATATCCACACGATATATGATAAATTTTCATCTGGGTTTGTCATAAACTTCATCATGTTTATTGTCCATCACGTTTCCTTGCTCACACGTTGAACACGCTGGGGCTCTTCTTCCGAAATCGCTTCAGAAATGGGATAAACCATCGCATCGTTTGGTGCAATCAATACCTCATAAGAATTATCTGGACTGCAGTGGGCAACTAGCCTTTGTCAAACAGCTCTGTTACGATAACTTCGCAAGATTTGCTTCCAACTTTCTCTGTGTCGCCATTTTTATTTTCAATTTTACGATTGAAATTTGACAAAGCGAAATTCGTTAAAAATTGCTAAATTTCTTTCGGTAAAAAATGTAAACATTAAAGAAGGTTATTCAATACAAAATACAAATGAAAATTACAGAAAAAAAAAAAAATATTTTTTATGGCTTAAAATAGCGATGCTGAAATTAAATTATCCACTTCGCCAGCATTAGAAGGATAAACCTACTTCCGGTAGCATTACTAGCATTGACCTAGTTTTGAACCAGCAAAGGTAGCATCAGGATAAGGATCAGATCAGGATCAGGATAAGGATACCTACCTTTAAATCAGCAAGCAAAGGAAGCATTCAAATCAGCAAGCAAAGGAAGCATTTAAATCAGCATTGATGCTGTAGCAAAATTAGTTTCCTGCACTGTAAGTCAAAAGGTCAAACATATTTATATCCATGGAAAGATCTTATCACAATGAATACACATGTGAAGTATGAAAACCCTAGCACCAACTGTTAAAGGTTAAAATTGGGTATATTCTTGCAAAATTGGGTCAAACCCCACGGTCAAGGTCCAGAGGTCAAATATGACCCAAAGAAAGACCCTGTCAAAAGGAATACACTTGTGAAATATGAGAACCATATCTCCAAACAATCAAAAGTTATGGGCAGTGTTAACGTTTTACGTAGACAAACAGCAATTGTGGTGTATAAAAAAGATAAAGGTATAGAACTCCTACATAGGGTACCCACTTCCGCTAATAAAATACTTTTTAATCGAATGCCCTAGAGTTTTACTCTCTATCTATCTATCTATCTATCTATCTATCTATCTATCTATCTATATATATATATATATATATATATATATATATATATATATATATATATATATATATATATATGACTTATGGGTTTAGGAGACCAAGGAGGATATATTTTCTGGCTTAGGGAGACCACTGGATTAAGGCGACCTTTTTCGGTATCCCTATTATTTTGACCTCATCAGTATTGCAAATGTCTTTTTATAGATAAATAAACAGTCTGTCATTAAATATTATTAATCTTTAACTCTGTTATTTAACATTCAAAAGTTGTCTAATTTCTATCATCTTCCCTAAAAAAGAAAAGAATTTATAACCTACGTATAATTTCAAAGGATAATTTTTCTGCATTTTGGAGACCATGAAAAACATGCAATTAAACAAAAAATCTAGCATATATATTTTTTCCGCTTTTGATTTGTTCAAATGAGTGTTTCTTTAACTTAGTTTTCCATGTTTTATGTTAAAAACCTAAAAAGGAAAAAATATTGTAAATTTATGAACCATGTTTTGAATTCTTAGCAAGTGCTTTCCGTCATTTGTTCCGAATGCCATCGGAATGCCCCTTCAGTTTTCAGAAAATGACCCCTGAACACCATGGATGTTGAGAAATTTGGGTAAGTAACTAAAATGATACAGTAATAAGTTGTAATTAAGAATACACAAGACAAACATTCGTTTGTTTTTTGTTTTTGTTTTTTTGCCTAGTAATTTAGCTTCCAAGAGAAAAAGTATGATTTTAAATAATCGTTAGACTATAGTTCGGTATATAAAATCCTGAAGGAAATTCGAAATAAAGTTAAATGATAGGCCCCTATATTTTTTAATTCTTTTATGCAAGTCCACAAACAAATTAAATATTTTAAAGATTAGGCCGAACGTTGAAAAAATAGTCTCGCAAGTTGACGCAGCTGTTTCTAGCTTAAAAATTTAAATTAAACTTAATTTCTGTAAACATCATGCAGGACATGATCATCATGATATAGTATAAATGAAACAGACCCTGTAAGAAAAAAAATAGCTGTAATTTAATAATTGTTTATTAATATAATGTGGTCCTCTGCTAATAGAATATATATGCTGACTGTAAAAAAAAAAATCTGAATCAGGATGAAGCAGATTTGATACAATACATGGCTGAAGGAACGGGGGGGGGGGGGGGGCAGGCCCCCTGTAATTTTGCAGAAATTTAGGTATACTATAGAAAACATTGCTCCTTTATGCTCGGGCCCCCTCAATAATAACCTCTGATGATCTATTTTTCTTTTGCTTTTGGGCCCCCTCAATAATAACCTCTGATAATGTATTTTTCTTTTGTTTATTAAAAATTTTTTGGTTTGTAGCCTCCCCCAACCTGAAACTGAAAAATGTTGTTTGGTTGTGCTCACCCCCCCCCCTCCAACTAAATTAAGTACGGGCCTATTCTCCATCCCTGAGGTTTTCTTTCACCAAAGAAAGACTAATTGGTAACAGTTCAGATATATATAGCAATATTTACGGAAGGGAATATTCTCGTTTAATTATGAAGATGTGACAGTAACTCAGTCAAAGCCACAATGAGTGTAACATTTATTTAATATTATTGTTAATGTTTACAAATAGTGAAATACTGATACTGTGAAATTTTATGGATATATAGAAAATATAAAAGTACAACCATTTATTGTAAATCACATACATGAAAAGCTTCTTTTTTTTCAAGCAATTGGAAATTCTTCATTTTTTCATGAAATTATTTTATTTCGTATGTATGATAATTTATTTCGTATTTTAATTCAGTCAACAAATCATTGCCGCAGCCTAGTTCCCTTCATTATTTTCAGCAGTTCAGTGACAGAGATAAAATGATCATTTGAGGTTTATACCCCCCCCCCTCCCCACCAAATGAAACTGAAAAATGTTGGTTTTGGTCCCCTTCAACTGAAATTGATTCCTTCTTACCATGCTTACAGGCTTAACTATGAAGATGTGACAGGGAGTGTAATAACAATAATTGTTCAGACGAACACATATTAAGCTGATATACGTATCAAATTTTAATGGATAGATAGAAATTAATAAACAATTACAACCATTTATTATAAACTACATAAAGATAATTTTTCAAGCAATTTGAAATTCTTCATTTTTTATGATAATATTTTATTTCGTATATATGTTTATAGGTTTATTCGTATCAACAAATCTGTGTACGAGTTAATAACGCAGCCTGGTTCCCTGCATTTTCAGTGACAGAGAACCAGAATAAGATTTGTAGGGAAACAAGCCTTGTTACAAGGTTTGAGGTTTGTTTATTTTATATTTTAATTTACACTTTTTAAAAATTATTATTATTATGCAAAAATCTGTGTGCAGATGAATATTTACATTTTAATGTTACAAGTCGCTTTGTGGTTCATATTTGCGGTGACTGTCCCACGTGTGTTTACCTGTTTCCATTCACCTACTGACCTGGAGTCTTCAAAATATACCTTCTGTAATCATGACTGTTGTAATCTTGTTTTTATGTTAGTTTACCGTATGTAACTTGACTGTTGTATAGATTTATAGCGATCACTGCAAGCTTTTAATATTTAGGTGAAGAGAAATTTCAGACTATCAATCACAGGCACTTGTTTCATATACGGTGCACCCCTACTTATTTTTACCACAAGGTATCTAACTCAATTTCAGGCACCCCTGCTTCAAGCTCGTATTTTGTTCATGTATCATTATCAATCATTAACCTACTTTAAAATGACATCGTTCGCTTCAAGAGACTTTTTTCTTGTCAAATAAATCGTTTCAGACGTCTCTGGTAGAGTCTCTTTATTGTAAAACACTCATTTATTCCACGAAAATTACCTCGATACATTTTAAGACTTTAGATGGGATACAACTTCCAGTTGGGGATAGAATAAAACCAGAGACTTCCGAGTATTCCATTCCGAGGTCTCTGGTTTTATCCTTCATTTATAACCCCAACCGCAAATTTGTATCGAAAATTACCTTGATACATTTTAAGACTTTAGATGGGATACAAATTTCATTTTTTTCACAGGTCACGAGGTTTCAACTTAAAAAATAAAAATTCTCACCGTTAAGATATGTTGGAAATTTTAGCTTGATGTGTTGATAATTTGCCAAATTATTATGTAATAAAGGGGACTTTATATGATCACCCGGCGCTGTCGCTTTAGTTCAGTCTTCACAACAATTCTTTTTCAGCACATGCCCTTCGGGCATGTAGACCTATCATTTTTACCCAGCCCATTCAAATTTGTACATGTCCTACTCAAAATTCTTACATTTACCAGTATTGTGCAACAAAAAAAACCCATTAGGTATAAAGGTTTTATATTACTTTTTTCAGCATCGTAAACCAACCATGGCCTGTGATTGCCATTTTCTAAAGCGTTTTTGTTCATAAATAACTTTTGAGTTGCATGCTGGTCATTTGTTGGCCGGTTTAGCTGAACTGAATTTCAGAAATGGGATCATGACTGTAGTGCCACAGTATGTGGCATTGATGAACATCTCGTAATTTAGCAAGCAACTTCAAGAAAACAAATAGGTTAAACTAAACACTTCAATGATTAGATTGACAATCATTTGACAGGTCGTATCGAGAATGTAGACAGGCAATCCATCGACATTACATATAGCAACGTTTAAGCGAATAATGGGGGAAGGACAGAATAAATGGCAAGTAAAGATCGTACAATGAAAGAAGATTCACATATGCCCTCTTCGGACATGTAATTTGGCAATTTTTACATGCCCGGCTGCAAATTTAACAGGTCCCTGGCATTGGACTCCCGGGTTATTTGGAAGACTGTTTGTTTAGTTTCATGAGGTCCGACAACATTGATTCTCAATGTCTGCTCCCTCTACCCCATACACTTATCTTGATAAAATTATATATAAATTATATTATTAATTATATAAATTGATATAAATTATATAAACCGGTCTTGTTTATATAATTTTACAATGTCATAAACAGCTGCTTAAGTGCATATAATATTGTAAATGGATTTATATATAGGATTAGGGAAAGATCCTCACTTGATTATGGCAGCATATTTAGCTCGTAGGAGTCTATTATCTACCACACATGATCAATGTCACTTTTGGACGTGAATGACTTTTGACACCCTAACTTCAGTTCAAATCAACATTAACTTTATGTGACGTCTCTCTGAATCTTTTTTGGCATGTAACTTGGGTAAAAACAATTAAGTACTCTTGATGCATTTGATTTCTCTTAGCCCGTTTAAACATTTCCAAGGTCTATACCAGTTTTTGCAGGGGCAAAACTATGTAGAAGTTGGAAAAGAAACCCATCCCCTTTTTGACGTATTTGGTTTTCGAGGGGTGAAAATTTTCAATATTACACTCAACTACATGCAATATTTATTATATTATACTGAATGTTTTATACAAATAATAGTGAACCTTGAGTGCATAAATCTGCGCAGTCACTATTTTTTGGAATATCACCCGTCGTCAAGCAATGTTGACTGTTGCGACACTGGGCGTGGCTTCATTATTCAGCGGATAATAGTGCTTTTTAACAAATGTTTCTTGACAAATCAGATTAATTCATCTAACATACCTGAAAGTACAATATTAATTAATTGTCATCATTTTCCTATATTAGCATTTTTACTGGTACAGTGTAATGGTTTTGAAATGATAGGAACATGCACTGTTCAAAAAGTCTTAAAATGTTGTTTTGGCTCAATTTCTTTGTTAGATTACTGTGTTGAACTAAGGCAGGCCAGTTAAAGTAACATGATCCTATAGATTCCATGTACATTTAGCACTGTAAAGTAGACAAATTTATTGTTCTCACAAGTAGTTCTCAAACATTGATTTAAGTTGGTCTCCTGAAGGATGTAATAATGCAATTGGTCTGCTTAAGGTACAGTGTATAATATAGACATGCATATTTTATTTTGAATTTGTATTATGTCAATCATTAGAAATATATGGATCTTAAATAAAAAACATTGTTTTCATTAGAATTTAAGATATGTATAATAGGCATATATTCTTCATGCTTTTCCATAGTTAAGTCCTTTTTTACAGGGTCTCTGCTAGAATCATGTGGACCCCAGTGTAACAAATCTATGGAAAGAGAGAAAATCTCAGCTCAAGGGTCAACATGTCTTTATTCCAAGAAAGGTAAATTGATAATTTTTTCTGCTAAAATACTCTTTTATAAATTATAACATCAATGCAAAAGAGTGAACAAACAATGTACCTAACAATATTTTGAAAATGAAAGTGCAATAACAGTTAATAATTATGATCAATCGTATGAATGTTAATAATCCAATCAAAGTCCTTGTTGTATATCATTTTTGCTAGGGCTGTGTATTGAGCAAAAAAAAAAAAAAAAAAAAAAAAAAAAAAAAAAAAAAGAAAGACATTTTTTAATGCGATATGCAATATATTGAATTCTTTAACAATTCTGTCAAAAAAGTCTTGTAAATCATTATGCATGAATCTTATAAAAATAATAATTGTTTTTTACTCATTTTTAATTTTTTGTCTCACCGTCTTTAAAAATTACACTTCAAATTCAAACTTTTCTTGACTGTAAAATCAACATGTTAAGTAAAGTTGTCTATGTATTTTTATGATTTTGTAATAATCATCTAAGATGTGCTACCTCCTTAATGATTATGTCATTTTTGATCAGTTTTAATTCAAAACAGTTACCTGTAAATATAATCTTTGGTGATTGAAATTCCCAAGTTTTTCACACAATTACATAAAAAAACTGCCTGCCCATAAGTTATTTTTAGCTCACCTGAGCCAAAGGCTCAAGTGAGCTTTTCTGATCAAAATTTGTCCGTTGTCTGTCGTCGTTGTTGTCTTTGTCATTGTTGTTGTTGTTGTAAACTTTTCACATTTTCATCTTCTTCTCAAGAACAACTGGGCCAATTTCAACCAAACTTGCCAAAAAGCATCCTTGGGTAAAGGGGGTTCAAGTTTGTTCAAAGGAAGGGCCACACCCTCTTTCAAGGGGAGATAATTAAGAATTAGTGAAAATTTAGTGGTATCTTTTAAAAATCTTCTTCTCAAGAACCACTGGGCTGTAAAAGTTGAAACTTAGGTGAGACCTTCATTACATAGTGTAGATTCAAATTTGTTCAAATCATGACCCCTGGGGGTAGGGTGGGGCCACAATGGGGGATCATAGTTTTCCATAGGAATATATAGGGAAAAAAAACTTGAAAAATCTTCTTCTCAGGAATAGCAAAGCCATGTTTTGTCATATTGATATGGAAGCATCTTCATGTAGTGTAGATTCAAGTTTGTTCAAATCATAAACCCCAGGGGTAGGGTGGGGCCACAATGTGGGATCAAATTTTTACATAGGAATATATAGGAAAAAATCTTTTCATCAACAGAAAAGCCATGTTTAGTCATATTGATATGGAAGCATCCTCAGGTAGTGTAGATTCAAGTTTGTTCAAATGATTGGGGGGGGGGGTAGGGAGGGTCCACAATGGGGGATCAAATTTTTAAAAAGGGAATATATAGGAAAAAAATCTTAAAAAATCTTCTGCTCAAGAACAGTAAAGCCATTTGTTATATTGATATGGAAGCATCCTCAGGTAGTTCAAAATCCAAGCCCCCTCCCCTTTAAACTTTTCAATACTGAAGTGATTTGTGCTTTTTCCTAGCCAATGTGCTCAGGTGAGCATTGTGGCCCATGGGCTTCTTGTTTTTGATACGATATATTCATTAATCTAGATATGTATCGATATACAGGTAAACTTCGGTATCTCGAACACCGGTATGTCGAATACCACGGATATCTCGAAGTGAATCAACGGTCCCAGCCGTTTTTATTATATTTATGATTTTAAAAAACCCCGGTATCTCGAACACGGAAATCTAGAATACCTCGCTTATCTCGAAGTAGATTTACGGTCCCAAGTGCTATAAACACATGCGTTATCTCGAAGTCCAACAAATTCTCGCTCCGCTGAATTCACACCTTAGTACACAATAATCCCATTATGCTAATTTTACGGTCTGTTGAACGTTTCCATTAGGTCTAGCACAGGCTTCATGGGACCATTGCTGATAATCACACCTTATTAGTCCCAAGCTGTTGTTTTTGGTAGTTAAATTTAATTACGCAGGCCAGGTGATTTGGAGGTGTTAATAAAATGCACTCTCAGAGATACTATGACACGATAATGAAACAGCAGCTTGGGGACGATTACTGTACTAGAAATTTAAATTATCGAAAATACACGCTTATACACATCATTACATATCAAAGTAAACACTGAACACATCAAAGTGATATTGAACTCAAGAAATTAAACAATTAAAGACATTATTTTGAGTATAAAAGTCAGTACCAAAAATCAAATCTTCAGTAAATATCATGTCCGATAAGGCAATCTAACGAAGGTCCCAGTAGCCAACCAGGGGATAGTTAGATTATCTGACCGTGGTGTAAAAAGAAAACTTAAAGTTCATACAATCGAAACAAAGTTTGCTTTTGTTTATTCATATTGGCAATTTCAGTAAATTATTGTAGAACGATAATTCCTGTTGTTACATTTAGGCATGTGGGTATATGTACATATCCTGTTAAAGTCTTTGTGTATCACATTATATCATGATATACTTCAGACAAATTAGTACACCCGTAGTTTTGAATACAATTCATACATTGATTTCATTTGCCACAATGGTCTCTTTAATATTGCAATAATGCATTTGGTCTTCCTAATGCATGTACAATGCAGGTACTGTATATACTCTATGTCCAGCTTATAGGTGAGTCATAAAAAGATTAGTATTTTGAAACCAGGTTAAAACATCAGAGCATTGATTTGAAATTGTCAATTGATTCTGGCAAAAAGTTGTACTGATTTATAAGCGGGTCAATAGCAAATCCCTCCAAAATAACCTCAAAAAATACAACTGACTTATAGGTGGACCACCTTATAGGCAAGTATATATACGATATAGTTTTTGTTGAATTTTGCTAACAGCAAAACACTATGAATAATGAATTTTGGGGAAAAAAGATTATTAAGTTTAATGATGCATGTATGTAGTATAGAAATATTGTTCATATGCCTGTACATGGTACAAATATGCATTTTACAGAGTGTACATATGCCAGAATCATATGGACCGCAGACTGGCCCTGGTGATTCCGTTAAGAAAAAAGAGGAAAAATCAGTGCTTGTGCTCATTGGTCATTTATTTCATGAAACTAAACATGTAAATTACTAGGATATTAAATTATCACAATTAAAATACATGTACTGTTTTATATATATATGGATATCAGTTGGTCTCCTTGATGGAGTTAAATGCATTTGTTATCCCTTTTAAGTGGATCATTTAAATATTATGCAGTTTATTTAGAAGCTCTTTATTATCTGCACTGCTCACTTTTACAGGGTGTATGCCAGAATTTTTTCAAGAACAGTCTGAATCTGACATGGAAAAAATTAAGAAAAACAGCCTTCCTGTTTATAAATCTACATTCTGACAAAGGGTAATTTTGTTTAGTTCAATTAGAAGTGCACATTTAAGTTCAGTTGCTTTCCTTAATGATATATTATAGCATTTTTATTCCCTTATGAACAATATGTATACTTGTAAAGCATGTATCACAAAATCTTCTGCAAACAAAGTTTTGGGTGTATAGTGTTTGTTGTTTAACGTCCCTCTTGAGAATTTTCACTCATATGGAGACGCCACCACTTGTCGGTGGAGAGCTGCAAATTTTTGTCCTATACTCAGCACTTATGGCCATTGAGCATTGAGGGATCTTTATCGAGCCAGCACCTACTGTGACATGGGACCTCGGTTAATACCTCTGTCTCATCTGAAGAACGGGTCTCCATGTCCCACAGTGGGATTCAAACTCGCGATGTAAGAATCAGCTTCTTTCTCCGCGACTCTAGAGTAGATGCTCTAACCACTGCATCTGCTCTACTTTGGCAACTTTGGGTGTATATAAGCATAGGAATCATCATGTCCATCTGTCTGTTCATGTGTTTGGCCACTTTTATGATTAGTTTTTTGTTCCAATTCTGGCTGAGATAAATTGATTTAAGTCATCTAAATACAAACAAATTAAGGGAAAATACCATGGTATTGGAATGAACATTTTGGAATACTGTCTAATTGTTCCATTGTAGTTGGTTTCTTTAATGTTGAAATAATGCATCTGGTCTTCCTAATGCATGGCATACACTGTATGCATGTGTAATGTTAAAGTTGGCTGAATGTAAAACAGTTCTTGCATTATGACAAAGGTAAATAGATTTAGTTCATGTAACTAAACATGTAAATTATTAGGGTATTAAAATCTCAAGTTTTGAATACTGATTTACATGTGGATCGAGAGTAGTTGGTCTCCTTAATGCAGTAATAATACATTTGGTCTCCCTTATGCATACTGTATATTATATAAATTTAATGACTGACATGTACGAGGGTTGATCCAAAAGTTCATGGAATTTCTTCATATTTTATTTATTTATTAGTGAAAGTGGTTGAATACTGATTTACATGTGGATAGTAGTTGGTCTCCTTAATGCAGTAATAATACATTTGGTCTCCCTTATGCATACTGTATATTATATAAATTTAATGACTGGCATGTACGAGGGTTGATCCAAAAGTTCGTGGAATTTCTTCTAGTGTTGTACCGATAATCAGAAAACATCGATTGTCGACAAAAAAATGCTACCGATTCCGATGATCGATTATAGTTTTTCATAATCGATCATCGGAAACATACTTCTAATACAATACATTCCGGAATTATCCATTTCTGGTTTAAAATTTATTTCTTCTTAACGAAAGAAAATGGCATCTGCATCTGATACTAGCCAACTAGCACGAAGCAGAGGTGATTAAGAACCGAAGATGCATATATAGGGCCTAAAAAAATTATTTTTGTTTCCTGTAATAACCCGACCGACCCATTCAATTTACCCCCGGGTGAATTTTTTTTTCTGCCAAATCTGTGTTTGCTCTTTGGTTTGATCAATCAGCTGATTCTTTTTATTCAAAAAATATTAATTGTGTCTTTTATTTGAGATATAAATATGCAACTTAGTCAACATTTACCTTAAATATAGAGTGATCAATTCCCCCCACGACTTTTTGAAGTTCGTTTTTGGGTGTCCACTGTAAATATTTTTAGGTCTAGAAAGTGTAAAAGAAGCAAAACAACAAAGAAAATAATATATTATGTATTTTATATATTCATGTTAAAGAAATAAATGAAATTATTGTAATAGTCTGCTTTTTGTATACAAAACTATGAAGAAATCCAATTATAATCGGTGAAATCGCATCAGAAGCAGTAACCGATTCCAACCGATGATCGATTATGAAAATTAACTGATGTCTCATCACTAATTTCTTCATATTTTTTTATTTATTAGTGAAAGCGGTTGAATACTGATTTACATGTGGAGAGTAGTTGGTCTCCTTAATGCAGTAATAATACATTTGGTCTCCCTTATGCATACTGTATATTATATAAATTTAATGACTGACATGTACGAGGGTTGATTCAAATGCTCATGGAATTTCTTCGTATTTTATTTTTTTATTAGTGAAAGTGGTTGAATACTGATTTACATATGGATAGTGGTTGGTCTCCTTAATGCAGTAATAATACATTTGGTCTCCCTTATGCATACTGTATATTATATAAATTTAATGACTGACATGTACGAGGATTGATCCGAAAGTTCATGGAATTTCTTCTTATTTTATTTATTTATTTGTGAAAGTGGTTGAAAATTACAAATAAGAATATAGACACTTGTTGAATTTTTTTGATAAAAAAATATTTTAAATTTTAATGATAGTAACTCTATGGCAGTTGCCATAGCAAAGGATGTTTTAAAATGCAGGGGAGACATTTACTTGTTCATTATCATTTTAATTCTTAATACGTGATATAAGAAAAAACCTGCGCCAAGTGGCAAATAAAATGAGAATTTTGTCATAATTACGATTGCTTGACCACTAATATACCTGTATGTGAGAGTTTTACTGATTTAACTTGATATTTAGATTATCAGTTGATGATTTCTTGTTCATCTTTTAATTGTTAGAGAACGTCACATTTCAGTCAAGTTATAAGTTTTGTTAAAATCTTAGGAACACTCTGACTTAAAGGGGTATACTACTGATACAGGCTGGAGAAAAATGCATTTAGCAACTGATTTTCCAGTGGCGTGAGAAATTTAAGAACAATAGAACTTCCATGGTGTGGCTGCTTTTGGAGGGTCTGTTTTTCTCGTAGACAAATTAAGCGTTGATGGATGTTGACCGCTGACGTACTGTGCTTGACTTTGCTACTGAATTGGAACATCATATGGAAAGATGGGGAGTATTTTTGAAATATGAATGTAATATAAAGATAAGTTGATTGGTGGATACCCAGGCTTTTCTTGAGAGAAAAAAGGAGAAAAAGGCAGAATATTCTGTAGAATTACTTAGTTGAATTGAACATGAGGGTGAGATGCTCCTATAACATGACATGACATACTTAACTTGACGTTACGTCGAAGTCTCCCCCGGATTTTACAACTATCAGTGTTCAGAAAGATCATGTGACCTTATTGGTAATTGGAACTTAGTGAAATTTTCCAGTATTGTTGCATAATGACTCTATATTATAAATATGCCTATTGTTTGCTTTCATCAAATCACAATAAAATTTTAGAAATAATTAAATTCCATGAACTTTTGGATCAACCCTCGTGTTAGAAAAAAGATGGATCTAAGATTGAACAGGTTATAATTCACCTGAGTCATTTAAATTACTTATTGCTATCTGTTCTTGTTCAGTCATCATGTGTCAAGTATTGTCTGTAAACTATTGAACATTTTCAGCTTCTTTTCTGGAACCAGTTTCAACTAATTTCTCGGTTGAAGTACTGTATAGGGGATTAATTTCAGGGGTTGTAAATTTCATGTTTTTCTCTCCTCTGACACGATCGCAGTTTGTTGAATTCGCGGAATTGGTATATAACTAAGGTTACATGTACCTCCCTTCAATGTCTATATCCATTTACCGTGGTAATCCATAGCATAGCTAGAAGGCATTAATCAGCGTTATGTATTCACTTCACGAACAACAGGGTAGATTTATATATACATCAGCAAGTTCGATAGTTATTTGAATGATTTTATAAAACCAAAATGTCTACAAAAACATAATAATGCAGGTAACAAATACACGTCGTAACATAGTTACGTACGGGTATTCAAAACCCATGACCCTAGTGTTTTGATTGATGAAACATGTAGCGTTGGCTATTAAAACAGTTTTTTTTTACAAATACAGGTTATTATCTGCTGGGTGATCTAAATCAATGTTAAGCGTGATAATTAAAATAATTGAATGACAAGTACGATTCGTAATTACTGAAATGACCATGTACTGCACGTATATTTACCTATCGTAGTCTATTCTCAAATTTCCAAATATAACATGTAGGTTATTGAAAACTTATTCACTGTTTCTTGAATTCACGGATTTATTCACACCGTGAATATAGCGAATATTAACACCGCGAGTTATTTTCCCCCTATACAGTATACAGACTTAATATAGAAATGATTTTATCGACTTTCTCAATCTATGATGAATTTAAAAATGTAAATATAAGCATTTAATTGTAAATATTTAACATTTAGCATCTCATAACCAGAGTTGGAAATTACTGACTGCCCGAGGCAGTCTGTTTTTCAGGTAGGCAGGGACAAACTTTAGATTAACCTCGGTGGTCGGGGTCATTTAAACAGGTAGTTCCTGTTTTCCTTTTTTTTTTTTTCAGGGTATAGTAAGTCTATAGAAATTAAGTAAAATATAGTATATCAAAGGAACACTTCTAGTTAAAAATATGAGATGACCTATAGGACCAATATTGGTTCAGTCTTTAGAAAAAGCTTACCGATATATGTTCCGGTCACTGACTTTAGGTCACGTGTGTAGTTTCTTGTTTCTCATGTATTGCTTTAGTTCTACATTAATGGTAATCTAACAACCAAGCTTTATGATAAACGTGATGACTTTAACTTTTCAATCATCAACTTCCCTTACTTATTCAGCAATATACCTTCATCACCTGCATACGGGGTTTATATCTCTCAGTTGATTCGATACGCAAGAGCATCCTCTATGTATGAACAATTTTTAAAAGGAGGTAAGTTATTGACAAACAAATTGCTGAAACAAGAATATCAGCAGTCTTGTTTAAAGTCATCATTTTGTAAGTTCTATGGTCGATACAATGACCTTGTCAGCAAATACAATTTATCATTAAGTAAAATGCTGACTGACGTTTTTCATACTTATTGTTAGGCCATTATTTACACACTGAATTGTGTATGGAATTTTCTATTGTTTCCCAGTCGTGACAAGGAGCACACAGCGGGTGTGACTAGTCTGCAGGGGATGCTCACTCCTCCATGGCACCTGATCCCACCTCTGATGTTTTGGAGGTCCGTATTTGCTCTGCTCCTATTTTGTATTTTTTGATGGGCTTTTGAGCTTGAATACTGATTGTTATCTCGATATATTTCATTCTACTCAACTGTGTGTTCATGTGATCCTACCTCAGTATTTACAGAATGATACATCCTTTGTTTGAGGGTCATTCTTGATGTCTGACTGAGTAATGGCAATGGGACATAAAACCTTAACTGACCTTACCACATTCTTTTCTAATCTGAAAACCCTCATGCATTTTTAGCATAACATATCGCCAATGCACACATTTTTCCCGAGGAATGAACTGCATCTACTCTGCATAGAACAGTATCTGTCCCACTGGCACAACAGTACTATTACATGTCATTATGTTCTTGAAAGGCAAACACAGCAATTATTGCTCGGCATGATTTTTTTTCATGACACCTGGAGTATCGAGTAACACAAAGTGAATGATTCATGTCCTCGAACAAAGTGTGCTTACAATGAGGTTTAGTTCCGGTTGATTGCGTTTAGTTAAAGAGAATTTATGATCTGCATTTCCATAGATGTCTTTTATATCAACACCAAACATGCATTTAAGGAAGAAAATATATTAAGTAAAATGCAAAAGCCTGTATTAAAAAATCAAAGGACAAGTGCACTTAAGCAATGCTTAATGGGTCCTTTTTCAGTGCCATATTACTTTAGAATGTATTACCAAATTGTTCTCTTTTGGTAATAGTTAAACACAAGTGGACATTTCTAATTAAAATCACATTAAAACATCACCTAAATCAGCATGGATTTGAAACAAATGAAGTTTTTTAAATGTCTATAGATACCCCAAATCTGGAAAAGTCGTACCGAACCTATTTTGAGTTTCGTTTATTTAAATCAAGGGGAGGAGACATTTAAATCAGACACTTGAACAATCTGATGGTGGATCATTGACAGGCGCGTTTGCCGAATGATACTTCTTGTGCTATTTTACCTGAGAAAAAAATCGAATGAAGTTGTATAGATACCTGTATCCATAGTGATCAAACTAAGAAATTTGCATGCTTGCATTTGAAATAATACAATAAGTATTAACATTAGTTCCTTTAAATTTTAAAATGAAAAAAAAGTGTATTTGGTGGCTTTCAATACCAGTACCATTGTCTTGCATGAATGTTAAAATGGTTGACACTTTTATTTATGATGACATTTTAACGACACTAAACTCTCCTAACCATCCCGTGTTCCTAAAACCAAATACATACAAACTTCTCTATGCGGCTTGACTTCGATATAATGATACAGAACGTGGTTATGTTTTACAGTGAGCATCTTTGAGGAATGTTTACCGGGGTAGAACTCACGTGACTACCAGTATTTTAAATGATTTATTCCACGGGTGGGTTCAACATAGGTCATACAGGTAAATAGCTCTTCCTTGTTATAGGAAAAACATTGAACTTTTCATACATTTTTAATATTTTAAGTACAAGCCTAATCATGTACAAATTTCCTACTTTCACACAAGTTTTATAAATGTATAATGCATTTTTTGTCAATCGCACAAGTTTGTACAGTGTTAGGCTGACAATAAACAAAAGCTTTGAAATGAATGACCATCCTCGATTTACTATAGAAAATCACGAATGTCGGCTGACCCCTACCACATTGTATGGCTTTGCTCTTTGTATATTCAAAATTTGTTGAATCTTATGGTTTAGATATCAATTAATGATCTGAGATGGAAAATTATGCTTAATTTAATTTACCGGGGCCCATAAGTGCACTCGTTCTTTAGTGTTTATACAGGTAAAAAGTTTGAAAAAATAAAAATGTGCCAACAAATGGTTTCGAACCAGGACACTAAAAATGTTCATGGTGAGAGTCTGCGGTCTATTGTTCTGGGCTATGCTGACTATGAGGACATTTGTAATAAATATAAACCAGTATGATAGAAATAGGTTTTCACGTTTTTTGTAGGTTTTTTTCTATGAATTTCGACCCTAGGCACCTCTAAAAGAACCTTGTTTTAAATAATCATAATTTAGGGGCAGGCAAAGGGTGATTATATTGCATCTATCGGGTATAATTTTCTTATCAGAAAATTGTAGAGATATGCATGGTTAATTAATGACAACATTTATTTTTCCTTTTTGCCTAATACTTTTATGATTTTCACTAATAAATTGATTATTGAAAAAAAAAGCCTTTAATATGACTGCTGATTTTATCTCCATCTGTTTATTTTCAACACCTTTTTTCATGATTATAGTAGATAGAGAACAGATTATGATTTCTAACATTTACTTTTACAGATCATTTTCTTGAGATAGGTGGAACCAACAGTCAAATACAGACACTTCTAAGAAAAGTAAAAATCTGGCTCAGGTAAAAAAAAAAAAAAAAAAAAAAAAAAAAAAAAAAAAATCATTTACAGTTTTAACAATTAGTAATTTTACCTTAATTAACTGGAAAAATCTTATTTGACGAAATACAGGTCAAGAATGAAGAGTTTAAAGCCTAGTAGGGATTTTGGTCAATCATTACAGGTAATCTGCAGTCCCTCTTGAGAATTTTACACTCATATGGAGACGCCACCACTTGCCAGTGGAAAGCTGCAAATTCTGTCCTATACTCTGCACTCATGGCCATTGAGCAGTGAGGGGTCTTTTTCATGCCAGCACCTACTGTGACATGGGACCTTGGTTTATAAGGTCTCATCCGAAGGACTGGTCTCCATGTCCCACAGTGGGATTCAAACCTGCGACATAAGGATCAACTCCTTACTTCGCGACTCTAGAGCAGACGCTCTAACCATGGCGCCACGCTTGTGACTAGCTCAGTTTTAAAGAAATCATTCAAGATATTCTTTATCAAACTTAATATGCTGATACATATATAATTAGTAAGACCTATTCAACTATTTCAAAAACTTTTGACCTTTCCTGTGACCTTGACCTCACTTTCCTTCAATTTGCATTTTGCATGGTTTTAAAACCATTTAAAATATTGATATCTAAGGCTATGCATCTATACATAATTTGGTGAGAATTTATCATTTATATCCATTTTTTTTAGATCTCAATTTCAATTTTAAAGAAACTTTTCAAGATATTCTCATCAAACTTCATACACTAACACAAAATTTCATGTTGCATTACTATACACTCGGCAGGCATACATGTCCTATGGACATATTTCTAGTGTATTGCTATTTCTGTTGTTTGTTTACTTCCGGTCAGTAAGTGCCCCCTAGGGGCAAGCCCCAGTCCTGTTTTCTTTTCCAGGGTTGCAACAGCGCCCCCTAGAAAAACAAGTTGCGCCATCCAATTAAATCGTATTTTGTGCTGCTTTATGCCAATGAAATTAAGGCTGGACAGCATATGTATTATATTCTGACCAATGGGGTTGCCGTATTTTCAAATAATTAGGATAGACTTACCACTTCAGCATTCCTTTCATCACTGAAGTGATATACATGGTCAAAATTGACTAACTTTCATTTTTGTGTCATCTGCAGAGCAGAACGACACTTAGAGATCACTTTACCTGGTGTCTGTCTGTCCGTCTGTCACACCTTATATCTCCAAAATTTTGAGAGGCAGGGTTTTGATAATTAGCATTTATATATGTTTTTGAGCTCATGATACTATACTTTAAAACTGTATGAAATTCAGTTACCACACAAACTTATATTTAAATACTATGAAAATACATTGGGATCAGTATTCCACAATGAATCATGTTGACTGACAAAGTGACAATTAAAGTAAAGACAGTCTGAAATTCCTTTCCTCCGAGGATTGTTGGAAGCACCTACATGTGTATTAATAAAATGATAAATAGTTATTCCTCATAATTTTAATTAAATTATTCATTTGAGGACTGGAGAACCATATTTTCTCCGATTGCCAGATTCTATCCCAGTCTTTTAAATACTTTTGGGTCCTTTTTTTCCTTGCAGGCAAATGCTTGAACCTCCATGCTAATATTAAATTAATAGCGGACCACTCTTAGATTTATTTACCTCTTTAATGACGATACCTAGCAGGTGACATATACATTCCTTGAAACACTCTAGTTCCTATTTGATTTTCACTAATATAAAGATTATTGAAAAAAGACTAAGGTGCTCTATAGTGATCAGTCTATTCATTCATCTGTCTGTCAAATACACATATCCCTTATGCTTGTTCAGAATACAGGTGACTCTAAATACTTCAAACTTTATATTTTTTAATTAGATACATGTAGCTGCTTTGGAACATCTGAAAGGTCTATTACATTATCACTAGTTTTACTAGTTTTCTTCATGTAAGTTGAATATATTTTAAACTTTTAAATTTTTATTTTTTCCAGGTAAGAAAGAAATTCAGGAGTTCTTAAATTGCCCTTGGAGTTCTTGGATTGCATCAAACGGCTAAAAGACCTCAACAAAAACAGCGTCTTGAAAATAAAAATGAAAATATTCAGTGAAAAAAAAATGATGAAAGAGCCACTAAAAATCTTCAAGCCTTTGAGCTGAAATCTGGAAGTCAATCTGTGGACTTTACTAGTAAGTCATAATTACTAAGTCATCATTTGTGTATAATAAATACACTAAACTGTAAACACTTGTTAAAATGTGTATAATTTTTAGATATAATTTTTATCTCATAGACTTCAATAGTTTCATGTAATTTAAGTAATAATGAAAATTTCCTGTTGTCTAGCTAGATTAGAAACTATTATTGTCCAATTTTGGATATTGTGAAATAATTCATCTAGTATGCATACATGTGTGTACACTTACGTGTAAATTAATTGTTATAGCAAATTCAATCGATCATTAAGTTGAATGTTGACTAATGTTTTTCTTCAAAATTGTTTACACTGAATTGTTTGTGGATTTTTCCATTTGCCCAATCATGTCAAGGAGCACATGGCAGGAAATGCTTTCTCCTCCATTGCACCTGGTGTTTTTAGAGTCTGTTTGCTCTGCTCTAATTATGTATTGTTTCAATGGACTTTAAAGCTTGATCACTGTTGGTAATCTACATATTTCATATACTATTAGAGTACTTGAAGAAAACTGTAAAGATTTAACATACAATATAATGCATGTATATTGCACTTTAAGTACAGTGTATGTGGTTAAGAAATGTTAAATCGTCTCATAGTGCATTGAATTTGTTGAAAATTAGAAAATGTGTTGAAATTTTTTTTGAAATAATGTTAGATTGCAGATTTTTTTAAATTATGCAAGTAAGAAATTGCTAAATATTTTTTAGATTTTCTGGACAGTCTAGATGAGTTCTCACCATATACCTAGCATTGTCATCCCAGTTAAAATTTAAGGAGCAAGGTTAATTCCTAAGCTCTACCTGGACAAACTTGCATGGATTAAAGCACATTAACAGATTTACTTCAGATGCTTGACCTGATCTACATTTTCCTCATGTGTTTTTTTTGTTTTTGTTTGTTTGTTGTTTAACATCCCTCTCAAGAATTTTTCATCCATATGGAGATGCCACTACTTGCTGGTGGAGAGCTGCAAAATTTGACCCATACTTTGCACTCAGGGCCTTGAGCAGTAAGGGATCTTTTTTGTGCCCACATCAACTGCTAGGCGGGACCTCGGTTTATATGGTCTAATCTGAAGGACTGGTCCCCACATCCCCAGTGGATTTGAACCTGAGACTTAAGGATTAAATCCTTACTCGCGAATCTAGATTACAAACTCTATCCTTTGCGCCACATGGGGGACTCCACAAGATTAAGTGTTTTGAGCAGTCCTATTCTCATGTAATTATAAACTCTATGTTGAACAAACCTGCAAAGATGATGTATGTACATGTAAATGTTTCAGGGTACCAATCCTTGATTTGACTTAGATATTCTGGATTAATGATTAGTTTTTTAGAGAAGGTTCATTCAAAGTAACAATATACTCTTTGGTGATCAGTAAACATAGATGATGTATCCTGCTTCTGATGCTGGATGTAACATACATTTTCAGGGTTATTGAGCAGTTAAATCTAACCCAGACCAACTTGCATAGATTTTGGATCCAGGTGATATACATTACCAGAGTGTTTGTTAAGTGAGACTTTGCCTTACTAGTAGATAACATTTATAGAAGTGAGCTCTGTATTCTTTGATTAGGTATGTTTTTTCTTTGCTCAGGATATATACAGACCTGCCTACCCTTCCGCTTTTGGCGTAATTTTTCCGCTTTTTACCACAAAATTACGCTGTTACGCCATGAAAACTAATTTTACGCTTTTTAAATATTTTTTCATAAACAACTTAATGAAAGGCTAACTTTGGAGTTAAAGTAAAGGCTTTCCTTAATGAAAACGAGAAGGTAATTAATACTAATTAATGGAGGGTTTCAGTTCTTCACGATATGATTATTTATGATACAAACAACATACGTAATACACGTTGTAGTTATGCCTTTTAAACGGGTTGCATGCCAAAATTAAGGAAACAAAACTTTTGAATGATGTGTGCAATAAGTAAAGTCAGTTTAATTTTCAATTCGGTTTATTCTTACATTGCTAAGAACAACATAGAGACAAGTAAATGTAAGAAAAACAAAATCGAAATAGCGGAATAATGTAGAATTTGTATTAATATGCGATTGAAACTCTGAATTATGTGATTTGCTAATTTTTTTCCAAACGTTCATTAGGAATGTTAGATAAATAAGTTTGATTTGACTGCAATTACGATACCAGTTTTTACAACAAAGGGACTTTTTGTCTATAAATGATTTGAAAAAGAAACATTCATGCTTGCTTTGTTCAATGATGTACAATTTCAGGTTGATTCAGACAATATAGTAGCTTTGCAAAACATCAAAGTAGGGAAACATAAAGGATTACGCCTTTACCTCATAAATTCCACTTAATTGAGTCTTGAAATTACACCCTCGCAATGAAAAGGGTAGACAGGTCTGTATATATACCATCAGTGCCAACTACCATACATTTTATATAATAGATGTAGCTGTTGTTCAACTGAATATGATAAAACTGTGGATGAAAATAATTTGATTTTTGTACCTTTGAATGTATTGAATTAATTTGTAAAAGCTGTTATGATACAATGTTTGATATTTTATAAAAGGTTTTAGCATATGCAATCAATAAATGTATCAACATTTTTATTTTATTATACTTTTTACCCTGCAAACTTCTTAAAAACAGAATAGTAATGATCCATTTAATTGATACTAGGTTAGTGTCACATTGTACTGGTATATCATGTATACTGAACTGTAAATAAGAAACATCTAAATAGGTAAAATCACAGCATGAATCATTGGATTATGTAAGAAGTGCACTATCTTGTGCTTTGGTATGGTATTAATAATAAATGTTAAACTATCATTTTTTTTTTTCAAATTAACAAAGGATATGCTTGAGTGACTGTATTTTGACTAGCAGTAAAAATAAAATGATTTTTAAGTATTTGAATTATTTTGATTCATGGTCTCTGCAAGTTTAATGATAGCAAATATGTACCGGGTATATTGAACATGGCATCCACATATTGCTATACTGGATGGGGCATAACTTTTACTGAATCTTAATCACAACCTTGAAATTTTATGTAGTACATGTACTCTTGGTTTCAACTGGTCAAATGTATTCTTAAATCAGAAAGAATTTAAACAAATATAGGCATAGGTCAGAACTTCATCAATTAGTTGGAAAGCGAATGCACTCGGTGACTATATGGTTTAAAAGAAGCTGGGTATAAATAGCAGGAAAAACTACTTGATGTCCACTGTGAACTTTGTGTCCTCAACAAAACAATATGGAGTATACTATACTTGGTCTAAAGAATAATCTGTGTCTGCATTCACTTTTAGGTTAAACTGTTTTGGGCATTGAGAGTTTGTTTGTTGTTTAACGTCCCTCTGGAGAATTTTTCACTCATATGCCAACACTTGCCGATGGAGAGCTGCAAATGACCTATGCTCGGCACTCAGGGCCAATGGGCAGTGAGGGATTTTTTTCATGCCAGCATCTACTGCGACACTGGACCTCTGTTTGTACGAAGGACTGGTCTCTACGTCCCACAGTGGGATTCAAACATGTGACAAAAGGATCAACTAACTCCACGACTCTAGAGCATAGGCTCTTTCCACTGCACCATGTGGGCGACAGCATTGAGAGTTAAATGTGGATATCAGAACAAGCTACTCTGGGCTTATACTCTCTATATATTGATTGATTGTATGTTGTTTAACATTCCTCTCAAGATTTTTTCACTCATATGGAGACACCACCACATGCCAGTGGAGATCTGCAAATTTTGTCCTATACTCGGAACTTACGGCCATTGAGCATCGAGGGATTTTTTTCGTGCCAGCACCTACTGCGACACAGGACCTCGATTTATACGGTCTCATCTGAAGGACCGGTCTCCCCATCCCACAGTGGGATTTGAACCTGCGACGTAAGGATCAACTCCTTACTTCGCTACTCTAGAGCAGACGCTCTAACCACTGCGCCACTGGGGCAACTACTCTCTATTTAAGTCACTTGTGCAATGACTTTAGTTTAATTCAAAGTTTTGTACTGATCATGTTGAGTCACATTAGCACAAATATCTTTCTGCTGACCTTGACTAATGACCATCCGCAACTATTCTGGTTGGAAACAATATGTTAATTAATGCATAATAAGTGAAATTTCTATGAAAGAAAAATGGTCTACTTAAACCACAAGTTATATTTATAAAAAATATACACTGGTCTCCTTAAGTCATATGAGAGAAACATAAAATATTAAGGAGACCATTTTTTTCATATATTATTAGGAGGCATTTATTATGAAAAAATAAAGCAAGAGTCGACTAAATGGTGTTCTATAGATCTTTGATCTGGTATTTCTTTTTAGAAAAAAGCAAATTTAAAAAATCTGTATATTGTCCCCTTAAGCCATATATAATGGTCTGGTCTCCCTAGTCCTTAAATCAGAGTTATATATATATATATATATATATATATATATATGGTTGTGCCATTTAGGAGACCGCTCATATTTATATATTGGCATTAAGTAGCCTCGTAGAATAAGTAGACCAAAACCGGTCGCCTTAACATTTTGACCCTCTCTGAACAGAAAATTAATGACTTTTTAAAATTAAATTGACAATAGTTAATTTTAGTTTAGTATATTTTTGTCCCTTAAATACAAAAAATATGCCAAAAATTTATGATTATAGAAATTTTTAAATTTAAATTTCAAGCAACGTATATATTGGTATTATTATATATCGTCATTATGTAGACCAGCTAAAACTTGCAAAATTAAGTAAGATCTGCTATATATGTCTTATTTCTCCTAGTATTTAGTTTTAGATATTGTTCTCCCACTAATTTTGGGTATGTACAATTTGCTAAATAGAATAAAACTTTTTACGAGAAAATGAGCTTTAGAGTTTCGTGTTCATCAACTTCAAGGTTTTCGTGCGCAATGCCTTCCGAAAATTTTCGGAAATCCTCGGTATCCTTTACGACCTTCGGAGAAATAGGAGTCAGACAAAATTTTGGTAAGTAATAACAAATTATGATTTTTTAAAAATACTTATTCATGATACCTTGACTATATATTATGCACCCAATATCTTGCGGTTAACGTCTGGTATTTATTCATTGATAAAGACTTGCGTATACTTATTAGCATGGAGGAAATTCGAATTGTAGTTTACCAACAGCGTGGTTTCAACAGATCGTTTGTTTGTTTTGAACATATTTTATTGACATAAGCAAATGGATCGGAAACAAGTTCTTACAAGTTACTGGTTCCTAACAATTGATTACTTGAACAAAATAATTGTAATCTGTGCGTATTCATAAATATATACTTAATATTAGGCTGGTGGTATCGTTCTTGCGGAGATAAATTAAATATTCGATAATTTACCTGAAATACTAACTCTAATTTCCTATTATACAAGGGGTAGGTTGGGTTGGAAATGGGAGAAAGGTGTTTCTAGGTTCAAACTTTTTTCACAGCCTAATCCAACCAGCCTTTCCTGAACAATTTTAATAGTAAAAGATTAATTGGGGGAGGGGAGGAGCCCCCCACCCCACCCCCTCCAACCACGATACCACATCTCTGATGTATATGGCAGCGGATACATGCATGCATATGTACATACAAATTTATGTATCTGACAGCATCCCTCTTAGATTTCTTGTACATAAAACATAAAGTTGATTTGGACAAGCCCAATATAGCAACAATTTTGAAATATCTTTAAAAATAAAGAGGAATTAAGGGCTACAAACTGCTAAAAAATTCAAAGGGACCAGATTAATATTTTTAATCGGGTTAGAGGTGGGGTTTGGGTGCAGGATGTGTGGAAATATTTTGTGGTGTTACCGTGTATATTCCATATATGTAAAAAGGCTGTAGGCTACACATCATTTTTTTTAAGGATAGAAATTTGGTTGAAAGGGGGGGGGGGGAGTTGATGATAAATGTTATCTATTAATTTCATTTTGTTGCAAATGCCAAAAAAAAAGAGCATTTTTGACAATGTGCATTTTTGTACCCATACTTACAGTCTAACTTTCTGTTTAATGACAAAAATAATCCTATAACTGGAAATAAAAATTAAGCCAAAATTCAAGTGTTATATTAGGTCTGCATCAGCCTCCATGCTTACCCATTATTTGTGCCTCAAGTTAAATCTGTGACATCACACTAGCCGACACATTACATGTAGTAGAAAGTAATAATATTATTATACACCAATGATATTCTAATCAATCTATTACACTGTACCTTTTGGCATGAATGGAGGATTAATTAACAGGTTATATCAGAGATGAGCATATCAGTTAATAGTTATATGTATTACACTTTCCATGATTGAGTAACAACAGATATACTGTATAATTCTTGCAATATTTTTTCTATAATAGTAGACTCAGTGCCCCCAATAATTTTGCCGAAATATAGAATACTAAAGAAAACATAGCTACTACATGCTTGTGCCCCCTCAATAAAAACGCCTGATGACCTTTTTTTTTCTTTTTTTCTTTTTTTTTAAAGCTTGTCAAGGAATTTTTGGTTGTTAGTGCCCCCCAAAGAAAATGCATGGCTGTCCCCCCCTCCCCCAAACTGAAATTGCTTCTTACAGGCCTGTATTTTATATTGATTTTTTTTTAATGTTTCATTTATTTATAAACCTATTAAGTGTTTCATTTTGAAAAGAAGTATTAGAAGATAATCTTAATTTCAAAAAGAAGTTGAAATTAAATAATAAAAGAGACCCGAAGAAAAATTGCTTGTTGTCAAGCTTGAACAAGTCCTGATTCATATGAAACAGATCCTGATCAATTTAAGCATTTTTTTTTTTTTTTTTTTTTTTTTTTTACATATAATGAAAAAGATACTGTTTATCTTATGCAGTTGTCATGGAGAAATTAACTTGCTTATACTCTCAATTTAATTATAAAACCATATAACAAGCAATATTTTTTTTATTTTAATAAAATTGTTATGCAGAGTCTACATGTATTACTTGTATATGTAGATTAGAAACTTTCGGTCGGGTTCAGTTTAATTTTGATCGGGTTAGTTAATACATTGTTGAGTCTTTTGATCAGCATGGACATGGTTTGATGGTATGATAATATTTTTACAGTTTCAATTTCTAAACTTTCCAGGAAAGTTTCCTGCATTTTGTACAATGGCTATTTATATGCCGTATATTTTCCCATGAATTTTTTTTTTTTTGAAATTATGTTTTAAAATTCTGACCAGATTTCTCAGGAAATTTTTAACTGCCTATGGTGCATCTTCGCTAGCCAAGGGTTTCTGATATGCTACCCTCCTCATAAGTTTATGAGGAGAGTAGCGTATCAAAAACCCTTGGCTAGCGAAGATGCCTAGGGTGAGATTTATGACAGTCTGAGACATATAAAACCAAGTCTCTGAATAAATTAAATTTTGTTGACTTGTTTGCATTTATGCATTTATTTTTATTATAGTGTGTTCGGTACCACATAATATGCGAGAATACCTTCTCCAGTATGTTGGAGAGAAGATTAGCAAGAAAAAGGCGGGTGAGAAAATGAGAAGTTGACATAAAAAGATTTTTTTCATTATCGAAAGGGACATGTACAACATCCATAATGGTAAGAAAAGAGAATTATTTATAGTCATATTTATTTGTTTCTATGACGTTTCTTTCGATAACTTTTCACTCATATTGAAAAGCCAGCACTTGAGAACCAATACTCTGTACTCAGGACCCTTGAGCAGTGAGTAATTTTGTTCATGCCAGCACCTACTACAACATGGGACTTCAGTTTCATTTGAACACTGGTCTCCACATCCTGCAGTGGGATTCGAACCCCTTGATTTTAGGATCAACTCCTTTATCTGTGACTCTAAAGCAAACACTTAAACCACTGCTAGTCATATATGTATTCCTTATGATGTGAGCTAGCATTATGAAAATTACATGTGCTGTAGATCATAGGTTGCTACATAGTTCTTTGTATGTTGCGCTAAAAAATATGGTGTTCATCAATGATTCATTTTGGTGTGCATCCTGCATAAATTATGCACAAATTTTGCTCAGGACGCATTATTTTAATAAATGTGCATCCCAATGGACGCAATAAATTTATAGAAGAACGTGTATTATTTGGTATAATCCGATTCTAAACTTGACTGATTGCATCATATCCATGTGCTAAGCGATATGCATGAACAATTTTAACAGGTATATATAAGGTTTCCAACAACAGGTCAGATTTCACAATTGCAGCCAATTAACCAGCAATTATCAGAAAATATTTGAAAGTTAGATAGCATAGTTCGATTATCACTGATTATGTCTGTAGTAACTGTGGAACATTTCTGAAGCGAATACTATACCTATGTAAAAGCTATACATGTAACCTGTATCATTTTTTTTTCCTTACAAGCTAAGAAGTTTAAAATTTAATCATTTTTATTTCTGACTGTTTTTTCATTTCTTCTTAAAATTTCTTTGCTTCATTCTGCTTCTGTGCATTTTATGAGTGATACATTACAATGTGTGAGATCATATGTACGATCTAAAAATAGAACCAAAGTGCACAGTTGACAATATATTATATTTATGACACAAAATCATGTAGTCTTACTTGGACAATTGATAGTAAAATTATAAAACTACTCACAGCATCAATAAAGCATTTGCTCTTTCATGCAATAACTTTTTATATTTCACCAGAATTTCCTCTGTAATATCTAATATATGACCCTTGGATTTGGATGCACTGATTTTGTCATGGGATTCATTGTTGTCATTAAGGGGGGTCTTTTGGACCCATGATAACCATTTTCAAAATGAATCACTGGTTCATATGTCTGGGACTAAAAGTTTATGAGGGCATACTATCTTAATATCACCCACCCATTATCGTCTGATCAGCATGATCAGTACTATTAAGCAGGAAAACAAATATTTGAAGAGACATACTGTAAAAATAATTTTGTAAGATCTTGGAAAACATGTAATTTTGGAAGTAGATTGACATATAAGTATATAATTTTTTTTTGTGGATAACAGTTGATTAGGGTAGGTGGTCACTGGTGTGATTTTGACCCATTATCTGATTATTTTTCATACTTAAGTTTTGTTCGAGTATATGTCAGTGTTTGTTATGTTACAACGTATTCTGGGTAATTTTCTCTATGGAATATCTTAATTTTTACAAGATTTCTTCTTTTTTTTTAGAATTATTTACTGAATTTGTGAAATACATGTGTTCGACTTACAAGATACATGTGTTGGGTTATTGCTAGTTAGAACAATCTAACTGTGTCTCGGAACAAGCCCTCGATCACCACAGTTTATATGTCCCATATACAGTGGCTGCAACGTTATTGTTGACAACTTACACGAACGATTCCGCACGATTAACGCACGATAAAATCTGTTACACGAACGATCCTTTACGCACACGATTCTACACGTTACACGATCTTACACGATTGCTAACGCAAACGCACGATTCTTCACGCAGAATAGTTCAAGTTCTTTAGGAATGGATATTTTCAAAACGAAATTAGGCTTAATACTTATTGTAGATTTCAAATAATTATTGATATTATTTCATTGACTTTGAAAAATGAAAAAAAAAAAATATAAATGGATATTTCTGGAACTAAATACATGTAAAACTTATAAATTATCTTAGATTACAAATAATTATTTACTTAATTCTCCGACTTGAGAAAACTGTTTATTTTCGTTCTATCAGTAGATGTACATATAGGTGGACCATGAGTTTTGATTGAATTGGATTTCATAATATGCAGAAAGGGATAAGTTTGAAAAAAAACGGCATGAAAATGAATTGAATTACATGTATAAGTTATTTCCATGTTTCCATTTGTGAATCTCTAAAGTCAACAATTATTTTACAAATCATTTATTTGCAAAAATTATGAAAATAATTAAAAGTAAGCTCCAGAGATAAACATTGATAAACGAAACCCCTACAATCATGTCGGGTACATGTACATTCGCCGACTAAATATTTATGTAAGCATTAATTGAGAATTGTTTATTTATTTATTTGTAAAAATATCAATTTTTGATCTATTGATTTTAAAAATATCTGGACCATAATTAGCAGTAAACATAATCAACATCAGAGAAAAAATCTTTAAACATATAAGTACGGTTTATCACAACAAATCACGCTATTTGACGAGAACACAATATTGTACGACTTCTGTATTGCTTATTTCCAAGCGATAATTAGTTCGTTCTGCTTTCAATTATGTAACTCCCGCTTCATTTATTTCATTTGGATTAAAAAAAAAACACAGACAAGCGAAATGCTTGTATAACAAATAACATTCCGATAAAAAATTACAAAACGAAGTTTACACGTTTCTTAGCGCACGATCACGCACGATTAAAACCGCAAAGGATTGAGTCTGATACACGCATGATCTCGCACGTTACACGAACGATCACGCACGTTACACGAACGATTCTACACGATTGGTTTGTCAACAATAACGTTGCAGCCACTGTACTAGGCCTAAGCAATGTAGCATATTGGAAAGGATCCGCTCAGAAATGATTTTGAAGAATACAAAAAAAATTGCACTGAAAATAACTATCAAATTAATCATAACAAAACTTTTTGAGATTTTATATGCCTTTTAACCTAAAAAATAATCCATATAAATAAGAAATTTCAACTCATTTTCTCAACCTTTTTTCCTCACTTCAAATTTACACGCCTTGTTGAATTCGGAACTCTCTGGATTGTTCATAGAAAATGCAGTCAGTTCGAGTTATCGAACTTGCTTATTTTGCTACATTGCCAATACACGGAACGAATTCTATCGTTAAACCAGGTCCGTAGGACAATATCATTTTAATGATTAGAACATTCTATCTAATAGGTTATTGAGATCACAGCAACAATATATAAACAAAATTAAAATTGAAATTATAATTCGCATCATCTCTTTTGAAAAAAGAAAATTCATATTATTTTGTAAAACCAAAAAATATTGGTTTAAATATACTGACAATAAAAAAAAGAGACAATAATTCTCAAATTATGAATAACTTTAAAACATTGAGTGCACCTACAAGCACAGATCCCATGATTTGTAATATCAGGGTTAGAAACTCCCTAAAATTACAACTCGCAAATAATTGCGAGTACCAAGAAAGTGAACTCGCAATTTTATAAGACTACTCGCAATTTTCATATAAAGTTAAATTTAAATAAATTAAATACATGTAACTTAAGGAAAAAATAACTACTGTACAATACACAGAATACAACTACAGTGTGACTTTTATTTAAATTACTGATTTAAATCAAAAGCATTGTGTTCTGTCATATTATATAATTTTGCTACAGTTTCAATGCAAAAAAAATCAACTCGCAAGTTTTTGCGAGTTACCTAATTTTTAACTCGCAATTTGGGAATTCTAACTCGCATTTTGCGAGTTGTATATAGTGAATTTCGAACCCTGAATATAATGCACACACAGGCATGTAAACTGAAGTAAATCAAACATATAGATTTTCACTGATTAGCTAAATTAAATATACATGTAGAACTAGTTTGAAACTAAATACTCGTACAAATACAAAAGAAAAAAATAATTATTTTCCAAGCAAATAAAATGAAGAAATTAAAAGTTTTTGATTTTATTTTGATTTGAAAATTATAAAAGAATATTTAAGTCTAACTTCATGAAAAAGAAAAGCTGAAATCAAAATATTTGTATCAATTTAAATGTCATGCTTGATAAATTTTGGAAGTACTGACAGTTACACCCTTGCATAACACATATACATGACTAAAATTGTAAATTTTTAGAGACTTTGGATATGCATGGTGTCAAACTTTGTCTCATTTTAATATAAAATGAAAAAATTATAACCGATTAAAAATATTGTGATCTGTATTGTAGCATAAATATTGTGATACCTAATATAGTATATTTATTTAGATATAGAATAGTAGACGAAAGTGTATTATCCCAGCCCTTTATATTTGCAGTGCAGTATAAAACAGTTCAATTATATAATAATGAAGTCAAGAGAATATGGACATGATTATATGTAAATTAATAGATTTTGTTTTCATTTTTGCAGGTGTGTCTGACGGAATTTGTCATTTCATTAATAAATAATGCTGATAAAGGTGCAAACTTAGCAATTGTGCCCAAAAAGTGACAGCTTTGACAAGGAAATATATCCATATATAACAGTTACTGGTACTGTCTGAATGCAGTGAAAGGATCCAGATGAACAGATGAAGAGATTAAGTACAATGTACATCAATTACTTGGATGAAGAGAATCTGCAACATGGGGTAAGGTATATTTGCTGCTTTATTAGTTATAAACTGTAAATAAATTGTGAGCAGAAAATAGACACAAAAGCTTTAATTAAAGGAAATCAGGGGTAAATACTAACTTTTAAAGCATGCAGATACTCAGTGATAGACTGATAGTTTGATAGTATCATAAAAACCAAAAGAACTTCAGTGACTTTGAATTCCTGATAGCCCTAGCTGTTAATGAACTAGCTGCCCATTACAGCCTTTGGCTGCTTATGGAGTCATGACTTGATTGTTGGGGGGGGGGGGGGGGGGGAAATGAATTCCCAGTGGAGATGGGTATGAAGGTTAAAAATAGGGCCACAAAGAACCAGGTTATGGTGAGGCAGACTTGCCTCCTTACATTTTATCGTAATTATTTAACCCTTCACTCTTTATGAGTGAAATAATTCTCGAATGGGACATAAAACAACACTCAATCAATCGGTCACACTTCACTCGCTGTTTACAGCACTTGTTGCTCTGTACTGGGCACTACTGGCTCACTTAAGCAGGTTAAGTTTAGTTTGGTGTTTACTAGTCATTCCAATGATAAATAAGTCACAGGGATCGACATTAACGGTTGTCCGATTGCCCGGGACAAGTAAATTCTCAGTTCGGGCAAGTGAATCTTACGACGTACTTGTCTGATTGGGCAAGTGATTTTTTTTTCATAGAAATGTACATATTAATTTAGTTTACATTAATTTATATAAAAAAAAAATAAAGAAGAAGGTACGGTTTTAGCTTTATCGTGCCCTAAAAATTTAATGTTTTCAAAAAATTTTGAAACTGGCTTAAATATTAGCTGAGTATATGACTTTGATAAATGAGGAAAGAATATGGCATGAAGGAATGCCATTCTGGAAATATGATGTCATTAATTTGATGCATTTCTCTATTTAAACAGAAAAAGCCTCAAAATGACCCATTTCAAGGGTTATTTTCCTTAAGAAAATAGTGTCCACAGCTGTCGCCCACTTTAATCTTCGGATATGTTGTGTAAAATTCTTTGAAAAATCACATATCTCAAAATCTTTGTGGGCAATGCCTGTGGACAATATTATCTGAAAGAAAATTCCATTGAAAATTGGTAGTCTTCTGCAACTTTTTAAGAAAATACGGGAAAATGTATAAGTTTATGACGTCACAGTTAGCATTTAGAAGGTCATGTGAGAAAAATGATTTGTATGATCTTTCTCCATGGAATTTCAATGATTCAAAAAGCATGAGCTTTAATTTTTTTTACATCACTTTCATTTTTAAGAAAAACACAGGGCAAGATTTGTATTGAAACCGTACCTTGTTCTTGAAGACTTGATTTCTGCCAGGTACCTGACTGACAATGTTTTTGCATTCGGAATTCCTTGTCAGCATTTTTGGATTATACCTTTCATTTGAAAATCAGGTTCGTTATTCCGTTTTCCCATGGTAAATATGCTGTTCGTCTATTCACTGTCTAACATCTTTCTTAACTTCTTATTTGGACATCAGATTATTTATTTACTCAAAGAATATAAGTACAGTTTAACACGATGTATCCTGATCAAGGTGTGTTACGTAGCAACTATCTTCCTTCAGCGTTGTTTCACAGTTATCTCAGAAAATCACAATTCACAAAAGAATCCTACCAAAAAAAATTTTTAAAAATATGAATTTTATTTATTAAACGGAGGGTTATTGCTACATGTATATGGCAGTGTGTGTTAACAGGTTAAATTTACAAGGACAGTGGTATACATTTATGTACAAAGGCAGCATTTAAAGGGTACCCGCAGTGGCTTTTTATTTTTAAATATGTTGTAGATCATGCTAAAATAAAACCAAAGAAAAAAACCGCACCGAAATCTATGCACAACTAACGAAGCTATTGGGGAAAAACCCTATTTCACACCTGAGCGATTTTCTGAAACGCTCGGTTTTCGGGCCTTAGCCGCTGTGACGTCACAACATGTACCGGCCATTTTGAATGCATAGAATACGGTGGAAACACGATGAGGTTTTTTAGTGTTTTTTCCATTAATTTTTAGGGATTTTGTGAATATTAAATTAACTATGACTATAGTATTTGCTCTTATTTTTGTTTGAAATTAGTTTAGTGAATATTTTTTTCATTATTTCTTAATGGTTATGCCATTTCTATCGTCATTTTTTTTCCTTCCGAATATGTTTTGACATTTTTTTAAATTCTATCTGTAAGCAATAATAACAAAAAGACAGTACAGGCGACCGTTTCACTAACAAATCGTAGATCGTAAACGTACGTTAATAATAGAAAACATTTCTAATTTAAATAAAAAAGAAAGTAAGTACAGGGTTAGTGTATAGGTCCCTGGTAAGTACTTATATGATGTTTGCTGTTGTATTCTTTGAAAAGTGAAAGTATAGAATACGCGTATATATTTTTCTATTATTTAGTATTGGGAAGTACATAGAATTAATATGAGAGAGTGAGTGAGACTGAGATTTCCTTGTTTAACACCCCTCCCCATGTTATTGATTCAACAAATGTTATTTAATTTTATGTTCTTCGTTATATCTTCAATATCAGTAACATTTTTATTATTATATTGGATTGTTCATTTTTAACGTCAGTTGAATTTATAAGTACCCCCCCCCCCCCCCCAACACACACACACATGATTTTTGATTACATAATGTGTCAAAGCCATTTTTAAATAAATTTCTTGCTTATTCAACTTCTGTTTATTCGTGTTTCTTATTTTCCTGCACCAGGGACCTGTAACATGTTCGTCTCCGTGGTTACGTGCGAAATCCACGTGCTTCACCTGTCAATCAAAATCACTCGATGCAATTTTGAATGGTGCGTTTTGAGACATTCATCGGCTCCTTTGTCAAATATATAGTGGGACATAAATAAATAGCCGGAGGTACCGAATGTTTATCACACCTTTCCAAGTCATCGGTCTTGACCATGGCAAGTGTATTAATCACGTAATCCCAAGTCCTACCCCACCACATGTGTAAATTAAACTGATTACCAAGAACTTGTTGAAAAATCTGATAGATTAAATATTTTACACTTTAATGAATTAAAACTGTTTAGTCTGTCAAATGGTGATTTGTATACAGTTTAAAAAAAAATATACAAAACACAAGTATATTCACCTAACTTTTAGTTCATATTTTACTGAATTATAATAGATTGTCTGTTGAATTAGTGATAATTAAAAAAAATGATTTTTTTTCTCAGTTGACATGTTATTCTTCTAAATTCAATATACATTTAGAATTTAAATTATTCATAAAACCACTAACGATCGGAATTACATATATGAGTTTTGTTTCCGAATCTATTACAGATTTGATAAGGGGAGGGGGGTCTTCTGTAATTAGGACCATAGACTATGAGAGAGAGAGATGAGAGGGGTTAAGATTTATTTAGCGTTGCAGACACACTATTTGATATAATGTTAAGTGTTCTAAATTTTTATTTTGTAAATTAATTTTAATTAGTACAGTGACAAAAAAAAAATTATAAGTACATTACCATAATAAGGAGTACGCGGATATCATTATTTAACAATTAGTTTTAATAACTTGTACATTGATAATGACCCGATTTTTGAAAATATATTTGGTCGTGACTTTGAAGTAAAATTAAATTGATAATATTGCTGCTGCTGATTGCTAAATGGTAACAACTGATTATCAAATTTAGACATAGAAGAATTTTTATCCAAACGAGAAAATCGTCAATTATCATTTAGCTGATAGTAATGAAGATCTTGTTGAAATAATTAACAGCTTGATGAACGAACTGTTTTAGGACATTTAAAATATAGAATTAAAAATTCCTGTATTTTGGTTTTGATGATTTTTTTTCCCAGTCATATTCAGTAGGCTGTAACAGGGAGATATATACAGGAATTTTAATTGAAGTATACACGACCCTGGCTGTAGGTTGTTTTGAAATCTCTATAAACTGATAAATTCCTTGTTAGAATCGGTTTCTGGTTCAGCCTAGTAAGGTCTGATGCAAAGCTCAATAATTATTCCGTCTGAATTTTTAAAACTTATAGACCAATGCCTCATATCAAAGCTAAAATCGTCGTTGTTTTCCAAGTTAATCTCATTGTCGTTAATACTGACCCGCTTATGTGGTACATGTTGTGACGTCACACCAGCAGAGCCTCGTTATCGATCATTTCTATTTTCGCTTGATTGGATTTTCAAAACAGGTAAAAATAGGCACTTTTAAAGCGCGATAACTTCGTTATTTGTGCATAGATTTCAATGCGGTTTTTTTCTTTCGTATTATTTTATTGTGATCTTTATCATTTAAAAAAATAAAATGCTACTGCAGGTAATCTTTAAATTTTTTCAGGTACCTCACATTGCCAAATTGACGGTAGTGTATTTGGTCGCATTTTTTCTTGTCATAACATTTACAGTAATAAAAAATTTCTTCTGAAGTTCTTTCCTTATTTTGGGCAACCAAGTTTTGAGTCCGGACAAGTCAAAGTTTGAGATCATTTGCCTGAAGGGCAAGAAAATCTGAAAGTTAATGTCTATCCCTGTAAGAACATTTTTTGTGAGTCGACTGCACAGCAGTGCAACACGTAGGGATCAATTTACCTGGCATCTGTCTGTCTGTCTGTCCATCTGTCACACCTTATATCTCGAGAATTGTAAGAGGTTTAATTGTTTTTGATATTTGGTTAATATTTTGCTTGGCACTGTGACTTTTTTTTTAAATACCATGGTTGCCAATCTTGTGACCCTTGAACTTACCTTTGACCTACTTATAAAAAAGTCAGTGCCAATATTCAGCATATTTTTGATAATTTAAAAGAGGTAAGTCTTTGCTATTTAGCATGTGCACAATTTGTCATAAATTATAATGAAAAATACCAGCATTACAGTTCACTTGACCTTGACCTTTGTTTTACTTTTCAAAAAATACTTTGAATGGTTAATTTAACTAAAATGTTTTGATTTTCTAGAAGTAGTGTTTTGATAATTAGCATTGATGAGCTCATGACACTCTACTTTGAAACTTTTTGATATCCAGTTATCACACAAACTAAAACTTAAATCCTATGAAAACAAATCGGGACCAGTATACCACAATGGGTGGTAATGTAGACTGATGACAATTGCAGTAAAGACAGCCTGAAATCTCTTTAGAAAAAAACTGTTGAAAAGATTGTTGACCATTATATGGTGACGTCTCTATTTAGTGAAAAATTCTTAAACGGGATGTAAAACGACATACAATTAAACAATCAACATACAATTAAACAATCAATCCAACTACTGAGTGAGCTTTCTAGCTTGTGAACTACCAATTATGTCCAATTGGAAGTAATATTTGAATGTTTTAAAATGTGATTGTACATTGTAGGAAATAATGTTCCTGTAGAAAAGTCAAAGAATGTATACATGTGAGATTCTGAAGTAGCCATACATGATGAGTAGGAATTTGAAGTGAATTATGGGAAAAGGTATGTAATCCATTAGTTTGCTTTAAAGTTAATGATTTTAAATCTGAACACACTGTGTAAAAGGAATTTTTTCCGCCATATTCCTTTATTCACGCTATATTGTAGGGTCCCTATATAAGCCACTCACTTAGTCACTGTTCAGTGTAATCTGTTGTCACCTGTCTGTATAGACAGACTGACGTATGCTACATAGCTCTCGGTAGCGACAAAAAATTACTGTGTACTTCTTTCACGGCAGGAGAGAAAGATGCCAATGAAACTTAAAACAGTTGCACAGGTCAGTGCAGTATACAAACATACACAAGTACACGCAACTGCAATAAAATAAATAAACAAAGGCAATGCAAGATAACCAGCATGAGCATGTGTCACCATTCCACTCCGATACCTGTGACAATAAAGCAGTCAGGTGTAACAAATGCGAAGAGTATACCCCGGTGCTGATATAGTAGATGATATATAATCGAATATGGTGTATGCCTATTTATGAGATGTGTTCAGCTTTCTCTGACAATATGTACCATAGGTCATAGTCTTTTATGGTATATACAGTGGCGCCATGTTTATCTGAACACTTCACCTTCCAGATGCTATTTTTCGGGAATAGATTTTTTCCATGTCATTCTGTCTCATTAATCCAGAAAAATGTGTTCCGCATCCGGACGGTTGATTTCTACTACAAAACGTAATAGTTCATTGAAAAATGACTTGTTTATCCGGACGGTAATTTTTCAAGAAATGACCTTTTCACACTTATCTTCAGGGGTTGAAATTTTCCTGGAAATCCCACTAGCCCAGGGGCTACTGATCAGGAAAAAATTACTAGCCCAAACTAACTAGCCCAACAATTTTTTTATGCAAAATGAAAACAAAAAGTTAAAGTTTTGAATGTTTTGGTGACAGAAACAAATTAAACTAGTTCTCAGTCAAAAGAAACCAGTCTTCATAGAAAAATGAAAGTAAACTGACGAGAATTTTTTTTCTGTTCTGCTAGTCCGACAGACTATCATTACATTTAAATAAGCTAGCCCCAGTCTTAAAATAACTAGCCCCAGGGCGTCGGGCTACCATATATTTCAACCCCTGATCTTGCAGTAGTGTTAATTGTAGTAAAAACATTGGCCATGCAGTCAGTTTGAAGGCGATACCTGTGACCTACAAACAATAGCATCTAAAATTAGCGTGTATTTACCCCAATTAAATTACACATCTAATATGAAGCTCGAAGAATTTAGCTTACACCAGTACACTGTGCAATAATTAAATAAGAAACAGTTCAAAATTAATCAATATTATTTTTAACAAACTTAAGCCAAAGAGGCGTCCGGATCAACAAGGTGCCACTGTATATATTATATAATACATGCATATAAATGTACTTGCTATTAACAGTGAGTACAATAAAATTTTCCCATTAAGTATATTAATTTTTTTCTATGTGGTTTACTTTATGCCCAATTATCAGCAGTTTCCTTAATGGCCATATTTAAGTATAAGAACTAGGTTGCTATAGCGGACAAAAGGTAAATATAAAAATCTTAAGTGCAAGGTACTTTATCACTCATTGAATGTTAATTAGGGCCTGCATGAAATGTTAAAGCTATATAGGATTCACATTGTCCATCTTTATGTCTTTCAGCCAGCAATTAACACTTCAGTTGTGACACAATAAACAAGTTTTAATTTATGCAGTGTAATACTATACAGGGTATTGATGCATACAGTAAATGAGATCATTAGACTGGTGTATTTATATACTGTATATACTTGATATCAACAATTTTTCTCAGTGGTCTACTTTATGCCCAATTATAAGTGGTCTCCTCAATGGCCATATTTAAGTATAACATGTATAAGTACAGGTTGCTATAGCAGACAAAGGTAAATATAAAAATCTAAGTGCAAGGTACTTTATCACTGATGGAATGTTAATTAGGGCCTGCATGAAATGATAAAACTCTATAGGATTCACATATTGTCCATCTTTATGTCTTTCAGTCCAGCAACACTTCAGTTGTGACACAATAAATAAGTTTTAATTTGATATGCAGTATAATATAATACAGGGTATTGATGCATATAGTGAATAAGATCATCAGAATGGTATATTTATATATAGTATATACTTGATATCAAGGGTTAATTCAATTTACTCAATTTTTCTCACTGGTCTACTTTATGCCTAATTATAAGTGGTCTCCTCAATGGCCATATTTAAGTACATGTATAAGTACAGGTTACCATTGAAGACAAAAGGCATATACAAAACTCTAAAGACCATGATACTTTGATACTGATTGAATGCTGATCTGGACCCTTGAAAAGCACTTACTCTTAATCTTATTTATATGACAATGTGTGGTTTTGATATAAGTTAACTGAATTACTTAGGTAACCATGGTAACATATTTCTATCTGTTTTTGTATGTTTTTGCATGAGCAAGGGCTTGGGTCATGCATAAACTTTTCACATTTTTCAACTTCTTCTCAAGAACTACTGGACCAGTTTAAATCAAACTTGTCACAAAGTCTCTTTAAAATAAGGATGGCAATGATTAACTGGTTTATTAACTATTGAGAAAGATCATAACCAGTTGAAATTTTCATAACCAGTTTTGTAACCAGTTACAATTTACATACTGACCACTTAGTAGATAGTAGGGATGGCAATCGAATACAGAATTGCAAATCGGTTAACCGCAAAACGTTCCAACCGATTAACCGGTTAATCGTATCAAACTACACAATGTCATTTTCTTGACTTTTTTCAAGTAGCTCTGTTCCTATGCACAAGAAGTCTTAAAAAAAGATGTTAGAGGTCAAAATCATTCTATTTGTCTTTAATCTTGATCATAAAACTACGCGCATATTTTTTTTCAATAGACAAGAAAAAATTCAGAAAACCATGAACCATGCCTGAGATATCGTGGATAATTTTCCAGAGCGGATGTCACACAAGTTCATTCTTCATTATCACCATAATCAAAACTAAGTCTAAAATGTATCACTTAATTTACAATGTTTGTATTATAATTTAATGTGATAGATAACTGCAAAAGATACACACACACCAATTCACGGTGCTCAACTGTGATTATTATCATTAAAGATTAGAGGACAGTCGGGGTAACGACATGATGTTTTAACAGTAATTAACATATCTCAGACTGACCAATTACCCGCAGTTGTAATCTGGAGAGCCATAATGATCTCCCAATCAGCCTAAATAAATAAATGAAAACGCTAAATTAAACGTTTAGGTAGGAATTTCTATTTTGAAAATGAATTTTAGTACATTGCCTTCAGTTTTACATATATTATTAATAATATTTTTTTGACTAATCGATTGCAGATTTTCTAACCAATTGCCATCGTTCCGACCGAGTAATCGGTTAACCAGTTAGAAATTGCCATCCCTAGTAGATAGTTTTTGTCAATGGGTATTTGTATTTACTTTTTCAATAATATTTTCAGTTTTTGAAATAAAACTTGTAACATGTTTCAAACTGAAATGTGACAATCAAGCAGTTACCATACATGTATCTTGCTGAATGTAATATGCATTGGTTTAAATATGCACCCCCTTTTTCAGCCTATAGCTTGGGGTAAATTGCAGCTCGGTTGTAAAGACTATTTGCTACAAAATCTTATTTCCTACAGGGCACAAGTTATTTAAACATTAAGATTTTAACAGACTTGAAATTTCTTTGACAATAACTTAAAGATAAGTCACTTGACATATGATAAGCGTTTGATATGTTGTAATCAACACACACCCAAAGCTTAAAAAAATGAAGAACTAAGGTTATAAATCGACCTCTCAAATATGAAACAGGGCTCTCAATTGTGTATAATTGGGGCCGTTCAAGGGCCCCACTCCCAATTCAAAAAAGGTACCTTTTTTCCCAATTAGTGTGTTAATTTTCCCAATAGTTATTTCTCCCAAAAATTAAAGAAAATATAGCTGGATATATACCGGTAATAACTTAACTTGCTATTCATATTCCTCTGTTTTATAAAAAAATTTAGTTGATAGCGAAGACTGGAAACCCAATATATATGATTTTAAAGTACGTATAATGGTTATTCCAAAATTTTCTAAAAGGTCTTTATTTTCCCAATCTTTACAGCCCGGCCCCATTCCCAAAAAGCAGTGTTAGAGCCCTGTGAAAATGAAAACAATTATATGTACAGCAAATAAGAAGTGCCCTATCTTGTAAAAAATGTGATTGGAATAGATAGACCATTTCTTTATCCAGGTGAATATCATTACCTCTACATTTTCAAAATGGTAATTATTTACCGCTACATACTCATTACCGCTGCAAAAAATGTACACATTACCACTACATTTAAAAGTTTACATTACGAATACATTGCCTCTTTCATTAGCCAATGGATTATGCATGTACAGATTGATACAAAGTACATGTACAACATATCCAAGCATAAGACCTTTTTCCACTGCTCACCATGGGAGACAAAAGTACGGCTTAACAGGGTGGCTTTTTCCCACTTTTTTATTAGTCCCCTACCGGTGAAACCAGAGGGAATTATAGGTTTCTTCTGAGTCTGTCCATCTGTCTGTCTGTCCCTCTTTCAGTCTGTCCCATTTGTTTTCCGCACTTTTTTGTAAACACTTGCAGATATTGAGCTGAGTTTTGGTATGTAAGTGTATCTTGATGAGTTACAGTTCAAGTTTGCATTTTGTTATGCTTCTGAATCAATGATTTTTAATGGAATTGTGGCAATTCAATTTTTAGTGGGAACCAGATTACACTTGCTGGTAGGGGACTAGTATTGCTAATGCAATACTCTCAGAATGCTTGTTTAATCTTAATTATAGTAGGTATTTAAGTATGCAAGTACAATACTGTACATATAAATGCTTGTTCAAAATAAAGTTTTTCTCGTAATTTCAGCCAAATGCAACAAAAACTAAAAATTCAAGAACCTATTGATAATTAATCTGATGTTTTTTAAATAGATTGATCGAAAGTACATGCAATATAATTCGTACTATATAAAGGTACAGTGTTTAATTGATTTGTTACAAAAAAGAGCAATGACCATATCACCAATGCTAATGTAGTGGTAAATATTTTTAATATATAATAAGTTCCACATTTTTTTTTCACAGTGAAATGGTAAAAAAGAAACTGCTAGCGCTACTGTGCAGACTACCATCAATCAACATGATCAACAAAATCAAGTAATCCTTCTGAGTAAGTGACCTGTAGTATTATCTGTTTTCACCTAGGCCAATATGAAAAGGATGAAAGTTATTATACTCAATACACAAGTTTGGAGATTATAGCTCTCCAACAAGAGAAACACAAAAAAGTAGCCATATCAGCGTGAAAGTGGCAGAGATTGTTCATAAAGTATACACAATCATGCATAAATAAATGTCAGAATGATGGCTTAATTAGGGCCTTTTAAAATGTTTTTAATATTAAAGAAAGATTATACATGCATATAATGTCAAGCAATGATGATTTTGGTGATCATATTGAGCTATACTTTAGTAATACAGGTTTTTGGATGCTTGAGTCTGTGATTGACAATAATCTATGTAGTTTTTGGAGACCAGGTCTTCCAATAATCTGTCAGAATTCCCATAGGTACCAATTGCAACCTGTTATTAGGCTAGCAGACCTCTTTTTATATTCATATGAAGCAGAATTTATTCAAAATCTTACACATGAGAAGAAGAAAACACTTGCTGTGGTCTTGAACTCGACATTGAGATATATCGATGATGTATTATCAATTAACAATAGTTATTTCCATTCATATATCAACTCTATATATACCCCAGTGAGCTTGAAATAAAAGATACCACAGAGTCTGACACATCTGTTTCATGTTTGGATATTATTTATTTCCATCCCTAATTAAAATTTTATAAATTGATTATGTACATGTAATATTAAATGCATGTTTCTTGGAAAGTAATGTTTTAAGTGTTTCCTTACTGCTCTTAAGTTTTTTCAGGGTATATCAGATTCTTGTTTATTATCCTTTTCTAATTGTTACTTTTCTCTAAGCAGTAAACAGTTTTGCCCTGACGTAATAATCTCTCTCGGGTGTTTTCATAAAAGGTAATATATTCTCTATGCACTTCCGTTGCGTTTACCTAAGGATTTTTTCAACGCACTGACTGCAATGCTGTTTAAGGATTAATTGTGGGATTCTTACGAGATGCAGAGCCAATCCGATAGCATGAACTAAGACAGAAATATATGTAGAGACAGTGTGAACCGACATTTTAGGTTAATTAAAATAAAATAAAAACATGTTTTTAAACCCAGAAAGACCAGTGGGGGTACAATGTAAACAAACCGGAGTGGCATACCTTTCTCTCTTATAATGTATAGTGGGGTATTTTTTGTGTGGAACGATATGGGGGGGGGGGGGGTCCTGTCCACAAGTACCTGTGGATTTGTTTACGTAAACACAGACACCTGCTTGGAATGCATTTTCAGCACAATATCGTAAAATGCTTAGGGTTATAGGGAAAAAAAAAATAAGGGACTTAATTTTTAATTTATACCAATCAAATAACAATTAAAATACAGACTATACTTAAATACTTATAAATAAAGCTTATATGTAAACTGAATTTTCCAAGAAAATTAAAAGTTGTATCCTACTTTTGTTTTTGAAATAATACGAATATTTAAACTTTTTCTTTGGAATAGTTGTGCTGTGAAAATAAGAGATACATCCACATTTTTGGGGTAGCGTTTTATCCATAGGAGCTGCATTTTTCTCGGGATTTTCCCCCCAAAGGATCACTTCCAGGTAAATATATGCGTTGACCTATAGGGCCGATATTGGTTTCATTCTTTAGAAAAAGCTTATCGATATCCATTCCGGTCGCTGACTTTAGGCCACATGCGTGTAGTTTCTTGTTTCTCATGTATCGTTTTAGTTCTAGTCAACTGTGTGTTCGTATGACCCTACATCGGTATTTACATATACATCCTTTGTATGAGGGTCCTTACTTGATGCCTGGGTAATGGCAACGGGAGATAAAACGTTAACTGACCTTACCACGTTCTTTTCTAATCTGTAAACCTTCCTCCTGCATTTTTGACATAACATGTCGCCAATGCACTCAATTTTCCCGAGGAATGAACTGCATCTACTCTGCATAGCGCAGTATCTCTCCCACTGGCAAAACACTACTACTAACCAGAGATGTTCTTGAAAGACAAACACAGCAATTTTTGCTCGTCATGATTTTTTTTTCGTGACACCTGCAGTATCGAGTAACACAAAGTGAATGATTCGTGTCCTCGAACAAAGTGTGCTTACACTGAGGTATACAGTTCCGGTTGATTGCGTTTAATTAAAGAGAATTTATAATCTGCATTTCCATAAATGTCTTTTATATCAACAGCAAACACACATTTAAAGAAGAAAGTGGAAGTAAAATGCAAAAGCCTGTATAAAAAATTAAAGTTCGTGTTTATACAGGTGTAAAATTTGAAAAAAAAAAAATAAAATAAAAGTGTGCCAACAGGTGGATTTGAACCAGGACATAAAAAAAGGTCCATTCTAAGAATCTGCGGCCTATTTCTCTGTGCTATAATGACTATGAAAATGCACTCCATAAATGTAATCCAGTATGATAGAACTAGGTTTTTCGCATTTTTTTGTAGGTTTTTCACGAATTTCGACCCTAAGGCAGGGGTGCCCCTAAAAAAATCTTGTTTTAAATCATTCTTTAGATCAAAATCTATCAAAATTTCATAATTTAATTTAGGGGCAGGCCTGCCCTGAAGGACTTCTATGCCAAAATTCACGTAAAAATTAGTGCTTTAACGGACAAAATACTGTTTTGACCAACTTTGGAGGTTAATTTCAAAGTTGCAAATAAAAAAAAAATTACGTTTAAAATGCAAATTTGAAAAATTTAGACAAATTATACAATAGAAAACAACTAAAGAACATTGATTTTTAAATGTGACTTTTTCCGGAAAATAGTTCTTTCCTATAGGTCAAATCTTTTGTTATAACGAATACATCCTTTGGGGGTGTGTCTATTACAAGACTATGGCCTTTACACGTGACAATATGGTATTTCGTCAATATATCTAAATGTTAAAGGCAACAGCATGTATTTTCTTCTTCTCATGTATAAGACTTTAAATAAATTCTGCTTTGTATGAATACAAAAATAGGTTTGATAATAACGGAGCACAATTGGTACCTATGGAAATTCCAAGAGATTTTTGGAGGACCTTGTGTCTAAAAACGACATAGATATTGTCAATCAGAAACTCAAGAATCTTTTTAATATCAACTTCAGAGTACTTGTGTGTACAATCAGTGTTTTTTACATCCATACAAAAAACAAAAAAGCATACCAAGGGTGATAATCTCAAAATTTAAGCATTGATCTGTTCGAAATAATTTTTTTTATTGACATACGTTTAAGGATAAACAACAATACTTGATATCGCGATTACTGAAATTAGCGGAACTCTTTCACAGAGGTAGGAAATGTCTGTTGGATGGGGGCAGTGTACTATTGAATGCAATGCATGATCGATCATTGTGGAATTTATAAGGACTGATAAGAAAGAAATCCTAGAGAAATATCTTGCTAAACATGCGCTGAACCAGCCTAATAAATTTTTGAGAGGAGCTATCCTATATGTTACATTTTTTATGATACTTTTTACTAAGCGGACTTTTCTTATTAAATTCTAAATGAAAATCGTTACTTTTGAAAGTTGATAAAATACTCTAAACTTTCCTTATTTGACAATCTACTATTTGGAGTTCAACTCTTGGCAATACATTGTAGTTTGGGCATAATGATTGTTTGAATCATTCCATTGTCACCACTGTAATGTTATGCCCCAGAAATCTTGTGAGATTTAGAGCTTCCTCGACTCCCATGCTAAAGAGCGGTTGTAAGTTAGATAACTGCGAGATACTCGCAATACTGGTACTTTTAATTCAATTCACATGTGCTCACCTTTGAAATGCATTCACAATTCTTTATAAAGTTGGTGACATTATGTATGAAAATATCATAAAGTCTAGTTACATGTTTAAACTATGCTTGTGGTATGCATTTTTTTTTTCTTGAACAGTAAAGGAAGGGATGAGAGAGTTCATTGAGTGCCATAAACTTTCATTTATATGTTATTTTTTAGAGATGGAGTACTACACAAGCACAATTTTTTAAAGAAAGAAAAGTCAATGGAATGAAAGCCAAAGAAAAGGTGAAGTGAATTGTCACTCATTATATTTTAAATTTAATGTGGACATGGTCATTATTTTAGTTATGTCATAACCTTCTTATCAATTTTAAGCAGTGCAGACAGATACATTTCTTATTGCTTTGAATAGAATAAATTATCAAAAAAGTTTGTATATGTTTTTTGATATTGAATTAAAATTAAAAAAAAAAAAAATCAATTACTGCAGTTTTGAATTTCAGTACACTAGAAATTTTTCTGCCCTGCCATGATTATGGCTGGGGCATATAGAGTTTGTCATGTCCGTCTTCCGTCCTTCCAACCTTCTGTCTGTCCTTCCATTCCGCTTTGCTTTTAGCTCAGTTCAAAACTAAGTTTCAAAGAAACTATTCAAGATATTTTTATCAATCAGCATATGCTGATACATATTGATGAGAGGTATTCAATTTCATCAACATTTTTTTTACCTTGACGTATCCTTTAACTTTGACCTCACTTTTCTTAAATTAGTGTTTAGCTCAGTTTTAAAGAAACCATTCAAGATAGTGTAATCAAACTTCATATGCTGATACATACTGAATCAACATTTTTTTACCTTGACCTTTCCTTTGACCTTGAACGTACTTATCTTAAATAAGTGTTTAGCTCAGTTTTAAAGAAACCATTCAGGATAGCGTAATCAAACTTCATTTGCTGATACATACTGATGAGAGCTATTCAACTGCATCAACATTTTTTGATCTTGATCTTTCCTTTGACCTTCACCTCACTTTTCCTAAATTAGTGTCAAACTTCATATGCTGATACAGACTGATGTAAGGTATTCGACTGTATCAACATTTTTTACCTTGACATTTCATTTGACCTTGACTTCATTTTTCTTGAAATAGTGATTAGCTCAGTGTTAAATAAACGGTTTCCATTCAAAATATTTTTATCAAACTTATTTTGCTTATGCGTATTAGTGAGAACTATTTAACTGCATCAAAAATGTATGACCTTGAACTTTCCTGTGACCTGGACCTCACTTTTCTTAAATTTGCATTTTGCTTAGTTTTAAAGAAACCATTAAAGATAATTTTATGTGAGCTTATGCACTTAACAGAATTTGGTGAGAATTTATCATCTATATCCAACTTCTTTGATTTCAATGTTAAAGAAACTATTTTAAAATATTCTCATCAAATTTCATACACTAAAAATATTTTTGTGTTGCATTACTAATATGCCCACATGATGCAGTGGTTAAAGCTCTAGAGTTGCGGAGTAAGGAGTTGATCCTTATGTCGCTGGTTCGAATCCCACTGTGGGACGTGGAGACCGTATAAACCGAGGTCCCATGTCACAGTAGGTGTTGGCACGAAAAAGATCCCTCACTGCTTAATGGCCCTTAGTGCCGAGTATAGGTCAAAATTTGCAGCTCTCCACTGGCAAGTGGTGGCGTCTCCATATGAGTGAAAAATTCTCGAGAGGGATGTTAAACAATAAACAAGCAAATAAAAATTAATATACCCTCAGCGGGGCATTCATGTCCTATGGACATATTTCTAGTTTTGCCCTCTTGTACATTTGTACATGGATATACTTTTTATTTTTGCTCTGTAAACAACAACAAAAACATTATACCATATAATATGCACAAAATTATATGCTAGGAATGTATTGTGAAAGATGCATTTCAGCTGACAAATGTAGCATTTTTAAGCCAGCTTTTTAAATTTTTTTCTGAATGACTTTCAGGTACTTCTTTTATATTTGCAACTCATTTATAGGGATGTATTAGTATGGTAGCCTGTCTGCCAACACCTTGTAGATGAGATTCTAGCACAAATTGTGTGAAATGGTTCTCTTAATTGACATGAGAAGGTCACCATTTTTTATCAAGATAAAAATTACTTGTATGTCTTGTAATAACATTATTTAATATATCCCTTTCATAGCACACATGTTCCTTTCAAAGAGAAGAAAACATTTATAATTTTTCAAGGTCAATAATCTCATGGATGAAATGCAAACTGTACTATTTGAAATAGGTGGTATAGGTATTTCAGAGTCTGTTTTACATCTTGCCAGTTTATTGTTTGAGGGAATATTCTCATCAAATAAACTATGTAAAGATTTGCTTTTTAATGCAAAGTATTTTTATAAGTAATAACTTCATTTCAACTTACAATGAACAGTTAATCAATGCATCTCACTTTGTATATAATGCATTTTAGAACACAGTTTTGTGGTTTAAAACATGTTGTAATAATTTAATAATGCTATTCATTTTTTTTAATTGACAAGAAATGAAAATGTAATGATTATTTCAAAATAGTGTTTTATTCCTCTTATGTATATTTATAGATATGTAAAAGATTGTTATTTTTATTGATGTTATGTTTGTGTACAAAATACTAGTTATTTATTACTTTATACAAAACTAATGTTGTGAAGATTGATAATAATAGAAGTCCTTATGCATATATTGAACAGTATACAAATGTCACCAATGTAATTTACAAATAAAATGAAATTTTACATGACTTGCACATATTTGCATTATTTGTTACAGTTATAACAAATCTAATTCATTGTATTTATGGTTTCCAATTTTTATTGTCTATTCAAACATGGAAAAATTATATATGTAATGATGTTAAAGACACAAGAATATGAATTAAAATAAGACTGTATGAACTACCTTTAGATTTATGAATTCAGTAGACAGTGACTGTGACAAATGTGTATTTAGGATAGAGATCTTAGACATGAGAAGAAAAGGGGTTGTTTTACAAACTTTTTTTTGCATGGGGAAATATTGACATTTTTATACAACAACAAATGAAGTTACTGGAATTGTGAAGTCTACGTGTCTTCTGTGAGTAGACATCTTTTGAAACAAAGGTAGCTTGTGGCCAGAAATATTCTAGACCCAGTAGTAACGGTCTTTTGCACAAGGTCATAGTCACTGTATATCAAAGTATTAAATACTTACCAATAATTGTTTGTAACCTCAGAGTATGGTCCTAACACAGGTTAATACAGGTCAAGGCCATAGGGTTTAGAAATGTAATAAATATTCAGATAAACACATAATTCTGTTTGTTTGTTTGTTATACATCCTTTAAGAATTTTTCACTAGTATTGAGACATCACAACTTGCTGGTTGAGCAGTGAGAGGTCTTCTCTTGTCCCAGCATATACTGCAACAAGGGAATTTGGTTTCATTGGAAGAACCGGTCTCCACGTCCTTCAGTGGGATTTGTACCTATGACTTAAGGAACAAGTCCTTACTCCACTACTCTAGAGCAAATGCTCTGACCACTGCGCCAAGCGGGCAATCACATTATTGTTATACTCGATGTAAATCAAGGCAAAGGGATAATTGTGACTTGGGGATGTATAACAACCCTGCATCAAGTTCAATTTTTGTCCACTATAAAATAACTTCCAAAGATTATATTATCTTAGGGTTCATTATGCTCAGAGTATATGACAAAAACTGGATATATAAAATTCTAAAATACAATTTTTTTTAGAAAAGTACAAGGTTATAGTTTCAAGAGGTCATATCTAGCATGTACAGGTGATTGTGGCTTAGATGATGATTCTATACCATAAGTCATCATGTGAGTACGAAGTTTTAAATCAATGTGTTTCTTTGGTGGTGGATGAAATATTTTTCTTAACGTTACAATTACTATCGGTCATTTACTATATTTCCATAAGATTCAGGACATGAAAATTTGTCTACGAATAGTTATCACCCAATAAGTTCCTTCTAGTTAAAATAAGGAATCATCATACTGGGTTTTAAAGTGCCTAATATTTTACTTAAGATAAATGCAAATTGACCAATAAATACTGGTATGAGAAGTACATTTATGCATGTGTAGTTTTTTATTTAAATAATTAGAAAAAAGAAAATGGTCTACATAATCATGTATATATATATATTCTGGTCTCCTTTATGCATTATATATACTTGGTCTACTTTAACCCTTCGGAATCCTCATAAAATATATACATGTCTACCTAAAACCTCCAATGTATTTACAAAATATTAAGGAGACCAGAAATGTCGTATATTTTTCAGGAAGCAACATTTAGGGCTGAGGGGGTAAAATTTTCATTTTTGAAGCCTATTAGAATAAATTTGGGTGAAAGTGTGAATCAGAATGTCTCAAATAAAAGAAATGAAAAATGTCTACTTAATGCCTCAAAATAAGTGCGGTCTACTTTATGCCAAAGTCCACCTTATATATATATATATATATATATATATATATATATATATATATTTAGTCTTCTTTCTAAAAATAACTAATATTTTAAGTGTAGAATGTTTTTCTGATTTCTTAAAATTAAAAAAATTGGACAAATATTCTCTTGAGAATCTTTGCTACCAAAGCGATTTTTTTCTGCTTGTGATAAACGTCTTTGATTGACATGTATAGTGGGGTTTTTTTGTGGTTTTATATAATTATATATATAATCACTCTACATTACTACCAAAGTTGATTCCGAAATTCCATATACTTCACGAGAAATGGTGAAATTAATTCCAAAATTGACCTACTTTTTTTACTCGACATTAGCTTGGGCCCTGGTAAGTCACATGTATAAAGACAGTGTTTGAACTGCAGCTGCATAGTATTTGCAAAATCTTTCAACATTTTAAATTGATTTTATTAATTCAGGTCGTAAGGATTAGTCAGTAATAATTCCTTTCGCGAAAAAAAAAACAAAAACAAAAAACAAACGTTTGCTTCAACAAATTCACAGCCATTTTGTTTATAAATGTCAAAAGAACTATGATTGAACGAAATTTTCCCGGAATGTATTAAATACCTATTGATTTTTTTTAAAATTATAACGCTAAAATGTTGTTGGTAACTTAGTAAGACCAAATGGTCAAATCAAATAAAATTTTGTAGAGACTTGGTGCTAAAAAACAAATATTCAGAGAGTATAGAATAAACTCCGGGAAGAAGTCGACCCGTCGTCCCCGCTGTACAATTTGTGTAACTATTCAGAGGCCCAAGCTAATGTCAAGTAAAAAATAAGGCTAATTTTGGAATATGATTTCAGCATATCTCGGGAAGTTTACGGAATTTCTGAGTAACGTAGATTGTTTATATGTGAATATTTATGAATAGAAAGTAAAGTTTTAGATCATTTGATTTAAAAGTATTTTATTGGCGAATCTGGGTACCCTATGAAAGGAATTCCATACCTTTACTTTTTTTAACACCTTAATAAAGCGATCTAAGAGCCTGTGAGTCCAGATAACAAATACAATGGAAGCTAGATCCTGGAAGAGGTTTAGAGTCACTAGTAGCCTAAATAACTATGTAGATCAGTGTCATATCAATGAAATCCCTGAAAAACAATCCCCGTCCTGCTGAATTGAAAATTACATATAAAAGTCTAGAGCTATCAAGAACTTGAGTGCTGACGCGTGGTTCTAAGACCCGAATGACCATGAAATACTTGTGGGAGGGAGGGGGCTATCATATGTTGAAAATAAATAATCTGTCCTTGAAAATGCTAAAAATAAATCCACTGGGATGACTTTGGGTGGTGGTAGCCCCACTCCTCATCCCCCAAAGAAAGAGTTTACGAGTTTAGATGGACTTTTTTGTTTAGTGTGTGTGAAAATAAATAATCTGTACTTGTCATCTAGGAAATGAATAATCTATCATTCAGGTGGTGACATGAAAATAAATACTAGTAATCTGACTCGAAAAAAAATGTACACTCCTCCCCAGAACGAATCAAATGTTTGTCCCCTAGACTGTATTATTCTATTCTGCTTTGATGTTCCTGTACCATCATTGACTTAAAAAAAAAGCCAAGTTTCATTGCTAAAAATAGTTCCTGATCTTCCAAAATATCTTAGAAGCTTCGCGCAGTACACGCGCTTTTGCAAAGCTATCTTCGTTTAGTTCACTCTTAATATAATATTTTACCTTCTCTTATCCAACAGTATATTCAAGACTGCTTACATTTGCCTCCCCCTTCCCCCTTTCGTCCCATCAATTTGCTAATAAATGTACATGTATTTTTTATTGTATAAATACTAAAATTATGCAATATTGAAAAGAAAACTAATATATTTTTTTTTAACTGTCAAAGAATTTGGTATGACGATCCCGATCATCGATGTTAAACCTATCTTTAAAGTGCCTTATAGTGAAGTATCTTCATATAATGTTATCGAAGTATCAGCATATAATGTTGAAGTATCAGCATAAAATGACAAAGTATCAGCATATAATGTTAAAGTATCAGCATATAATGTTGAAGTATCAGCATATAATGACAAAGTATCAGCAGATAATGAATGTTCTCCACACAAGTAAAATTGACGCAAAGCATCAAATCGGCACAAATAGAATTAAACACTGTAAAAAGTACTTCACAATTAGGCATTCCAGGAAAGCACAAGATATCCAAAGCTGAAAGAGTAAACATTTTTATTTCAAACCATCTTCAAAAAAAAAAAAAAAAAAAAAAACACAAAACACGGAGGGGAGAGGGAGGATGGGGAGGCACAAGATGCAAGATAAATAATAATTTTTGCACATTTGTTCATCAAATTGAGAAACCGAAATGATTAAATTATAAAAATATATTGTCATCAACATGAAGATGTTAATATCTCCAGATGAATCACGTGCTGATACCCTGGTTCTTTGTCACGTGACGATGCCGATGATTTCTGCAGACTATGCTGTAGGGAGCGGTGATGTACAACACAACAAATGCAAAGTGTAGAAAAAAATACCCTAGCGTCATTCGCAGCTGTAGCATATTGAAAACAATTTTTAATAGTTTTACCAACTTTTCAATTTTTATTCACCACTTTAACCACGTACTGCTATCATCATCCGAAAAGAAAAAAAAAAAAAACAAAACAAAAAAAAACAAGGACTTGCATTTATACATTACACACTCTCATGTTGGGGAATATTTATTGTAAACCCTTCTCATATAATCACATATTAATAATTATCTGGTGAAAATGAAAATTAAATTGAAACATAATAACAACAATTAATTGAATTAGTTTAAAGAAGTTTTTAAAATATTTTACTTATAATTTTTAAGCATGTTATCATTAACAAATTATTTTACCGAACCAATGAAGAAATAACGTCTCATTTCCCCATGTGCAATTTATAACACAGCAACAAATAGATTGGCCGCTCCTGCGGCCGATAATAAGGCAGCTGAGGCGTTCCATACAAAATGCTGGGTAGAAAAGTTGATTTATGTAGAGGGTGCGTCTAAACAATTTCTTTTTGTTTTCTTTCTTTTTTTTAATTTAAAGAAAAGGAACACAATTAAAGACACAGTGATTAAGAATTGCAGTATGAAGAAATTATTCCGCATTGATTATTAAAAAGGTCTTATTTAAGGATGGTTGGGAGGAAGGTTTTTTTTTCTTTACAGTATCTATCAAAGAAAATCTTAAATACACAAAATTAAAAAAAATGACCTCCATGCAGAAGGGCTAATCATAATGTAGATACGGGTTCTATGTATCAACAATTTGTCATTGCTGTAAAAGGTTCACTTTATTATGAGAGAGAGAGAGAGAGAGAGAGAGAGAGAGAGAGAGATCATGATGTTTGTAAATGTAATTTGTTCTTTTTGTGGATACAGATAACTCCCTCTTCGATCTTGGAGACTATAACATGTGGAAAACAGATATATCAGGTAAGGCTTTATAAACATATGTTTAAATATTTTCCCGAATAGTTGTCTTTTTCTTTATTGATGTTTCCGTTTTTAATTATTGTTTTTAAATCGATATGAAAGATCAATAATTGACTGGGACTGCACATTTGCTCTTAAATTTGAAAAAAAAGAAAATATTAAAAAAAGAACATTCAGGAGCAATGTTTTTCATACTGTATACGATATATACATGTACAACTACAAGAAAGCAGAGGTCATTGACGTTTTGTATTTTTGTTTTATTTCTTCATTCATTCATGATAATATCATTAAACTTCCAAATGAAACCAATATTTTCTATCTCCATTATTTAAATAAATGATAACACATTTTCCTGAATATTAACGTAGCTACGGATAGCGATCACGTGACATTACATGTGAATTCTAAATTAAGAATTTTTCGGTCCGCTTATTCCGGAAATGCGCCTATTTCAATATGGCCGACTGCAGTTGTAAACAATGTGCTCCGAGAAAAGTTCACGGTAATAGTTACAGGAAAGCTCAGCAGTAAAGGTAGATCAAGTTAATAAGAGTGAATGAGAGATATAACATGTCAACAAACAGGACAACAATTATAAATCTTTTTTATGAAATGGAATATTCGTATACATACACATGTCGCAAATGACTTACACCCCTAATGGCCCTATTCCAAGCAGACGACACGGCTGATGTAGATCATATAATGATATCAAAATGGAACGAAGGACGAAGAGTTGTTGAGCTGAAGAACTTGGCAGTCCAGTTTGTATGCTTACAGCCACAAGATGAAGGCATTCATTTGCATTTTTTTTTTTACAACTTTAAAAACGTTGTTGACTCGGTACTTTATTGTATCAATACATTGGGCCTAAATGATGGGGACGTATGGTACTGTACTGTTTGTGGATTTACCAACACCTTTTCCACAGGAAAGGAATACGATAGAGAGGCCTTTGATATCAACTCAAAAGTAGCTCTTGGTAAGTCAAATAAATATTAACATGATGTACATTCCATTTCAAACTTCTGTCAGAATTGTAATTCAGCATGAATATAAAACTTCTCCTTAGTAAACTCAGTGCATGTAAGGAACTGCTATTTGATTTGGGGAGGGGGGATTTTATGGGTGTCAGATTATTTATTAACATTTCAGTGAAGGACAGATTTTTTTATTTTTATTTCCAAGGTGATTGGGGACAGATTTGTTTTTCTTCACTGGAAAAAAGTTTGACAAGGTGGTACATATTGAAACTGTTTGCATGTTGTTTGCTGGTCTGATAAAATTCAATCCTTTATTTCACTACTGCTGTATAGTTAGAATATTGGTCAGGCAGCATGTGCATTTCTCTTGATAAGTCCAGTTTCTGTGTAAGATTTTCCGGTTAAAAACTTATTTTCCAATCAACCATAATTAAATTTTGTTTATGCCTGTATATATTTATTTGATCTATTTTTTTTTCCAGCCATCTTGATGGTACATTCTGGTATGGGACCATCCCATGTAGTAAATTTTCTCAGTACCTTTAACACCACATGTTGGCCTCTATTGTGGAACCAGGCCAAGGAATCTTGTTGGATAGATAGAGACGAAGAATGCTAAACTGGACCAGTTGGAATGTAGTTTTGATGCTGGATAGCAGACCAAGGGGTCTTGCTGTTAGTATAAAAGTGAAATTTTGTATGCTAAATTTGATAAGTGTAGAAAATTGGCAATTTATGGGGTGTAAACTTCTGCAAGTTATACATGTATATATACATGTTCACTGAAATTCTATATATAGGATATAGACATTTTGGGGAATATATTTTGATGTGAACTCCAGATAATAATGTTGAATTTTATATTTCAGATAATTTTAACAAGTAAGGTGTATAAGATATATGAATGTGAGGTCCAGGCCATTCATGCTGATAATGATTCAACTACTGCAGCTCTACTAAAGAATGACTTTCCATCTCTTCCAAAAAGGCAGGACAAGAACCACTTGATGAAACTGAACTAACATATATACTACTTTTCTTGTCAATTTCATATTATCTCTTGTTTGAGTGTTACGTCTGAAGTGGTAACAGACACTCCACATATAGACTTTTATTAGCTCACCTGAGCCGAAGGCTCAAGTGAGCTTTTCTGATCACATTTTGTCCGGCGTCCGTCTGTCTGTCTGTCTGTAAACTTTTCACATTTTCGACTTCTTTTCAAGAACCACAGGATCAATTTCAACTAAACTTGCCACAAAGTATCCTTGGGTGAAGGGGGTTCAAGTTTATCAAGTTTATCAAATGAAGGGCCACGTCCTCTTTCAAGGGGAGATAATTAAGAATTAGTGAAATGAATAGCATCTTTAAAAAATCTTCTTTTCAAGAACCACAGGGCCAGGAAAGATGAAACTCATGTGGAAACATCCTCAGGTAGTGTAGATTCAAGTTTGTTCAAAACATGACTCCCGGGGTAGGGCGGGGCCACAATGGAGGATCAAAGTTATGCATAGAAACATATAGGAAAAATCTTCTTCTCAAGAATAGCAAACCCATGATAAGTCATACATGTATTTATATGGAAGCATCCTCAGGTAGTGTCGATTCAAGTTTGTTCAAATGATGACCACTGGAATAGGGAGGAGCCACAATGGGGGATCAAACTTTTACAAAGGAATATATGGCAAATTTTTAAAAAAAACCTTCTCATGTAAAACAGAGCCATTTGTTATATAGACATGGAAGCATCATCAGGTAGTTTAAAATTCAAGCCCCCCCCCCCCCCAATCTTTTCAATACTGAACTGATTTGGGCTTTTGCCTAGCAATTGTTCTCAGGTGAGTGATGTGGCCGATGGGCCTCTTGTTCATGTATAGTCTACTCTGTGAGTATTATGGCTGGTGTGGTAATAGACTGCTCCACTTGTAGACTTTTTTTTTTTAATTTTTCATATATGATGTACTATATGAGTGTTACATGTATGTCAGATGTGGTAATAGGCTGCTGCAGACTATGCATAATCTACTGTGCAAGTGTCATGTTGGGTTCAGTAATAGGCCGCTCAACAATAGACTATTCTTTATTATGCATAATGTACTATGTGAGTGAGTGTCATGTTAATCAGCTGCTCCACATATTCATCATGTTCATGTAGACTCTTCATTTTCATTTAACATATAAAATGTCCTGCATGAAGTTTTAAGTCAAGTGCAATAATGGGCTGTTCTTATGTTGTCATTTTGTTTTTAATTTTTGTATATGATTTATGTATGTCTCAGGTCAAGGTCCCTGTTACAATATATTTTCCTTAGACTAATGTTAGTATTCTACCTGCTTGTCTATGTTTGATTGAGTGAAATTACTTTTTATTGCTGATCATATTTTTTCAATGATATTCTTTTTATTCTATGCAAAAGAATTATGTGTATTGTGCTATGTCAAATGTATTTTTTTGTCTCAGTATGCATGGCCAAGATGTTTTTTTCCCAACAAAGGTGCATATATTTGACATGTTAATGCATGCAATTAGAGTTTTTTTGACAAAGCAATGAATCAAAAAATTAAATGCATATAATATGGGTGTTTTAAATTCATTATAATGGTCATATTTGTTTGATTGGGAGAAGTGAAATACTTTTATTCAATCCCTACTTCTATTGAAGTGGAATACATACATGTAAAATAAGGTTTTTGTAGAACCTTTTAAATATCTTATTGAGTCTCATTCTTGTTTTGCATTTTTTTTTAGAAGCACACCAAATTTGATTCTTATTTTCAATTCTGGAAAATGGGAGGGGTTGGATTTGGACCATTTGGTACCTGTAGTTAATTAGCCCTGTGCCAAGATTTTTGAGTGGGGAACAGTATTGGACAAATTTTTCACATAATAATATTATCAAAAAAATCTATTTGAGCAGATTAATTTAAAGATTTTACATAAGAAAATATAGAATTTGTTTGCATGAAAGTAATGAAAATTGTTAAGGTTGAAGAGTTTTGTATGTGTTTTCTTTTTAAAATTACATTTCCATTCAAGTAATCTATTGTTGAAATATAAATTCATATTTTAATTTTGTTTAGGAATTATTTTAAAAATAAAGCACATATCTAACAATTAATTTTTTATGGATTATTTCAATATTGGATAAATTATGAGTTTTTTAGTGAGGTAAGAGGGGAGGTAACTCATCATGTCATTACTCTATGATTTCTCCTAATGTCATATAAATATTTTCATTAATCATTTATTAGTAATTGTTTTGTACTTCTGATTTATTTCTTCAATTGTTTTTTTTCTAATTTACTTTGCAATTTTTTTTAATAGCACTTCAATCATTATTCTTATTTTCATGACGGGAAAACAAAAGGGGGGGGGGGGGTTAGTTGTGGACCATTTGGTACCTTTATTAGCCCTCAATCACAAGATGAAACACTTCCTTTAAGTTTGGCTTAATGGTGGCTTATAGGTCCTTAATGATGGTTTAATGGTTGTCTTTAAGTCACCATTAAGCACCTATAAGCTACATTAAAGTAATAAATACACCACCATTAAGTTACCATTAAGCCATCTCAAAATCCTTAATGGATGCTTAAAGGTAGCTTAATGGTGGCTTATAGGTGCTTAATGGTAGCTTCTAGACAATCATTAAGTCACCATAAAGCCAGACTTATAGGTGCTTAATGTCCAAACTCCATTAAGCTACCATTAAACCACCTTTAAGCCACCATTAAGTCACCATTACGCAGTCGTAAAAAGGTGCTTTTATGGGTTAAAGATTATTTTTATATTGATTTCTTCACAAAAATTATAAATGTCGAGTTTATACATTTGTTAATTCGGCGAAAATAATGTAAAAGAAAGAAAATTAAAAAAAAAATGAAAAAAAAAATATGCCCAACAGGATTCGATCCCACGACCTTTAGATTGGAGGGCGATCGCTTTAAGGTTGCACAACAGTATTAAATTTTGCTATATATTCTTACCAAAAATGCGCAACTTTGAGTAGGTGTTATTAATTGAAAACAAACTTTTGAGAAGTTTCCTTTTCAGATCTTGTAAAACAATTCTTTATAAAGATTTTAGTACCAAAAAATACATAGGCATCCAGCAAGGCACGCAAGTTTGTTTCGGTGGAAGTCGAGTAGGTGCTTGAAAATCAAGTCCAGGACCTAATCACTCCCCACTCAAATACAGTATATAGAAAAATCAGCACGCCCTAAATTATAATGAATCTAGTCAATACAGGAAGTTTACATATTGTTTTTCATCTCATAAAAAAATTCAGCTCCAGTCTCGTGTTAAAATGCCCGAATCGGAAGGGAAGATTCAGGAATTATTTTGCGTCAGCCATGATTTGACGTGAACCTCAAGTGAAATACTGTTATGACACCTTAACCACTGAGCTATCGAGGCTGTTGAAGTCAGTACGAAATATAACATCTTTATTTTTAACATGGTTACAGGTACCTGTTCTGATGTTTATATTTATTAATCAATAACACGAATAATTATATTTATATATATTTTAAAAAAGAAATTTTGATAAAGTTCTATATTACGTTAATATTTCTTAACGTGGACTGAGTTCCGTGTGATGGTAAGAAACAACTTTTTGATTTTAAGTAACTGAATTCCTCGTTCTGTTATTCGCAGATTTATAAGCATGAAAAGATTGAAATTCAACAGATATAACAAAATTTTGTTATTAAAAAGAAATATATCATCGAAAGAGAACGATGGAAAAAAAAACAGATTATAGTTCTTATAAATATGCTGCAGATATTTACGACTTTTGACAATCTTTGCGTAACAATTAAGTTATAAAATATTTTTGTAACATATCATCTTCAGTTTTAATTCTTTTTATATGATTATGGGTATCAAAATAATTGTCTTTTTGTGTACGATCATAATCTCTAATTTGTTATATGCTTGCATAAATTTTAAGTTTTGTAAAAATTATAGATCATCAAAATCTGTGACTGTACGTTCCCGTGTATAGTTTCCTGTTAATTTATCGGGGACTGGTGGGGACACCTAATTAAGGTCTATTGTCTAATAAGTCGATATACTGTACACTGATTATTTTACCCCGCTTCTCAATGTGTATAAATCTGGTCGGATGTCCTGTTTAATCTGATCGGCTGTTCTTCTGAAAATTGATTTTGAAATAACAATCATTGAAGACCGACTATATTTTGATCAATTCTTATTTCTGCATTATTTTAAATAAATTCTTACTTCTGTATTATTTTAAATAAATTCTTACTTCTGCAGTATTTTAAAAGAAATTAAAGGAAAAAATAATGGCACTTAACCATGAATTAATTCAAATCATTCATGAAGTAATTCAATGATCGGCAATATAATCTATACCTATATATATATATATATATATTATATCTTAAACATTTCTCTACCCAAAGAAAAAATAAGAGACTTAGAAATATTCCAGAAGAAAATGACTCTAATTACAATATTTCCTATGAATTCGGCAGCGGAACGTGGCTCTCCAAACACGAAAGAAAAATATGTGATTTTTTAAAAAATTAATATATATTATGTATTTATGGATAAAAATAATTTTTAAACAAGTATTAAAACAAACTGATTTTAGGTAGCAAAAATTTTAAGGCATTTGGTGAAGCTGTTCTCAGTTCCCGAGTTTATACGCACTGACATAAATGTTAGAAATAGAAAAAAAATTATGAATTGAATAAATATTTGCGTAAATGATTCTGAAACAACTTCAAACTTAACAAGTTAGTTTAAAGACTTGATACTGGATGCGTTAAGGTGGTTTAATTAAGTTTGGACATTAAGCCACCATTAAGCTGCAGCTTAAAGGTGGCTTAATGGTAGCTTAATGAAGTTTGGACATTAAGCACCTAGAAGCTGCAGCTTAATGGTGGCTCAATGGTGGCTTAAAGGAATTAACTTCTATAAGCCACCATTAAGCTACCATTAAGCCACCATTAAGCGATTGCTTAAAGATGGTCTTTCGTCCTGTGAATGTGACCAAGATTTTTTAAGTGAAGAATGGTATTGGACAAATCTTTCATATAATGATAAAAAATAAAAATTCTATTGGACAGAATTTTTTTTTAGAATTTAGAAAGTGTCAAATTTGTGTGCATGAAAATAGTCAAATTTGTTGAATTTAAAATGTTTTATAAGCACTATTCTCTTAATTTATCTCTGTTCAGACAATCCATTGTTAGAATAAGTTTACAGTATCAAAATTGTTTAAAAATAATTTTAAATATTGAATGCATATTGCATAATAAATTTTTTATGGGTAATTTATATGTTGTATTATGATTTTTGGAGTGACTGGAAAGCGGAGGTAACTCATTACCCCCTGGTTCCGTAATTTACCCTCAATGCCATGTTCATATTTCCACTAAAGGTTCATTACACATTCCTTTGCACCATGTGAAAATTTCAGCAAAATCTATTGGGAGGTTTTTTTGGGGTCAGGTGTCCTTAGCTACCTTAAATTACATGTATTGACATAATAATTTTTTTTCGGAAGGGGTTACATTAAAAAGGGCACATGAAAATTAAAGATTTCTTAAATCAATTTAATATAATTTTTTTTTCCCGATTAACATTGACTTAAGTATGTTATTTAGATAACCAGCATTATATAAGTATGTTATTTAGATAACCAAAAATTAACATTTTATAATTTTTCAGTAGTTATGATTTACTCAGGTTTTTTGTGTAGCATTTTCTTTAAACCAGGAATCGCTTTATATCTTTAAAAAAATTCTTTACCGTTATTTTCTGCACAGGGATTAATCTATGATGCTACTTATATACATGCATAAGTATCTCATAGAAATAGTGTTCGTGTAATCTCTTTAAATTCTTAAATATTGCTATACAAATGGGTGCATTTAAGTCTTAACTCTATGAGATGGGCATACAGATAGTAAATATTTATGCAATATAAGCTATATTCATTTTTTGATTTGAGTGATTTTTTTTTTGTTTAAGACAAATTTACGACACTGACTGATGACGAGGTGTTCGTGTTATTCTGTTTTCTGTGTTCTGACTCCGGTCCTCCTGACTTCACCGACACAGAGTGGCTGGACATGCTTGATAAGATACGACGGATAGCGTCCCGTAAAGGGAATTCTGTAACAAGTGAGGACGCACAGCAGACTCTGGACAGACTGAAGTCACGTGATTTCCTTTGGGTAAATCAGGAAAAGATTGATATAAATGATGACGCTAAGGACGAGACCATGTATAAGATATCATATAGAGTTGGACTTAACCCCGTGAAAATACGTACGAGATCAAATAGCTGTATAGTTAGATTAGATCGCCTGCCTTTCTACATCACAAGCTATGATACAGCTACTAGGTATCTGAGATCACATGGCTATACCAGAAAAAATGGAGAAAAATGTGTCATTGGGAAGGATTCTTTATGTTATCAATTGCTCATACTCCGTCTACAGATGAACATACTGACTCACGTCACCAAAGAGGACTCAAGGATGTATGAGATACTGGTTCAGTTCTGTAAGTTTATATAATGTAAAAATTTTATCATTATGTCTTAGGTATCCCAGTTTATTGAATAATTTCTGCATTTATTATGTGTCAATGATGTGAGATTTATTAGGTGCTTCTTTTAGTTTATAAATGGTGGCAGATTCAAACAAAGGCTTTTTTATAGCAAGACGTATTGTAGGTCTTTATAAAAAAAAGAATGGAAAACACTGATGTGAATAGATATAATAAGTGCTCTGGAATATCTTTTTTCATGTTCTGTGTTTTTGATATTCATGATAAATAGTAAACACACCTGACAACAAAATAAAAGGGAATCAAAGTGAGCGAGAGCAGTTTATAGAAACCCTAAAAGATTCAGGGGAGGCTGTACAATACAGAGGAAGATCACAGGACAGTGTACAACACTTGAGGTGGATCGGGAGTGCCGCCAGGCCTGACATAGTGAGATCCTGTATAGGCCTTCATTCACACAATGACATTTACATCATCGACAACAAAGCTTACAGAAAACCAAGTAAGTGTGGATAGGTGTTATTAATGAATAAGACATCAGGAACACCTAGGACTGAATTAAGAGAGAGAACTAGCAACGGGTATATTAAAGGATGGCAATTGGACAATTTTTTTGTAACGGGATAGTCGCATTTGTCATATTTTTTTTAATGATTTTTTTATCTTATTTTCTTAAAAAGTAATTTATAAACATTAAACGTTATACTGCGATTTGAGAATTCTTTACATTTTAGCAAAGTCATAAATATATATATATATATATATATATATATATATATATATATATATATATATATATATATATATATATATATATATATATATATATATACATGTATATATATATAAACAAGAAAGTTAGTTAAGCTTTATATGCAAACGGAATCAAACAATATTTTCACCGACATTCACGTAAATGTTTTATCTCCATTGCTATTTTCACTTTTAAGTACATGTACAAATATCATTTCTGCTTGAACTTTCAGTAAGGCGTGATATTTCGGCTATACATAATTAGCGTCTCTCAAATAGTGTCCTAGATTCTCATTGGTTTCCAGATTAGCTCATCAATACTGAAATTAACACAGCTTTTCATTCACGCGTGAAATACACATGGAATAAAAATGGTTCAGACATCAACGAGTGATGCAAGGAACCAATTACATCGTTCCTTACAGTAAAGAGGTGCGGCTTATGTCATCTCATTATTTTTAACAACAATCTAAAATTGCATATGTTATGATGTTATGAATTTCTTAACCATTGAGAATCTAGGTCACCAATTGAGAGACGCTAATTATGTATAGCCGAGATTGCCATGGGGTATTGAAAGTTCAAGCAGAAATGATATTTATACTACATGTAAATGTTATTCATTGATTACTTATGATGACGTCAACAGTTCAAAAATTATTTCCAAGAAATTGCTCTGAAGGCGTTGATGCTCTGGGAATCGCAAGATTCTTTATTTATAAATTTGAAAGTCGTGATGAATGTTACCTATGTCACCACTGAAAAAGGGAGGGGGGGGGTTCCGTTGTTTAAGGTCAGTTGGGTCACTTAAAAGACCTATTGCTATATGTTTTTGTCCGTCGGCGTCCATCGGGCAACGTGCGTCGGTCGTAAACTTTTAAACATTTTCAGCTTCTTTTCTTGAACAGCTGAACCAATTTCAACTAATTTTGGCATATAGCATCAGTTGATGAAGGGAACAAATGCTGTGAATTTCATGGTCCTTGTCCCCCTGGGGCCTTAGGGATGGGGCTAAAACCATCAAAATTAGTTCTTTCTTTAAAAATCTCCTTTGCTTAGCAGTCAAACTGTTTGCATGATTGTAATAAGCATTGAGGCCTTTATAAAAATTATGAAATTTATTTCAGGGTCAGGGCAAGGGGTTCTGGAGTTAGGGTTGGGCTCTAATGATCATACAGTGAATATGCAGAAATTCTTTTAAATCTTCTCTCCCCATGTATGTATAGCAGATTTAAAAAAATGCATGGTTATGATGAGCAGGAATGCCTCTTCCAAAATTGTAAAATTTGTGGCCACAAAGTCTGAGGTTCTGGTGTTTGTTGGGAGGGGGGGGGGTCTGTTGATTGTATAGTGAAATTGCATTATTCTTCGAAAATTTTAAATCTATGATCCAGAGTATTCAGCTAACAAACCGAATATAAGTATTAGGAGCAAGGCTGCCTCTTCAAAAATATTGTATTTTTTCTAAACTTTATTACGACAACATATTTTGTTCCTTGATACGTAAGTCGTTTAAATTTGGAATTCTGAATTTCCACGCCTTGGCATCTTTTTTTCTAAATTGCTTAAGACTATAAACTTATATATTGTTTGATAGGTACATGTAAGCTGTGGCCATCATGTATCTACATGTAAAATCCGCCTACTGAGGAGTAATTTAGGGGTGTAAAGAGCAGTGAAGATTCTGTCTTTTTAACCGACATTTCGTTAAATGATCTATCCCGTTACCATGGTCATGGTGTGCCTAAGTATAACTTCCTTTCATTTTCACCTTCCATACCCCATCCCAACTCCTTAAATTACCTGGTATGGATACGAAATTTTGAATATATAAAATTTAAAATTGTTTTAAAATATCATGCTGCCAATAAAGCAGTGATCATATCCCTTGCTATTCTATTTACTTTAACCTTTTTTGTCGGGAGGGAGGGTGCATGCTAATGATGAATCGATTTGTACAAAGTATGTCTCAAGACAAATTATCATAAATTGCATTTTTATCAGTTCCTAGCGTTAAAATTACGATGAATAAATTTAAATCATTAATCGTTAGACGATCGAGAAAGGGACCTTTACCTCTTTTTAGGCTTCGAGGAATGATAGAAATAAAGCACGATTTACACAAGTTCGATGACAAAGAATTCAGTGCGTGTTATTACAATGTACATATAGATGCATTAATTTTCCTTTTCCTGAAAAAACTAACAAAAACTCTACCAAACAAAAAATCAAATCATTTCAATCTCTTTCCTGTCAATAGGGCTGCCGCTTTTTAAAAAATTATAATACGATTCAATAACTACATGTAATTGAAAAAAGAACGAAAAAAAAAGATATAAGGGTATCTGTATCTTTTTTTTTTTTTTTTGAAATACACCTGATTTTTGTATTCTTGTCATCAATCTATTGTCATTTAATGAAATACATATATAAAACATTCCTGAATGTAAACATTAATGTCCCCGACCCGTAATTATTTTAACAAGGCTTCTTCACTCAGTTAATAAAAATATTCAAGTAAAATAAAGAAAAAAAAAGTCCTTTCAAAATTTTTATCTTGCCGACTCCAATCACGCTTAGTAATAATTCTAATAGATGCAGAAAATACATCTAGGGTTAAATTTTCAGTTACAGGTTTACGTGCTTCCTATCGCAACTGAGCTAGAAAGAACGCTTTCAACTACTGTACTGTATATTTGGATAATATAAGGGGCGGAGCTTACAGGCGGGGGGGGGGGGGGGGGAGGAGGAGGGAAACGGAGTCTGCTTCACGCTTGAAAGAGAACGCCGGGTTCGCTTCAGCGGACCCAGAGCTGACCCTGAGCAAACGCGCTGTGAACCGGGGTATTTGTAATCTTGCTCACAGTACCTCCAGTTATATACTTCTATAGAACCTTTACAATGTTGCATTATACACAGGTGACCATTAAGGCCCTTTGGCCTCTTGTTTTAATTGTCATGCATATAGATTGCATTGTGAATGTGTACTAAAAGAATAATTTATGAAAGAAGACAAATTAAAAAAAAATATGCTTGGACCCAGGTTCTTCATGTATGTTGTGTGTGTGTGTGTGGGTGAATAATGTAAATCTAATAAGTTAATTTGACCTTTAAACCAATAAACGTTTAATTGCAAGTTCATGTGTACCATTAAGTTGTTCATCCAGAAGAAAGCGTCAAAGTACGATTTCCATTATACACAATCATGCCAAACGTTTTGGTGATTGACAACGACTCAATGTGCGATCGAACACAAGTGATAAATGACGGACAAGTTTTACTTATATAAATGTAAGTTTGTATAACGTCCCTCTCGAGAATTTTTCACCAATATGGAGACGCCACCATTTGCCGGTGGAGAGCTGCAAATGTTGTCCTATACTCGGCACTTACGGCTATTGAGCAGTGAGGGATCTTTTTCGTGCCAGCACCTACTGCGACACGGGACCTCGGTTTATACGGTCTCATCCGAATAACAGGTCTCCACATCCCACAGTGGGATTCGAACCCGCGACATAAGGATCAACTCCTTACGTCGCGACTCTAGAGCAGACGCCCTAACCACTGCGCCACGCGGGCGACTAAATGTAAGTTTATGTATATAATGATTTTTAGCTCACCTGAGCTGAAAGCTCAAGTGAGCTTTTCTGATCACCCGTTGTCCGTCGTCCGTCTGTCTGTAATCTTTTCACATTTTCAACTTCTTCTCAAGAACCACGGGGCCAATTTTAACCAAACTTAGTACAAAGCATCCTTGGGTGAAGGAGAGTTTAAATTGTTAAAATGAAGGGCCAAGTCTCCTTCAAAGGGGAGATAATCAAGAAAATACAAAAATTGGGGGGTCATTAAAAAATCTTCTTCTCAAGAACCACAGGAAAAAAAAGCTGAAACTTATGTGGAAGCATTCTGGGGTAGTGTAAATTCTAAATTGTTCAAATCATGACCCCCGGGGGCAGGGCGGGGCCACAATAGGGAATCCAAGTTTTACATTGAAATATGTAGTAAAAATCTTTGAAATTCTTCCTCTCAAGAACCACTGGGCCAGAAAAGCTGAAACTTATGTGGAAGCATTCTGGTGTAGTGTAGATTATGAATTCTTCAAATCATGACCCCCGGGGGCAGGGCGGGGCCACAATAGGGAATCCAAGTTTTACATTGAAATATATGGTAAAAATCTTTAAAAATCTTCTTCTCAAGAACCACTGGGCCAGAAAAGCTTAAACTTATGTGGAAACATTTTTAGGGCAGTGTAGATTTTAAATTGTTCAAATCATGACCCTTGGGGGTAGGGCGGGGCCACAATAGGGAATCCAAATTTTACATTGAAATATGCAGAAAATATCTTTAAAAATCTTCCTCTTAAGAACCACTGGGGCAGAAAAGCTGAAACTTATTTGGAAGCATCCTGGGGTAGTGTAGATTCTAAATTGTTCAAATCATGGCCCTTGGGGGTAGGGCGGGGCCACAATACATACTACAAAGGGGGGGGGGGAATCAAGTGAAAAACAGCAAGGCCACAATTACTCAGGTGAGCGTTGTGGCCCATTGGCCTCTTATTCACAATTAGAGGTATGGAACCTTTTAATGTTTAATCAACAAAGGGACCTATTATCATCTCAATTTATTTCAAATGTCTTGCGTACCAATTAGGAAGTAAAGTAATGTATAAGAAACGATAGCAGGAAATCAAGTTCTGACAACAGAAAAGCCATGACCATTTGATTTTCAAGGATTAAGGTCTAGTTTTTTTAAGGAAGCGAGGGGGGGGGGGGGGGTATTTTGCCCCGATTTTGACCGAGGAAAAGAAAATTTTGCACGCCCACTGGAAAAGAAAAATGATCTCTCGTTCATCTCATTTAATATATACAATTCCTAATTCTTGAATTTTTTACAGGGTTAAATAGTCTGACATGCGAAGCAAAAACAATTGCTAAAAAAGTATAATGGAAAAACTCTTTAATTTTATACCATATGTAACATACATTGACTTCAGTGTACATGCCAAGTGCAGGGAAAATCTAGGTATTTTTAGGAACCGTCTCAAAAAACAGGTACATTTACTATTGGTTTATATGGGAAAGTGCCAATTTTTCACACTTCAGAGCAAATTTTACAAATACTAAAATAGGCCTTTTGCTCAAATTATACGTGATGAGTAATACTATACTATACAATATACACTGTATGTAAGAAAAACAAAATTTTACCTTCTGGTTTCCAGAGGGGGCATTTCAAAATGCCAAAATTAACGAAATTTTCCTGTTTTTTTTTTATGGAGTACTGCAAAAATATGACAAAATATGACAGATACAAAGGATTTATTGAAAAAAATAAGAAAAACATATATTTTTGTTTAAACTGGCCACATGATGTTTCTTTTTTACTGTCGATATATGGCTGAAAAAGCGCCGATTCGGCGTAAAACATTAGTCAATCAATCAATCCTTCAATTTTAAGAAATTTCTATATTGCTTGGGCGATTAAGTTATATGCTGATTTGTTTTTATTCTTTGAGTCGGAATAAAGATGAAACCAATGCCTTTCTCGGCCTTGACTTGACTGAGTATGAAAAATAACATGATAAACTACAACAAATTATTTGAAAAAGTTAAACTTTTTTTTTAATTTTAATTTTCAATCCATATCGATGTCATCCACGAGTTGTCTTTCTTTGACTTGTCCCATCAGCAAGAGCTGACTTTCGAGGATTTGTTGCATTTGACGAGTTATGTTTCCACGAGGTGTCTGGTAACGGTGTATGTTGTATGGAAATTTTTAATTAATTATGTTTTCCTATGCAAATTATTAATGACAATATTCGATGTCCCTGTCCACGTGTCAAGTCGTTTTAAGATTTAATGACTGTTAAATGGTAGAAACCATCATGAAAGTTTGCGTATTGAATATTAATTTTTGCAGTACTTTGGATCAATTGATTGAATTTATTCCTATGGATTCCTATGGTCGGAATACAGAAAGCTATTGCTAAATCAAATTCTTCAAATGTTTTCCAATTTTTTTCTCTGTTAAGCGTCCAATCATCTTTTAAAATCTTACCATCTTTTAAAATCCACACAAGCAAACAATTAATACACAGACTATATAGTCAGAAAAATGACGATATTCAAAGGATTTTACTTTATTTTTCTCATAGAAAGATGTATACCTTAGAAAAAGCAAGATATTAAATGCTTCATATATTTCTTCTATGACAGATTGTAGACAAGAATAAAAAGAAATTGATGAAATTCAAAGATTTCTATCAAAGATTAAATTTCAGGATTTCTGTTTTGATCTGGGGTGTTAAAACCCAAGTCGCCCGCTGATGCTAAACAAAAAAAAACAAAAAACAAAAACAAAAACAAAAAACAAACAAACCAAAAAAAAAAAACAAAACAAAACAAACAAACAAACAAACAAGACAAAACAAAAACAAAAAAAACCTTGGAAACTTGGTAAGGCTTTATGTCCATTTCATGATTTAAATCAAGCTTCGACAATCATTTTCTTCTCTCTCTAAAAAAATTAGTTTTGTCAAAATAAGAAAAATAATCAAGCAGATTTTCACGTGACATAATTTCTGGTCTTACAAGGACGTAACTCTGTCAAGGAAGACTAATCTGCGACCAAGTAATAAGATTACACCTAATTTCGTTAATTCTGATAGCAAAACTTTTACAACATTCTGGATCCTTATACTGAGATTTTCTTGACGTTTGTATCTTTGCATTTCGTCGGGGAAAGAGGGGGGGGGGGGGGATGGACAATCAAGTTTTACAAGTATTTATGTATATAAATAAGCAAATTTATTTCCGCAGTTAATTTAAATTGAAGGCATCTCTGGAATTCCGCTCCACAATTGTCTGTCTGCTTTATAATGCAATCATTTTGGGAAAAGGAACGAACAGATTTTCATTAATTTCATATTTGATAAACTCAGTAGATTATTAAAGAGACAATTACAATGGACTTTTTTGTTCTTAAGGATGTACTAAACACCCACCTCAAACATTTTCTGTCGTTTAATTTTTGCTATTTTTGAATATTTTATAAATGCTTCATATAATCACAATTACAATTAAAAAAAAAATTAATAAACTAAATTTAAATTTAAGAAATTTAAGGGATAATCTGTCTTTTTTTTCTTTTTATGGAGGGGAAGGGGTTAACTGCAAATGCGCAAATGATCAATGATAGAATTATATTTTCATTAAACAATCAAAGCCTTTATTCCGATTTTTTTAGATACATCGAGATCGTATCGCTTGTCATTTTGACGCTTTATAATTAACGTCAAATTTAACGTCAAATTAAACGTTCAATTGAAATCGGAAGAGTTATCTCCCTCACGCTTTAAAAAGCTTTTTAGAAAGTTATATCTGCCAGGGGTACTACTGGATCTGCGTTTCCGTAAAATTACATACATTTCGAACCGGTATATTTCAATGCATGTAAATTTCGTACGCATTTTCTCTGATTTGTTACAATTCTGAGAGTATCGCATAAGCAATACATGTCCCCTACCCGTATCCCCTTTTCTTTTTAGGATGTAATTTTATAAGACCCTGTATGAAAATGGCCACCCCATATTGTGAACATTTCGATTATTATGAATGAATGAAATGTTTTGGAATGAAGTCTGCCTTAAAAAGACGTGTTTGACTGCCATTAGACATTCATGCATGCTTTGACCAGCTTATCTCACATGATTAAAAAAAACAATTTCATAAATTCTTTTGAATTGTTGACAAAATATCACAATTATAGTTGTGGGGCTTTTATACAATGGTCAAAATTGAACAAGGTATGAAGTGACCAGA